>NC_133647.1:15818412-16139389 GCF_009905375.1 Apium graveolens
TTATCTATAGAGAGGAAAGAGTATCTGTGTGATGCAAGGACATCCCAAATTTCTAAAGGCCAAAAGGGAAGAAACCAGAAGGTTGAAGAAAGAAGCTGTAAAACTCAAGGCTGACAAAAGAGCACAAGCAAAGCTTGAAAAACAGCTAAAGTCAAGCCAAGTTGAAGAAATGAAAGGAATTGAAGTCAGGGGTGAAGAAAAGATTGCTAACTTAGATGAGGTTCTTGGGAGCATATTTGGTGAAAATATGGAAGAAAGAGAGGAATGGAAGAAGGGAAACAGAAGAAAGGCCAAGGCACACAGAAGGAGTGAAGATAACCCTGAAGATACCAAATCTATATCTAAACCACTACCTTCCATACCTAAACTTTTGTTGCTGATCCCTCTATAAATATCCATGGTGAACCAATCATTCCAAAGAGGAACCTATTGATTGGGACAACATCACATTGCCTACCTTTTTAACCACTCTACCACTACCAAAGAAACAGAAAAGAAAATCTAAATCTACACCTCCCTAACCTCTAAGAAATTCACTCAAAAACAAAAACCTAACCCTAAGCCACCCATTTCTAAAGATGATTATGTTCACATCTGTGACATAAAAGAAGCTTCAGACATTAATCTCTATCTGGATGAGCTGGAGGAAGTAAGGGGAATAGCTGCCTACAGACAGCTACCAGAGAGATTGGTTTTCAGATATAAGGGAGGGGGAAAGAACATGGCCTCTCTACAGGATTCTAAATGAAGGCTACTCTACCTTGATCAGAGTCTTTTCAGCCATCAAAAAGGATTCTGGCTTTACCAGAACAGCCAAGACTGAAATTCTCAACAAGATTGCCAACATAAGGAAGACTTGGAGGGAACCAAATGCTTTGCCCAGAACCTTACTCATACAAGAAAGGGGAACTAAAATTCACAAATCACCTCATTGGTTGATGGAATTTAGAGATGACAAAGGAGTCAGAAGATTTTTCAGACTTGAAGACCAACTCAAGATTGCCAGCAATGAAACTCTCAAAGAAATGCAATCTAAGTTGGATATCAGTGATGAAGATGAAGCTGAATTCTTCAGACAACTCCAACTCCAATTTGAGGAAAATGACAAAGGGCTAGGAAAGAAAACCAGGGAACAAAGAAGAAAATAATGATTTGCTCAGGCTAGAGGAGCACCCTTGGAAATACTGTAAATCTTCAATTATCTCCTAGTACATACACTTTTGCAGCACTTTTATATTTCTACTTAGTTTCAATTCAAATATTTGTTAAGTGTTTTGTTATCATCAAGTTAACCCTGAATTTATGCCTACAATTCTTATAGACATAAATAGGGGGAGATTGTTAGGAATATATGTGCATTAGTTTGATGATATGTTTAACAAAATACTTAAGTAGAAATTTAGTGTCTGTAGCCTCAACGGATAAGACCACTTTGGCTATCCGTTGATGGTGTAGCTTTACTTAGAAATAAGTCTAGTATTGTAGCATATTTCAGTCTCTGTATTTAAAATGTAATTCTTAGAAGTTGAGAGAAACTATAAGTCATGTTGACTACTAGATGATATGCAGATAGGAAGGCCAATTGTAAATATTTCATGCCTTGTAATTTTGTATAAATGAAGTGGTATCAACGGATGACTTAAAGACCTTCAACGGATGAGAAGCTAAGCTTCAACGGATGTCTCTAAAGCTTCAACGGATAACATCCTTCAACGGATGAGAGCATCAACGGATAAATGCATCAACGGATGAAAGCTTCAACGGATAACATCCTTCAACGGATGAAGTCATTAACGGATGAAAGCTTCAACGGATGTTCTGCTAATTAGCCGTTGATAAGTGGTAGTTGTACCTACAGACAGAGGCACATGGGTTGACAGAGAAAACTGAGATGTGGCAGCCGAATTTCAGGATCAACAGAAAAAGCAGCCGTTCTTCTTTAGTACAAAGATGCAATAGTCAACAAAGTACTGGAGTGAACAGGAAAATAAGCAAGTGAAGAACTTATTTTACTATTGTAATTTTATATTGTTTTTCACTTGTACACTTGGTAATATATAAACCAAGAAGAAGCTAGTAATTAGAGAGAGATTTTCCAGAGCTGTTAAGAAATATCTTGAGAGAAAATTCATCTAGTTTGTACTAGGATGCAGCTGTGATCAACATTGTTGAACACAGATTTTCTAATATACCATCTCTGGTGGAACAACAAATCCACCAGAAAAGTTTTTAAAGTTTGTTGTGTTCTTTACATTTTGTGTTTGAATATATATCTGTCTGCATTAGCTCAAAGCAATTCATACACTTGTTCATCTAGAACACACTGCTTTAAAAACTTCTCAAAACCTGAAAAAGTTTTGAGATTTACATTCAACCCCCCTTCTGTAAATCTCATTGTTAGTCCTCTAGGAATAACACCCTATGTCTGTTTATATACTACACAATTACAAGATAATCGCTAATTGATATCGAATATAATTCTGCTTCCTAATATATATCAATCAGATATCTTCTATTCCAAGTATTCCATTCTTCACGGAATTCCTTCTTCATGCATATCTCTTCTTATGTTTATCTTGATCTTCTTAACTTTAATCAGCTACTGTCCTTATCTGATCGTCCTTCAGCACTTAAGTTCTGATATCTATCTCCTGATGCTTATCTCCTGATAACATAAGTACTGATATCCCTTAAGTTCTGACGTCCAGTATAAGTACTGATCAGTTAAGTACTGATTTGTTCTGTTCAAATAAGATCTGAAATCTAAACATAAAACATATTAGCCATGACATTATCAAATATATCTAACAGTATGAGACTTTAGCTCAATTTCTTCTGGAAAGTGGATTTAACAGAGGAACAATAGACAAAACACTGTTATACCTCAACCATGGAAAGGACTTACTTCTGGTCCAGATCTATGTTGATGATATCATTTTTGGATCTACAAATGACAGACTTTGCAAGAAGTTTGCCAAACTGATGCAGTCAAGGTATCAGATGAGTATGATGGGGGAACTTAGCTATTTTCTGGGCCTTCAAGTCAAGCAGAATGAAGAAGGCACTTTTATTTGTCAAACTAAGTACACCAGAAACTTGCTGAAGAAATTTGGAATGCAAGATTGTTCAAGTGCATCCACTCCCATGGCCACTGCAACAAAACTGGATAAGGATACTGGTAAATCAGTAGATATTACTGATTACAGAGGTATGATTGGCTCTCTACTCTATCTAACTGCTAGTAGACCTGATATCATGTATGCTACCTGTCTTTGTGCAAGATTTCAAGCAGATCCAAGAGAACCTCACTTAACAGCTGTGAAAAGAATTTTCAAGTATCTTAAGGAACAGCTGATCTGGGATTGTGGTATCCCAGAGAATCAGATTTTAAACTAATAGGTTACTCAGATGCAGATTTTGCAGGTTGCAAAATTGACAGGAAAAGCACAAGTGGAAGCTGCCAATTTCTTGGAGGCAGATTGGTTTCTTGGTTTAGCAAGAAACAAAAGTCAATTTCCACATCAACTGCAGAAGCAGAGTATATTGCTGCAGGAAGCTGTTGTGCACAGATTCTTTGGATGAAGAATCAGTTACTGGATTATGGGTTAACATATTTCAAAATCCCTATTTACTGTGATAATCAAAGTGCTATTGCTATGACAGGTAATCCAGTTCAACACTCTATGACAAAGCACATCAGCATCAGGTACCACTTCATCAGGGAACATGTGGATGAAGGTACAGTGGAATTGCACTTTGTTCCAACAGATCAACAACTAGCAGATATCTTCACAAAACCATTGTGTGAAGCTACTTTTACAAGATTGGTAAATGAACTTGGAATGGTTTCAGGTTCTTTCTCTAAATCTGCTTAGTTTTGTTCTGATGCATCAGACTTTATGATCAGTATTTACAGAATTTACTCCTTGTGTATTCTGTGCTTAATTGAAAAATGTGCTTAAGTACTGACTGTTTGATATATGTTTCTAAACTCAAAAATGATATGTCTGTTTGTGTAACTATTCAATCCTATGAGGATAACTGTGCTAGATGCTGACCTAGTAGTCTTCAATAAACAAGGGATCCCATGTTAGAAGTAATTATTTCTGTGGAAATCATTGACACAAGCAAATTCTGATATTGAGCTTAGTTGAGTTTACTTTGTCTATCTTATTACTAAGTCACAAACTAGAATATTGCTTCTCATCTGTTGAGTTCTGATGCTAGTAAATCTTTGGATGTACTAAGTGCTGATAAACCTCACTTATCAAAAGAAAAAGAAAAAGAATCAAGGATTAAAATTCAGGTACTCCTTTGAGATCTAGAGTACAAATGTGGAAGGAACGACCCAAGTGCATTGCTGGTATTAAGTAAATATGCATCAGAAAAGCAAAATATTTTCTTGGTGACTTTTCACACTCTATGATTACTGGAGAAATACTCTGATAATAGCATAAATTCTGATAAGCAGTCGTGACTCACTTACACTGAGAAGCCACTGTAAAATGGAATTTAAAAAGATGCACAAAATTAGCACAAAATAGTTGAGGTGGACTCAGCATGAACTCATTCAGTAGGTTTCAGAATAATGACAGTTTTTAGTAAAGTTTTAGTTATGCCTTATTTCTAAGATGTACTGAAGTGAATCAGACTTTACTCTTTGTCTGATATTTAGCTTAATGCACACACTAAACACTCCATATGAATGATGAAAATACTGTGGTGATCTATGTTTTTTAGATGAACAGTATTGTGTCACATTGCACAAATTCTGAGGACAAGTTCTGATTGCATGTTCTGATGATTAAGTTCTGAAGAATCTATATCAGAATTTGTGTGAGGACTTACTAAGATAGGCATTCATTTTTCGAGTTAAGAAATTATGTTCTGATGACTGTTAAGTTCTGATATAAGTCTAAGTTCTGATATTAAATCTGATTCTTTACTTGACTTATTTGTGGATAAAATTTAAAAACAGTCTCAGTTTAAACCAGAATATGTTGAAGTGGAAGATTAACAGTCACTATATTTAGGGATAGTGGTACTCGTACATGCACAGTCAATTTTTACTTGCTACTTGTGCGCATTAAACCATGTTTTACTTTCCAATGACTGTTTTTCTTTTTCCAAGTCTGGGGAGACGAGGTAGAATTAATTCTACCTGTCAGCATTAAATTTCTTTGCGTCTCCTGGCATTCTCTTGCCTATATAAACAACCACTTCACATCAGCCTTCCCATCAAATCTTTTATCACAAACTCACCTTCATAATCTTTCTATCAAAACACCATGGTCAATTACAATATGTTTTTGAACTATGAAACATTAACATGGAGCTGAGCTGTGCCGATTGGCAGCAGGAATGGCACGTCACTGCCATTCCTGATGAGATATGGGACTCCGTTCCCCAGGAGGTACTTACCCACCTCCTGTTCTTCTACATGGACTACCATCGCCATCTGGAGCGATTGGAGGAGGAAAGGCTGGAAGCTCTCCGCCAGCAAGAGCGAATCATCGACTCGCTATTCTGTTTGTCGAGAGTAGGAAGAAGAAATGATTTATTTTCTTCTTCCTGTTTTTCTTCATCATCAGCCTTGCCCTGCTTCTTGAGCTAGGACAAAGGCTGTTGACGTTAGGTTTAGCAGCTTAGGGCAATCTTGTAAAAGTTCTGATGTAATTTAAATTTCATGAATGTATTCTCTTGATATATTAATGAAATTTGTTTTTTTTCAAGATCTTGTCTCTGAGATATTTTGTAATGCATTGATAAATCCTGATACATATTCATATTCTGTTGACCATATAAATTTGTTTTAAATTAAGTTCTGATTTTACTTTATCAGTACTTGCTCATCTGATTTATTTGGTCATTTTCACTCGAATTTTTTTTCAGAATATTGGTGTTGAAAAATTGAATAAGTGGGAACAGTTTCAATTTTGAATTAAAACTGATTTACCTTGATTAATGGAATAACTGGGTAAGTGGAACGGTTTTTCCTTGAAAAACTGCAAGTGGGTAAGTAATGATTACTGTTTTCTCGTGCCCATTAACTATTCTTTTTACTGCATGTCTGACAGGTGTCCAACGGTTACTTTTTTTTTCAAAAGTATAAGTAAGACAGAGAGAGGATTTTTTAATCTTTTATTCCTTTTATATTTTCTCTCTATTTGCTTTTACTCTCTTTCTTCTTCTAACGTTGGTTTTTCATATAGACATTCTATCAAACACCTAACAGGCACTTATAAATCTCGATTAATTTCATGGCACCTAAGGATTTAATCATTGATGGAGCTAAATTTGTTCCAAACAACTATGCTGCAATTCTTGATAATGCTGAAGCTCCGTCTGAATTGCATTTTGTGCAAGATCTTCTTGCACACAGTGAAATCGGGTATGCATTGACCCAACCTTCAGTCTTCTCAAGCCAACAAGTTCTGACTTTGGAGGACTGGAAACTTTGATAATGGTGGTCAAAATGGTACTCCTAGTATTGTTTTCGAAGTGGGTGATTCTCCATATGCAGTCACTCCTGGTACAATACGCAAGGCTCTACATCTACCAGAAGGATGTACTTTTTCAACTCCAGAGGAATCAGCTCTTCAGGAGTTAATGGCCAGTTTGGGGTATGAGCAGAGTTTGGCAAAGCTTGGGCAGTTGAAACGGGCTCATATCAGGAGGGAATGGAGCTTCTTCTTCGACTGCATCACTAAAGCTTTTGGGAACAAGTGTTCAAATTTTGATGCCATCCCCATAATGAGTCAGCACATCGGGTATGCCATTAACCAAACTCATTTTGATTTTGCAACTGCTATAATAGGTTTTATTGGGGATAGGATGACAGAGGATAGGAATGTTGTCTACTTTGCTAGATTCTGTCAACTTATATACTTTTTGTACTGATGAACCTCGACTAGCCAGTACCTTAACTCCACCTTTCAAAGTTGCAAAACGTTACTTTAATGACCTGGTAAATGCTGACACTAAGAAACAAGTGGTTAGACCTTTACAGATTCCTCAGTCTGTAAAACAGATCTTAGTAAATGCTGATCCTGATTCCTATAGATCTGTTTATCCTGATGTCAACCAACAACCACCTCCCAAACCACACAACAACCATCAGAACATACCACCCATACTACTCAACCAACCTCAGGCAATATCTCAAATCATATCTCACCACTTCACAGAAGTTCAATCTCATCCTCAGAACCTACTGTGAAGCCTTCATCTTCCAAGCCTAAGAGGACAAAGACTGTTCCTCAAACACCTCAAAAGAGAAGGAGGATTGCTTTGAGAGATGATCTGATAGTGAGGAACAGGTTTCTACATCAGAACCTGTTGTAAAGAAGCTGAGAAAGTGACTTCTCAGAAGGATTCTGGAATTGGGGGATCTAGGCTTCTCAAAAGGCTTAGAAGAATGACTGTTGCTGAAACTCCCAAGGAATCCATATCTTCAAAGAGATACAAGAAACAGAGGGCAAAAAGGCCAGTTTCAGATGATGAAGAAGCAGCAGCTAAGGAAGGAGATCAGGAATCTCTGATCTCACAAGAAAAGGAATCTGCTAAAGTCACTACTTCTCCATCAACTCCAACTCAGGAAGCTGTTACTGAAAAGGCCAACACACCATCTGTGTCTCCTGTTCAAAAGTCTGTATCTCCTGTTAATACAGGCACAAGTGCTGATATAGATATCCAGACCTTGGTTGTGCCTGAAGTAATTTCTTAGAAGCTCCAACAGCAACTAATCCATCAACAACACCTGTTACTGATGCTGCTCAAACTCCAGAATTATCTACTACACCTTCTCTGCATCTAGATGCTGATGATCAGAATATAGGTGAGCATCAGGATATGGCTGTTGATCAGAACTTGGAACCAGATCAGCAATTAGAGGATGCTGAAGCCTCCATTGCTACTCACACTGTTGTTTTATCAGAAGATACTGATTCTGTAAGTTCTGATGCTGCAAATGCTGGAGATACTGGTGATGCTGCTCCAAATGCAGATGCTGATGAAGCAGGTCCTTCAGGACATGCCCCTCAACAAACTGTTCTTAAATCTGAACTTGTTAAGAAGTTTGTTACAAGAGAAGCACCAGTGCCTTGGAGTGAAACTCCTGCAGGACAGGAGTGGACTAAGGAATGGAACTCAGTCCTGTGTTCCATCTGCAAAGCATCTGCTGAGCACTTGACAAAAGCTGATGAATGTTAAATTCTGATGATTTCAAAACACAGCTTAGAGTCACTGCATTGAGTACTAAACATTACAAGGTCTCCATTCAACTACTCATGCAGAGCTACACAAGATTCAGGAAGAATTCATCAAACAAGAACAAGTTCAAAAGATTGATAAGAAAAAGTTCTTCCAACCTACCTTTGACAGGATTACTTATATTGAGAAGACTCAACAAGCTCAGATTGATGATATTCTGAAAAATCAAGCTTCTCAGCAATCACAACTTACTGAAATCCAAGCCTCAGTGGAATTGCTTGTCTCTCTTCTATTACCTGCTGATGCCAAAAAGGGGGAGAAAGTAATTAAGTCCAAATGCAAGACTGAAGACACTGAAAGGGAAGGATGATGAAAAGGATGATCAAGGAAACTCTGGAATGGGTAGAGGTCATAGTCAAGGTAGAGGTTTCTCATCAAGAAAAGCTGAAATCACAAGTCACAGGACAAGTTCTGATACTGGGAAAAGAATTAGTTCTGCTACTGGTAAAAGGATAAGTTCTGATGAACTTTTAGATCTTGATGAAGAAATGTCAAGACAGTTATTTCTTCAGGAAAATCCAGGAATGGACTTGGAGAGTTTAATGGAAGAAGAAGCCAGACTTAAATCAGAGAAAGTCACATCTAAATCTGAAGCTTCTGGTAAAAAGACACTTCCAAAACTCAAAGGCATTGTGATAAAAGAAAGGACAAATACTGAAGCAACATTGGCTAAATCACAACCGCAGATAGATCCAAGATCCAAGGGTAAAGAAAAGGTTGGTGAACCTATCAAGGTTTATGTGCCTCCTGAGAATGAAGAAATCACTGATGAAAAGGATGATCTTGCTCTGACTTCAAGAAAACATGGCTCAAGTTGTTCAGAGTCAAGAGACTGTAAGTTCTGATATTTTGAAGAAGCAAGTAACCTCTGACACAGCTCAAGTTAACTTGATATCAGAAGATAGATCAAAGAAACTCCTACCAGGATTCACTAAAGCAAAACAGACTCAACCTTTGAAGACTGCTGCAAGTGGTTTTGAAGCAAGAGTAGTTACTGGAAAGGAAGCAAGAGATAAAACTGGATTGGGAAGTGCTGATGAAAGAAGAATACAGAACACTACCAATGATCCAACTTCCTTGAGTGAACCAGGTATTGGAGCAACTCCTGAGAGATTGAATCAACTGGAATCTGTACAAATGGTTTACCATACCTACTTGAAAGAACACATCTTGTTGTACTTCATGACAGATGGTAGGGTTTATCATATAAGGCAAAATGCCATTCCATTGAAGTATTTTGAAGAATTGGAGCATGTACTATTCTTACTTCAAGTGGATGACAGATTGACAGGAAGTGCTGCAAACTATTTGAAGGATCAGATTCAGAGACAGAAAAGGCTTTATTTGTTAAGTCTGACAGCACATATGTTCCAAAGTACAGAGATCACAAGGGTGATATAGTTGAAATGAAGCCCAACACTGCTAAGATTATAACTACCTTTCTGGGTTACAGGGCTGTGGAATTCAATCTTGAGTCTGATAAGCATATTTGATCAGACTGGATCAGGATATAAGAAAAGCTAAGATTAATGATCTCAGGGCTGCAATCTTTCAAATTGGTGAAGATATGCAGAGCTTAAAGATGCTAAAAGGAGGATGATTGATGAACTTAGATATGCTGAGATGTTTGTTGAAGAACTATCTCAGAACAACTCCTGACATCAGAGAGATCAGAAGATGAAGCCAAGTCAAGATCTACAACTGATTAAATTCTGATATTTGTACAGACTGAAGCTGTTATCAGAAGTTAAATATTGGTAAAGCTTTAAGGACTGTAAGTTGTAGTTATCTAGTCTAATTCTCATGCATTTGTACTTAATGTTTTTGACATCATCAAATATCTATTAAACTTGTATATTATGCTAATTTACAAGTTGGGGGAGATTGTTAGATATATTTGATAATGTCATGGCTAATATGATTTATGTTTAGTTTTCAGATCTTACTTAAACAGGATAAATCAGTACTTACTGGAAGTCAGGACTTAAGGATATCAGTACTTATATTATCAGGAGATAATCATCAGAAGATGGATATCAGAACTTAAGTGCTGAAGGACGTTCAGATAAGGACAACAGCTGATTAAAGGAAAGAAGATCGAGATAAACATAAGAAGAGATATGCATGAAGAAGGATTCTATGAAGAATAGAATACTTGGAAGAAAAGATATCTGATTGATATATTTTAGGAAGCAGAATTATATTCCATATCAATTAGCGATTATCTTGTAACTGTGTAGTATATAAACACAGACATAGGGTTTACACTATAAGTGTTATCATATTCGAGAAGATTATTCATTGTAACCCTAGCAGCTCTCGTGATATTTGTTCATCACTGAGAGGTAACAGTTCCATACTGTAACAGAGTTTATTGTTTCAATAAAGTTTGTTTTCTGTTACTTGAGATATTAAAGTTCGATTTGATTGTACTTTACACTGTATTCACCCCCTCTACAGTGTGTGTGACCTAACAAGTTTTAAATGAATTATGTAGGAACCATGCCTCGTCAGAATACTAACAACGTGATGACTCAATTGGCTGAAACATTGGCAACGTTGGTGGGGAACTAGCAAGGTGGACCTAGGAGCTTGATATCCGAATTTAAGAAGTTAAGTCCACCCATTTTTGAAGGATCTACAAATCCTTCAGAAGTGGATAAGTGGCTACAAGAGATGGAGAAGATTTTTGAGTTACTAGGAAGTACGGACGAGCAGAAGGTTAATTTGGCAAGCTACCAACTCCAAGGAAGTGCTTACGACTGGTGGCTAATGGAGAAAAGACGCGTTGAAAATAATGAAGAAGAGGCTTCCGGAGCATACACTTGGGAAACTTTTAAGGAGTCATTTAAGGACAAGTATTTTCCCAGGACGGTACGAGCTAAGTTGGAGCGCGATTTTATAAGGTTGGAACAAGGAGAAAAGCAAACTGTCTCGGAGTATGAGGCTGAATTCGCCCGTTTGGCTAAGTATGTGCCAACTTTGGTGGCGGACGAGATTAGTAGGGCACATAGATTTGAGGAAGGATTACGTAATGAGATTAAGAGGCATGTGGCTGCTTTTGAGCTAAACAGCTACAAGATGGTGTTGAACAAGGCTTTAGTAGTCGAGAGGGGGCTAGTGGGAGACGAAGGAAAGAAAGACTCTGAGGCTAAGAAGAGATATGAGCCTACAGGTGGATTTAACGAGAATGATCCCCCGAGAAAGTTCAATAATCGAGGAAATGGTGGAAATTTTTCTCGAAACGCTTCAGCGAACAAGGTGACATGTTCAAGGTGCGGCAAAAATCACTTGGATAAAGACGTTGGAACACAGGAGCTTGCTTTAGTTGTGGAGAGAAGGGACATAAGATTTCTGAATGTCCAAAGCGTGATCCAAATCGTAACAAAGACAATACAAATAAGGCCACTTTGGCATCTCTTATTGGACCAAATTACGGACGGGTGTATCAGCATACACCTAAGCAAGATTGAGGTACGCGATCAATTTCTTTCAATGATTATGTGTTACACTTTGATTTATGTTTTGTTAAAATTTGGGGATAATTTTTTTAAGGAGGGTAGAATGTAAAAACCAGTTTTTTATTAAATATATGTTTATGTAAGTCTAGTGATTTAATATATACAAGTAGTAAAAATGTTAATGTACTTTATTTTAAAAAAGAAAAAGAAAAAGTGTACATAATTTGAAACGTTTAGTTGTTTTCTTTACTTGGTCAAAACCTGTTACTAATAGATAAGATATGAGTTAAACTTTAAAAATACAGATATGAGTTAGTTTTGAAAATAGTGGAGGGTGATACTGATAAGTACGCGTTAACTTAGGAGTACAGTACGTTAGATTTGTAAATAAATAGATGTAATTTAGTTATTTGTTTCTTGTACAGCTCTCTTCTTTCTCAGGTACTTTTCTTTCTCTCGATTTTCTTTTCAACGTGTGTGTTTTAGGTTACTCATTGTTGTACTGTATTCATTTATGTAATGGTCAAGTTATTTTAATACTTATATATGTGCTTGTGATTTATATTTTATTATACATTGATATTTTGTTAAATACTTAATGCTCTGTTTAAAAGTAGTCTTTAATTTTAAAGAGAATGATTTGTGAAAAGAAATATTATGTACATGTGATATTTCTGGTTAACTCCTTTTATATGATTTTGTTAAATTATGTTGTTAACGTGATAATATGAAAAATAGTTAATTATGTGTATTATTTTTATAAAAGATTGTTAATATGTAACTGTTTATTTATTTTATGAGATATTATTATTAGTGTTTTTATTATTATGTTAATGACATATGTGATGATTTTATTCTCTTTATAAGTCTCTGTTTTTGTTAGTTTTATTTTTATAAATTGATCAATCATTTATTCATTCTAGAAATTTTTAATTATATTTTATTAGTATATGTACATACATGTTTATTTATTTAATTTTTTTTACTTATGTGGTTTTTAGAAAATGGTAGTAATAGTATTAATTGACTTGTATAATTTTTAAAAACTCATTTAGTAAATTCTTGTTAGTATAATATTTTATTATATTTAGTTTTTTTATATTATCTTGTTGCCTGGTTTTGTATTGCAACGCATGTTATTTTATAATGTTGGCTGATTTTGTATTGCAGCTCTCTGTATATATTGTTTTTATTGCCTGGTTTTTTGTTTTAGAGTCCTTATTTTGTGTTATATAATTTTATATATATATCTTTTGCCTGGTTTGTTTTAGAGTTCTTATTTTGTGTATATATAATTATATATATATTATCTTTTGCCTGGTTTGTGTATTAGAGTGTATGAGGATAATTAATTATGTTTGTTTTTAATAATAACTACATAGGTTGGATTTCTCTGCGTGAAGTGATAAATTGATAAAGTGGTTGTCAGTGTCAAGGTAAGTTAACTCTTCACACATTTATTTTTATTTTGAAATCTGTTAAATATTTTTGCACTGCTTTTATTTTAACAATTATGGATCAAGTAATTGTTTTAGACATAAGAATTCCCAGTGAGCTCTGACCTATGAAACATTTAGTAATTGCGTATAGTTCCGGAACTAGATTTTGATACCTTACTAGGGCGTGCTTTGCACAGTTTATGATATTTTAGTAAGGGGCGCATTATTGACAGTTGTGAACCTATGATACTGTGTCACCAGGTATTTGTGACCTTAGCGAGCTGTGGAATTTATTTATGTTATATGTAAACTTTGGATTTTGAGCAATGATTTTGGCTTTATAAAAATTATGAACTCCTTGGTCCACTAGTGTCGAATTGTTTTCTTGCTGGGCTGTCTGGCTCATGACTTACAAATTTTTAGGTGCTAAACTTCTGGGATGGACAAGGAAATGTATTTGGCTTGAGCTTATTGTAATAATATTTTAGTGATAGCGTCTTATCCTAGAGTTGCGTCTCTCTGTATTTGTCTTTATTTCAGCTATATGATACTATTTCTGAGTTGGATTTCGGAATCTTGTTTGCCTATGTGAGACTTGTTTTAAGAATGAATAAAGTTTGATATCTAAGTATAGTTGTTGTATAAAAAGTTGGGGTATTACATGTACCCTTTCAGAACAACTTTGCATGTAGATTTGCTTACAACTTCACAGTGTTCTTCAAAGAAATCCACATGATAACCTATGTCACAGATTTGACTAACACTCAGCAGATTGTGTTTAAGTCCTGAGACCAGAGCTACTTTTTCAATGATGACATTCCCAAGATTGATATTGCCATATCCCAGAATTTTTCCAATATTGACATCTCCATAAGAAACACCCGGGCTAGCTTTCTCCACAAAGTCTGATAGCAGGGCTTTATTTCCAGTCATAAGTCCTGAACATCCACTGTCCAGAACTAGGATATTTTTCCTGTTGCCCTGCAATCACAAAGACCACTAATGATTAGTTTTAAGGACCCAGACTTGCTTGGATCCTTTGGCCTTTTTAAGTTTGTTAACATTTACAGCGGATTTAACATCAGATTTTATGTTAACAGTTTTCTTATCAGAATTTGCAATATCAGACTTTGCATCAGAACTTACACTAGAAGGAATAATGCTAACTTTCTTTACAGAAGGTTTTATTTGATAAAAATCATAGTACAAACTATGATATTCCTTACAAGTATAAATGAAATGCCATAAACTACCACAATGAAAACAAGGATTTTGTGGCTTATATCTAACAGAATGACTCTTAACTCCTGACTTTGAAGGTAAGGAGTTTATGTTCTTATTCTTCCTCGCAAAAAGAAGCCAGATGGTTAGAATTTCTACAGTTATGACATGTTTTTCTAGGAGCATTAGGAGCAGGCTTATAACTTTTACTTTTGTTCACACATTCCTTTCCATTCTTATTTTTCCTAGGTGGCTTTACCTTGTTTACATTCTTAACATCTTTCAGCTTATGTTTAAGCTACTTCTTAGTCATTAAGCCTATGTTAACTTCAGTTGGCTTATCCTGTTTAGGTTTGTCAGAAGTTACTTTCTCCTTAACTTCTTATTTCTCAATATCAGACTTTGTGGTTACAAACTTAACAGGATTTACCTTTGGTTTTTGTTTAACAACTATAGGCTCAGTTTCTACAGTTCTCTTACTGTTCTTATCATCTCCATAACCTAAGCCCTCTTTCCAGTTTCCACTACTAAGAATATCCTGAGTTGCTTTACCAGAGTTAGTCCAAGTCCTGATAATCTCTCTTTCCTTTTCTAACTCAGTTTTTAGAGATTCATTCATTTTTAGCACTTCATCCCTAACATAAAAGGCATCATCTCTATCTTTCTGAGTTTAATGGAACATGACTAACTCTTTTTCTAAATAATCATTCCTCTTTTTATAAGCAAGATTTTCAGAAGTTAATCTTTCACATGTTAAAGTTTGATCTTTATAACTAATGAACATGGTCTTAAGATATCTTCTCAACTCAGTAATATCATCAGTATGAAAGGCATAAGTAGTTTGAGGCACCTTTAAGTCAGCAGTATCAGAACTGCTATCAGCATTTGCCATCAAGGCATAGTTTTCCTCATCTTCAGAATCTGAAGCATCTGACCAACTTTTCTTCTTTGTGACAAGAGTCTTGCCTTTGTCACTTTTCCCTTTTCTGCAATCTGGAGGTATGTGGCCTTTCTCACCACAGTTGTAGCATTTAACATTTGAGTAATCTCCTTTGTCAGACTTTCCTCCTTTGCCTTTAGATTTTCTGAAACCTTTCTTATCAGAACTTGTACCTTTCCTGAAAACTTCTTTCCTCTCCTGAATTTCCTGTATGCAATATTTGTGATTCCTTTCATCATAAGAGCACACAGCTTCATCATCTCTTCATCAGGGTCTATCTCAGGTATACTTTCAGTTTCTGAGTCATCATCACTATCAGAACTTGAGGCAGCAACTTTGGGACTTTCCTCCTCAACCACAAAGGCAACTGTCCTTGACTTTCTTCCATTCCTCTTGCTTCTTTCTTCCATCTCAAGTTCATGAGTCTTGAGCATCCCATAAATTTCATCAAGAGTTGTTTCATCAAGATTATAGTTGTCTCTTATTATTATGACCTTCAAATCCCATCTTTCAGGAAGAGCTAACAGGATTTTAAGATTTGAATCTTCAATATCATACTCTTCGTCAACTAGTGACAAATCATTCAAGAGTTTGATAAATCTGTCATATAAATTAATTAATGACTCATCAGGCTTTGAGTCAAAGTGCTCATACTCTTGAGTGAGCATAGTCTTCCTGTTCTTCTTGATTGAATAAGTTCCCTGACACCTTGTTTCCAAAGCATCCCATATCTCTTTTGCAGTCTTGCATTGAATTACCCAGTTTGACATGACATTATCAATGGCACTATGCAGCAAGTGTCTTACCTATGCATCCTTTGCAATCGATGAGATATCTTCAGCAGTGAATCACTTTTCTCCTTTGGTACAGACTTTGCTGGCTGGCCTGTAACTTCCACAGAGAGTTTGGTTGGCATATGTGGTCCTTCATTAATCCTGTCGAGATATTCTGGATCTGTAGCTTCCAGAAACATAGCCATCTTCACTTTACATATGGAATACTCAGAAGGTTTCAACATGTGAACTCTTATAGTCTCATATCGACTATTGGTTATGGTTTTTGGAGGTTCTTCAGTTTTGGTGGGCTTGGTTTGAGTTTCTTCTTTAGACATGATTATTTTTGGATCTTAAACTGTATGTGTGAACATATATGCTCTGATACCACTTGTTAGGTCACACACACTGTAGAAGGGGGTTGAATACAGTGTTTACTACAATCAAATCGAATATAAGAATTCAAGTAACAGAAAATAGATTTTATTCAACAATAAACTCTGTTACAATATGGAACTGTCCTCTCTCAGTGATGAACAAATTATCACGAGAGCTGCTAGGGTTACAAAGAATAATAACTTCGATAATGATAACACTTATAGTGTAAACCCTATGCCTGAGTTTATATACTATACAGTTACAAGATAATATTCTAATTGATATGTAATATAATTCTGCTTCCTAAAATATATCAACTAGTTATCTTTTCTTCCAAGTATTCTATTCTTCATAGAATTCTTTCTTCATGCATAATTCTTTCTGTCTTAGTCTCGATCTTCTTTCCTTTCAATCAGCCTCCTGCCTTATCTGAAAGTCTCCTTAAGTCCTGATATTATCTCCTGATAAATATCTTCTGATAACTTAAGTTCTGATATCTTAAGTTCTGTTTTCAGTATAAGTGCTGATTTCCAGTTAAGTACTGATTTGTCCTGTTAGGTAAGATCTGAAAACTAAACACAAATCATATTACACATGACATTATCAAATATATCTAACATATTTTAACAGTCAATCAGTAGTTTGACCACTAATTCTTACTAGTGTTTAGTCTCATACTCATGTTTCCATTTTTTAAAAAATGTTTATGAATGATCTAACTTTACAGATGTCAAGATCTATATTTTTAGTGATATGATAAAAAGTTTAGGAAAAAAATAAATATATTTGGTTTGCTCTTTTAAGAGTCAACTAGTAGTTTGACTAGTACTTCTTACTAGTATTAGTCAGTATTACAGAAATCGCTAATCGGACTAAATCGGTTCAGTTACCGATTTACGATTTATCGGAAATCGGGGATTTATCGGAATGTTAAATCGGAATAAAATCGGTTGTATTTTATTATTATTTTTCAAAAATATACGATTAATTTGATTAGTCATATTATTATTTACATATTTATATAAATATGTATTTAAATTATATTAAATAAATTTTTATGTAAAAAAACTATTATTAACTCATCGTTTGTCAATTGTCATGAGATCAATATGTAACAATATATAACTAAAATATTAACCAGAAAATTTTAGGCAATTCACTTTATATATTCCTGACTATTTAATTATTAGATCGTGTATGTAGATGGTCAACACTGCTCTCATTATATATACTTTTTAATCAATAAAAAATGAGTCGAGTCAATTGAGTCTAGTTCCTGAAATCCTGTCGGCAGGCACTTCTTCCGAGCTGAGTTGCTCTCCTATTTCATTCTTCCATTCCGTCGCCGACCTGTGTTGTGTTTGTTGATGTATATCGCCGACCTGTGTTGTGTTGATTGTCGTTGACTTTCTCGACTTTTGACCCAACTATTGACCGACATCAACAAAACGTATACTGCTCCGATTAGCCGGAGTTAGATCGGCAATATGCTTTCAGCCGATATCTCGACCGATTTATCGGCTAATACGACGATTTCTATAACACTGGTATTAGTCTAATACCAATGTTTCGATTTTTTAAAAAATATTTATGAATGATCCAACTTTAGAGATGTCAATATCTATATATTTTAGTGATATGATAATTTTTTTTAAAAAAATAAATATATATGATTTGCTATTTTAATAATCAACTAATAGTTTGACCAATACTTCTACTAGTGTTAGTCTAATACCGATGTATCGATTTTTAAAAATGTTTATGAACGATCCAACCTTACAGATGTCAAGATCTATATATTTCGGTGATATGATAAAAAAATTTGAAAATAAATAAATAAATTTGGTTTTCTATTTTAATCGTCAACCAGTAGTTTGACGAGTTTCTTAGTAGTGTTTAGTCCCAGATTGATGTTTCGATTTTTTAAAAATGTTTATGAATGACCCAACCTTACAGATGTCAATATCTATATATTAAAGGGATAAGAATTTGTTTTAGAAAGAATAAATGTATTTTGATCATTAGATCTCAATTAAATTAACAAATAAAATATAATTAAACATAATTTTAAATTTCTCCGCACACTCCTTGTGAATGGAATTATCATATAAATCGATCAAAATCACAATTTTAATTTTTTATTAAAATAATGAGTTGCTAAATAAATTATAAAATTATAATATATTAAGAAATTCTTTAACAATAACAATATTTGTTTATAGAAATTATCCGAATTATAATTTTCATAACAGAAAATACTTAATATATGAACTGAATTTATAAATTGACACTCCTAAATTTAACTGACTACAGTTGTATTTAGCCAGGTCACGTCAGCGATCCGCGTGATTTAGATCCAACGTGCCAAATTTAAGCACCAAAGATAATCCAATGGCTCGTATTATATGCGGTCGTTAATTCGACCGCATTCGGTAATATTTTAAACCAAATACAGGCGAATTTATATTTAGGTGCGCGTTTCAAAATTCTCAAAAATTTAAATTTTTAGGTGGGATTTCAAATTTTAGGTGAAAAACAAATTCCACCGTTTTTAGTCGAATTGAAGCGGCCTTATTCAACTAGTTGCATATCTGGTTGATTTTTGTTTATTCCGTATTTTTACAAAAAAAATCAGAAGATAGTAAAATCGCAAAAAAAACTTAGAAAAGTTAGTATTTTTAGTAAATTCTCTTCATTTTTCAACAACAAAAAAATCATCAAGGCAAATATTTTCATTCGTAGTATTTTAGTATCACATTTATCTGTACAACAAACAACTTGGAGGCTTAATGAAAGTATTTATCTGTTCAAACAACTAGGAGGCTTCATGACACCAGAAGCAGTGCCTGCAGCATAGGCACATGAGCTTTTGCAGCTCCATTTTTGTGAGTGAGTGCTATATCTTGCAGTCTTATTCCAGTGCAAGGATATTTCTTACTGCATTCCAACTGCACAGCAACTGGCGTTGCCGATGTTCCTCGAATGTTCTGATACCTTACATTGCTGATCTTAATACCAGATACCTATTCAAAAACAACAAATAGTAATATTAGACTGCTAGAAGTAAGTTACGTAGTGAAAGCGTAGTACTTTACACCGAATTTCAAAAAAGTTGTCAGAAGTTTTTAAGTAATAGGGTCGGGATCAAGAAAAAATATTACTTCAGCAAGTTGTATTACTTTACCGAGAGTAAAAATACACTGTGTCCATTATGTTGAACCGGAAAAAAAAAATTATTTTAACGAGATTATTACTTTAACGATTATTACTTAATCGAGTTTTTAACTGTATAATTAGTTGAGAAATACCTTTCCAGGGCAATCTTTAGCATTGGGACAATAGTCTTGATCTATAAGAACAGGATTCTTGACATTATTCATCACAATGTTTTGAAATAGAACATCCCTTACAAATCCATTGCTAGGCCTTGTCCATGTTTTTATTCTCACACCATTGTCGGAGTTTCGGAAGGTAACCGATTTCACAGTCACATTCTGAACACCAGGTTCCTGCAGATCCCATCCGAGACTCCCAATGCTAGTTTACGCAACCAAATTAATCAGGATTATTGTGTCAAAATCGCTAAAATTTAATCCGGGCAGATAGGAAAGTTTACCTAATGCCGTGACCAGGACCGCAGGAAACATTTTCGATCCATGTGTTATTAGTCCCAGGTCCAATTGACACACAGTCATCCCCAGTACTGATTCGAGTCTGAGAAATGCTTACGCCTGATGATAATTGCAGATGAATACCGTCGGTGTTGGGACTACTTCCGAGTGCTAAGATTGTGATTCCTTTTAGAATGACATTTCTGCTTTTGTAGATGATCATGTGGAACATTTGACTGTTTATTGATGTTAATCTGCTCACTACAACATTGGTCGAGCTGTAGAACCCTATGCTCTGCAAAGTGACAATTAACCATCATTGCTCAGGTAAAAAAAACCAGGCTTATTTGATACTCTACTCTTTTTTAAAATATTTGCGAAATACAGGCTTGCATCCAAAACAAACAATTTCAATCTCTTTTATACTGTCCGCAATAAAAAACAAATAGGCTTCATGCTCCTAAGCACGTATTCACCTAATTTTGGTTAGTACATATAGATTTTTAATGTGAATGTTGCGGTACTTTGTAATTACAGAATTTAATTAAAAAATTAGAAGTCCACCAATTAAAAATACTCCGCTACTCTATAACTCGTCTAATTACGTTCTTAGAGGCATTTTTTCAAAACAAATATACACAACTTTTATTTTTCAATTTTTCTTAAGAGTAGTGCTATGTACCCCAAATTCATTCACCAAATTTTTTAACAAATGACGTGACATACGAGTGGCACGTTTTGATTTGGGGCGCATATATATATGCACGCGTGATTCATATCATTTTAGGAAACTTAGTAATTACACTTGACACATCAGCATTTGGGGAAGATTTTGGGAAAATATTTGAGATCTCTAACATTTTTCTTTTCTTAAAACAATTGAAGTTATATTTTTTTTTGCAGTTAAAGTTGAGTTTGAATGCATTTGTATGCATTTGATTGCAGTCATATAAATTTCAGCTAACATCATACCGTTGCGCCAGTAGGGCAATTCTTTCCAGATTTTTTGCAGTTCCAGAGACCAGCACCTTTAGCATCTAGAGTGCCCCCGGATATGAAACAGTCCATTAACTCTCTCAAACTTGATCCAGTTTCCATTTTTTCCGATCAAATTATAATCAGTGGAAGCTATAATAGTGCCCTCAATACGCAAGAACATGCTACGTTTACAGTTGCGGCCATTGAACACTATAGGATTACGAATCAAGTATCTTCCTCGGGGCACGTAAATTCGGACTTCCTTTCTGGAGGCACAAGCTGAATTCCATGCTCGAAGAAGAACCTTTGAAACATCTGTCTTGCCATCAGCTTTGGCTCCTAATCTTCTCACATTTATCGTGAGTCTTTCCGCCGATGATGAATTTAGGAGGAAAATGAAAGAAAGTACCAGTATGAGATAATTAGGCATTGCACTCCTGAGAGAGAGAGAGAGGAAGACAGAGGGGGAGAGAGAGAGAGGAGAGAGAGAGAGAGAGAAGAGAGACAGATAGAGAGAGAGAGAGGAGTAGGGAGTGATGAGAGAGAGAGGGAGAGAGAGGAGAGAGAGAGAGGGGGGGAAGGAGAGAGAGGAAGGGAGGGGATGAGAGATAGAAGAGAGAGAGAGAGAAGGGAGAGGGAGAGGAGAGAGAGAGAGAGGAGAGAGCAGTAGAGAGAGAGAGAGAGAGAGAGAGAGAGAGAATTGTTTGGTATTGGAAATTGTGACAATTCAATGGCCAATTTATAGGGATTCAGAAATGCAAAACCTGAGATCAAGCAAATATATTCTCATGCAAGTACCTGCAGACCGCACAGGTCATCCCAATTTGCCAGTACGTGTAGGTCAAGCTAGTAAATCTTAATATGCATTTTAACTACTTTACTTTCTTCTGAGATTATTGTTTCTTTCGTTAATACTAAATAAGAAGAGCGGAGTTCGTCAGGACAGTTAGTTTTAGTGTCACTCACGATATCCATAATCATCACTTCATTTTTATGTATTAATTAGTTATAATAATGACACTAATTAATTATGAAAATATACATTTCTTTTTTTATCGTAGTTAACGTGATAGTTTTTTCTTTTTAATTAATTGAGCCAACTATTACGGACAATATTACATTTCTAAATTCATATCTATCAGATAATTTTTAGGCCGTATAATTTTAATATGAAAAATGTGTAATTGAGTAAATTAAGATTCGAAATATAAAAGCACGCCCTATCAAGATTTTTTAGCACGAGAAACACTAAGAATCCTATTTTTCTGCTCAGAGCAATATAATATTTAAAATAAGTACATAATAATTGTTCTTGCTGTTCTCTTCCAAAAATTGTTCTCATTGGAATCATATTTTATAATGTAACACATCTGATTTTTGGGCTGAGTTAGGGGAGAATTTTGAGTTGAGTTTAGGGGTAAATATATAATGAGAAAACTGTATTTGAGGTTGTTTCGGGAATCTAGACTGATATAAGAATTTTGAGTACAATTTTATATGGATATTTTGTAATTTTAAGTCTTCCCCTATATTTACAACAAACCCACTATAATATATGAAAAATCTTCTAATCTAAGACACATCGTAAGAACAACCCAGGCACATCATAATATAAAAAAAATTGTAAAAATATAAGATAATAAAGTTTTAGAGAGTTGGATGTATTTGTGTTAAAAAAAAATAATCGAGCTATAGACGGTGAATAATTATTTGATTAAATATATACAAAAATACACAAAAGATAATATGATTAACTGTATCTTGATTCGTGAAATAATACAACATCATTTCAAACATGAAGTAATTATGAATAAAAGAATATTGCCATTGCACACAGGTTGTACGCTTTATCACCGGCGTAACGGGTGATAGCTTATTTCAAATCTCAATGTGAAAACTTGTACGTATCAATCATTTTCAGTTATTTGTGATCAAGAATGCTTTGGATTAACAAAACTAGTACCAACTTAATATTATTAGTGAGAGAACTCAGCGTTAGAACGTATCCACAATTAACAGAAACAAACTTTCTTAATGTCGGGATAAACAGTAGTGCTAAGTATACAGAATTTATAAAAAAATTGTACACTACAGAAACAAGGCTAAATTCGACCGAAAAAAAATCAGTTCGAATTAGCTAATTCGACCTGCGAGTCGAATTTACAAATTCGACGATTTTGAATCGGTTGAATAGAGGGAGTCGAATTTAGAAGTTCGGTCGTATTTCGGTCGTATTTAACTAAATTCGACCGTCGGATTACGACCGAAAAATTACAACCGTTTAAATTCGACTGTAAAAATTCGACCGAAGATGGTCAAATTTGATTCCAGCAGAATTTTACGTCAACTTTTCAAATTTTCGCTTGAAATTTGAAAATACCGCCAATTTTTTTTATAATTTGAAATTCCCGCCAAAAATACTAAATTCAACCGTAACCGGTCACTTTTGAAATTCAACCGCTTTGAGTAAAAAAATAAATTCAATTTTTAATCAAAAAGTAACTTTGACTGTTTTGGTCGAATATTAAACTCGACCGGTGTTTCTAAATTCGATTGTATTTATCCAACAAATGTCATTTAAACTCAACCAACGTTAGTCGAATTAAGAGCCAAAAAAACATAATAGTGCTTATGACCAGCACTAATGATAGGCCATATTTATATACCTGTACACCCAAACGCAATTCACAGACTAACAAAGATATATGCTAACAAATCTAGTTAGCTTAACAAAAGTTACATTCCCTAAACGCTTAACAAAATAGCTAGTTAGCTTAGCTTTACAAAGGAGTTAGAAATTTCAGTGCTGACAGTTATATCCGGGTTATATCCAGTACCGAATAATAGTAGAAAGTTCAAATAAACCATTAGTTACATACCCGGAAATGTTTAAGAAAAGAGCTAGCTTTACAAAAGGGAAACTGAAGGTTCTAAATCCATCAGTCCATAAAAAGCTAAGTGTGTTCACTAGACCAAATAAAAAGACCTAGAGCAACGGATAGTTGTGTGCGTCAAGATCTTCATCTTCATATTCGCCTCCAACTCCGTCTTCATTGTCGCCTCCAACTGCATCTTTATTTCCATTATTGGAGGTGTTGTGCACCACCAATGCCTTCCCTAGCAGGGTCTCCTGCATCGGTACATAAACAAGTATACCAATATTTGTTAATATAAAAAACCTATATAATTACCTTACAAAACAAAGCATACAGGCAACTAAATAAGCTGATATAAATACTGATACTTATCAGAAAACATATATAGTCACCTGCATGCATGAAACTTGTAAAGTTTTAAGCATATATTATAAAATGCAAGTGTTTATAAACTAAACATGAAGGCAAGTATTGGTAACATGCTAGCATTAATATAAATATATAACATAGAGCAGACTGCAAAATCGCACGTGAACAAAATAAAAAGTCAGTTTATATTTGTACATGAACTAGGCCACAGAGCATACAAACATAATTAAAAAACTTACTCCTCGTGGTAGGCCTTCATATTACAATGCATTGCAATTAATTAATCATTTTAACTGAACCTTAGAACCGATAACATAAATTCGTTATATTTTGAAATATAATTGTGTCTGTCACCTTGAGTCTCAATACTACAATTCAACATAATATTACCAAAAGAAGTGAATCAATACTTCATTTCAAATCAATATCAACCAAGACTGATCAAACTGTAACTTCACAAACAATTTGACCCGTGACTAAGACTGGTCCAATTGTTGTTATTGAAGATAATGACAACCAGAGATTTGACACCATAAAACTGATCTTCATTCCTGGATCAGATTTGCATGTCATATGATTATTTAGTTTATAACTTGTTATTCAATAATTATTATCAGTAGATAATAATGATAATCTGCTTCACAGGTTTTTTGGCTTAACATTCTTCAAAAAAAAACTTCATCTTAAATAAATATATGGCTTTCTAGATCAAGTAATTTAAGTAAACAAAAATATGTTACCTGTACAATGATCTTATCATTGTCCTTCAAGATCCCTTTTAGCGCAACACTTGCTGTCCGCACATAATTTTTGTGCTTTGATCGCTGACTCGGGTCTGGAAAAGCAGCAGTGGCCAGGTTACTCACTTTCTCGTCCAGAACAGATCGCATCACCTCCATGGGTAAAGAACGAACCATTTGTGTTCACTTCTTCTAAGATCGTTGGCATCATAGAATAGATTCTTCGGGAGCAACGTCAAATGATTCGTCAAGTCTTTCATTTCTTTTTTCTAATAGCTTCATTGCATCTTGTGCTCCCATCAACTCCGCCAAGGTATCTTGGGGAAACAAGTTAACCCTCCCCTTAGTCGGGGGTCTCGCTCCAGCTAGCACAATCAGATTATTCTTCCGCTGAATTGCCCTTTGTGTACGTGGGGATGCCCCTTCATCAGCAGCTTCCAACTCATCTGCCAATTCAACTCGCACCTTTTTCAGTTTTCCCTACAATATATGAAAGGAAAATCACAAATAAAGCACTTCTCTATTAATTGACCCTAAAAACAAGCATTCAATTATAAATCAGTTTACTTAAAAATAAAATACAAACCTGTAGCTCTATCACAGCTGGTTCAGTAGGGTCGTACACGGTATTTATAAATTCCTCATCACTGATTGGCATCTCACCTTTAGCAATTCTGACTTCATCTATTTCCTGTCAGATGGAAAATAAATATAATAAATATTTTAATTATAAGTTGGTAATATTTTTAGTAAATTATAACTTATAAGTTATAGTTTATTAGAAAGTAGATAATTAAATTAATAATTTTAAAAAATAAATAAAGAATTAAAAAAATGAAATTAGTGATGGGGTAAGGAGGTAGTAAGATGGAGATAATTAGTGATTTATTTTATTTTAGTAATTTGTTTATTAATTTCACCAGGCTGTAAGATTTAAGTAAAATCTGAATCAGTCAAAACATATTAAATTAAACACCTTTACTTCAGAACAGTTGTAGTGAAGCGTTATGTGTTTTATATTTGCATTAATGCTAAGTAATTAGTCTTGTTCTGGGAGGGCATCAGCATAGATAGCAAAACATGAGAGATTAAAACCAAAATAAGAACTTATAATACAAAATCAAGGACATATCCACTCATACTTGCAAAAGATAAAAAAAACTACCTAATCTATTTACAAGATAGAATAATACCTGTCGTCTTTGTTCATATGGTTTTGCACCAGTACGAGAGGTAAATTCCATCTTTTCTCGGGCATTCTTGCCAGCATCCGACAATTTTTTAAATTCAGGTGTGCCCCAATACGCGCATATCGAATTCCATGCCCGCTGAGAGAAGTAATGAGGCTTGAATGCTTCACCTTTTATGTCGAGTTCTTCTTCAGTATATCCGCATTCAAATAAGACATTCAACTTCTTGAGCAGTCGGGCCCTCTCAGTACCAAGATAGGACTTAAAATTCCTATTCAGATGTGCTCTCACAGCTCCGTCCCCATCTTCTTCGAGAATCCCCTTCGGATAAATGTAGTACTCCTGTCAAAATAAATTGCTTAGATTTAAAATAAAAAAGCTTAGTAAAGTGTTTCAAATTAAAAAACATTCAGTCTCATATTAATTATTAGTAGCTAGAAACATGATAATATAAGACTAGTTAAACATTAGTAGTGGCTATATTTATTGCATGAATTGTGACAGTAGACTCAACAAAGTTAACTCAGGGTTGTCTTGCATTTTTAGTCCCACCAGCCACCACAGTTGTACTAGAGCAGTCGGTGTGATTTTAAAGTACTCAAATGAGTGTGATTATAAACTACGTTTAGGAGATTAACATGTGATACGCTAAAATGTACACTTACAATTTATATAGTCCTTAAAGAGAAAAAAACAAAACACAAACCGTGCATCATGTGAGTAAAAACCGTGAGAACTCTGGGAGCTACTTGCAAACTCTTATCTGAATGTTTTATTTCAGTTAAAAACAACACTAATGTCCACTAATTCTTATCTACACTTAACACAAACAAATCATAAAACCAGAAAACACACTTTTAGCCGCACAACGGGTCACACTTTTATTGAAAGATTGATTTACAATATCGAAGCGATAATTAGTGAATAAAATATATGATTTATAACCAATATATGTGATTTTAACCAAAATCATACACTTTGGTTTAAGCTACCTAATTTATATTACTTGAAATGAAACAAGATATAAAAGTCTAAAAGTAAGTTCAAAAAAACAAGAAAGAAAGTAAACTCTAAACAAGAAAGAAAGAAAATGAAAAAGAAAGAAAACTCTAAACTCTAAACTCTAAAGGATGTTAAGAAAACAAGAATGAAACAAGAAAGTTGATCGAGGAGAATGAAATTAAGCATTACATCTGTTGAGAATAAATTAGAAGTAAAAACTCTAAACCCCAAGTAGTAGTTTACAAAGGCTGAAAGAAAAATAAAATTAAAATACTTACTTTAAAACAGTTGATACATCTGTTGTACCAAGCATTACGTGCAGCTCCCTTTGTAGAGATTGTATGTTCATCCCATTTCAGGCGAGCAAGGCGTGCCAATGTTTTCTTGGGTGTATTCCCCATAAAACTGTAAAAACATAATGAAAGTTTAGCAAGTTGATGTTAAAAACAAGCACTTTAAACAGATATAATGCTTATTAAAAACAAGAACTTTAAAACAATTTATGGTTGTCAATCCAAATGTCAGCAAATTTCTTAATGTCAGCAAAAAGGCCAGGTCTTATCATCTCGATGGAGAACCCAACTCGGAAAAACCGAGCCACAGAACAAACCAGAACCAGAGATTTTATTTAATCTAGAGGGGCCAATAAATGTAATCTGTAGCTAAACAATCTTTATTTACATCAATCTATATAATACTTGTAGCATCATCAGGTGTGTGCTTAGGTGTACATTCCTAACTAAGTGGATTGCCTTGTCTAGTACAAACAATGCTCAATGTATAGAGGTGTTTATCAACACCGCACCCTTCCATTGTGGCATTCACTTCCCAATTTTCATACTATTAGTTGAGTTACTGGTCTGATTTTAGTTTTAACAAAATAGTCTGAAATTTAGCTGACTGTTACTATATCATTAAACAACACACTAAAGTCTTATATGCTAAAACAGACTGAAGTATGAAAATCACTATTGCATGACTGACAATAATTAGAAAATTATATTGTGGTCTGCTAAGCTTCCTGCCCACCACTGAGGTATTTAATGTTTCAAAGATAGATTTAGCTAGTACCTAACTGAGATATTAGCACATGCTTTAACCAATCTATACAAGTATTAAAAAAACTCAAGGCATTTTCTGTTAGCAATATTTGATAACAATGATATTAATATAATATAGTTCAACATAATTCCTCCCAGTTCAATTTAGATCATTTATGAACAGTATCTACATCTAGCATTCAAGTACTTCTGAGCTATAAACAGGGATACAAATTGCAATATGCTACACAAAAGTACTACCACATAAATAGTCATTATATTATGAAGTTTACTGCAAGGACAATGTTCAAACTCCTGCTATAACCAAGCTACAATTTTAGAAATGAAAATTTCATAAATCTTTTCTAATTACCATTTTGGCGTTTTTGTAATATTGACTTTTTCAAAACTTCCTGTTAAAAGAAAATACATGGAGAATTCATACTTGTATTCTAAAGAAATAAATTATTGTTTAAATGTTTATATAGCAAAAGAGGACTGTAAAACTGAAATGCAGAAACTAAATAGAGGAAAAAACCCCAGAAAGAAAACCTCCCTCTAAAAAACTACCAAAACAACAACCAAAATATTTATTGAAGGAATATAAATAAATTTATTACCCTTTTAGGTTCCGAAGTAATTGAACCGTTGGTCTTGCATTCCAAGTTGGTTTTCTCGGGTAGTCGCCTTCACAACACGTGCGCCTTTTCCTCTCAAACAGAATTGTTTGGCTGCCTTCTCCCACCTCGTAAGACCCTTCCCCCTGACTTTCTTCGTCACTAGGTTTGTGTGGATCACTTCCGCTGGTCCCACCATTATTGTATCCTTTTCCCTTCCTTGAGTTTGGACCAGTCCAGACCACCTAAAAAACACATAAAAGAGTATGTCAAAACAGTAATTGTCAAGGTCCCATTTGTATTAATCTGCAGTACACAGGGGGTCATAGGTCGGCCAGACTTTAGTCTTCTAAAATGACATGTTGATATACATCTTTTAATAGGCCCTGTTGATATACTAATACTGAAATCAACATCTGCAATAGTACTAACGGAAATCACTAATTACACTAACAACAGTCATTTAGTAAGCATGTCTCGAAAGCTGTCGTTGACGAAGTGGAAAATCTTTAACATCAAGATTTCTAAGTGAAGAAAATTCAAGATTAGGGTGATTAAAAAGAGTGTGTAGTAATACAGAAAACCAAGAATGGCAAACAAATATTATGCAGACCCCGGTTTAAGCTGGACCAAGGGAAGATTATAGCAAAAATATAATAGGAGATGAGACAATTAGCTTAATACAAAGTTTAATCCCAGCCCACTACTACTAATATTAGGTTTCATAATAAGATGGGGCTTTAAACAGTACTAAACTGAAACCTCAGCTCCTCCGCCTCCAAATTCAGTAACAAAAACCATCCAACAAACAAATTCAGTAACTCCCGACACACAGCAGTTACATACATAGTTTACACACAGGTATAGTTCATCTCCTTCATTTTTATTTGTATCCAATTAAGTTTTGTTTCTCAGTACACCCCACTAATTACATAACCCCCAAATAAGCCAAGAGAATGGTGAAAGAGAGAGCGCATTATAAAAATGTAAAAACCCCTAATTTCAAGGAAAGAGAGATGAACCTGTGAAGTTTTTATCAGCTTGATTGCATTCTTTGAGCGTTCATCAGCCATTGATTTTCTCAGTCGATAGCCGCCTCCTTCACCCTTATTAAACCCTAATTTTAATTGACAGCCGCTTGAGAGAGATGAAAGTGAGAGAAATGGGGTAAAATATGTTTATATATTTTATTTCAATTCTACCGAGATCGGTGGAAATTAGCCGTGTGAAACTTTTCGTTGTCATTCGGTCAAGTCATCTTCATCCTCATTTTTGTCTTCGTCTTCGTCTTCTTCTTCATCTTCTTTATCTCTTTCACTTTCTTCTTCATTGTTGTAATCTACCGAATAGTCATTTTCAAACATTCTCAAGTCAACAAAAAAATTTGAGGGATCACGAATAATAACTCTTTCAACATGCGATGATGAAGCATTTGACACTTCATTTTGTAAAGCATCATCATTCATCCCGGTTTTTTCTTGAATTGACACACTTCATCAACTAGTCGCCTCTTTGTGTTAAAAACCGTGTACCATGATGATTTTGCATTAGCAATGTTTGGTGCATAGTAACTTGATGAGCTTGGTAGCCACCACAAACACGTTCTTCGGCATTTAGTTTTGATTTAACATCTATACGGTAGTCATCCGGTGTTTATCGACTTTCACATGTGTCGTATGATCAAACCAATGACATTTGAAGATGATCACTTGATGCCCATTTTGATAAAAGAGTTTTAAAATTTCTTCTATCCTTCCATAGTAGTTACCATAATGTTCTTCGTAAGAAGTCCCTAGAAATAAAATGTATTAAATTGGAAAACAATTGGTAAAGAAAAATACAAGTTAGATATTAAGAAAAATAATTAAATTTCTCACCAATGACAACAACACCGGAATTTGGTGAAGTGATCTCATTAGCATTTACACAATCAAATTTGTAACCATTGCACTTGCATGCTTTATAAGACTCCACTTTATACAACGGACCTCTTATTAGGTCTATAAATTTCTTGTTGAGCTCTTCGTCATCTTGTACCTAATAACATATGTGAGAAATATAATATGAGGAAAATTTGTGTATGTGTCTGTGTATAAATTATAATGCATACCCTTCTTTCGAGCCAATCTTTAAATTGTTCTTTTTGAAATTGTTCCTTTTCCGCATCATTCAAATGTGGGTATTGTCGTTGTAACCAACTTTTGAAAACCCCTACATAATCAAGTTAAATAATAAAAACATCACATTTTGAACTAAAGTAATTTTAAAAAGAAGTTATTAAAATAACTTACCTCAAGTACTTTCCAACCTCCGGCGAATTAATAAGAACATAGTATGCCACGAGTTCATATTCATCACAACTCAAGATTCTATCTCTAGTTCGTAGACTAGGATGTGTCGGATATGTGTAAACTTCTAACAAATTGGCATTATGAAACATTTGAGGGGCCTCATTTCGACGTAATTGATTATGCATCAATCCATTCTTGGAATCAAAATATAACGTACAAAAGTGTACACATTCTTCCTCAATGTAGCGTTGTGCATTGAACCCTCCCGCTCGAGCTTTATTTCCAACCTTCAATTTCAAGTTGTGCAAGTATCTTTCAATAAAATACATCCAACGCCCATTGGCCGGGCCCACCCAACTTACACTCAGTTGCTAAATGCATGTGGCAAATGCTCCATGGGATCAAAAGACTAGGAGTAAAGACAGTTTCAAGCTTAGACATTATGTCACTATATCTCTCTCCATTTTCTCTAAATCTGTGTATTTGAGACTAGACGAGCATAAATCTTGAAAGAAGTTGCACAATTCAATGATAGGATCAGAAACATGTTTCGGAAGTAGATCACGACAAACGATAGGCAACAATTTTTTGCATGAAGACGTGACAATCGTGTGATTTCATCCGACGAATGCAATTTTTCTTCCAATTTACACACCTAGATATGTTTGAGGACATACCCGTCTGGGAGTTTCAATGAGACTATCCACTTATACAACTTTTTGCACTTGTTCACTCGAAAGTACATATGCTGCATATGGTTTTATACCATATCTTGAATCCACAACTCACGGTGTACACCTAACTCTTGACAATCCTTCTTGATTTGGTTTTATCTTTAGACTTCTTCGAATCATCAAGATTGTGTAGAAAATATTGTCAAATACATTCTTTTCGGTGTGCATAATGGCAATGCTATGACGAAGGCTGAGTGTCTCCCAATATGGAAGCACAAAAAATGAGAGAACTGTGAGGTCCAATTATGTGTCACACCATAATCTTTTGGTTTTTTCTTCGATGACTTTCCCGGTGGGGGAAACTGTATTTTCTCACACATGACCTTGCAAGTGACACCTGAATGTCGAGCACAAACTGATCGTGTTCTCAACTCTTCCAAATCTCGTACTCCTTCTGAGAGGATCATCTGGCTCCAAAAAATACCGAGCAGTTCCATAACATGTTATTTTACCACCATGTTTGAGTTGCCTTACCTTTGACCTCTCCCATGCAAACTGGACATGCCAACTTACCTTTAGTGGACCACCCGCTAATGCATGGCAAGTGCAGGAAAGTCACTAATTATCCACAAAAGTGCCGCCTTCATCATAAAATTTGTACGTGAGAACATGTCATATGTTTCCACTCCAGTATGCCACAATAATTTTAATTTCATCAATTAATGGCCTGGCCTGAGATAAACATGTAAGTCTTTTGTTGGATCCGTCGGTCCCAGAATGAGAAGAGGCATAAACATGTATGGAGCCTTAGTACACATAGATGGGGAAGGTTGTACACAATAACCACCACAGGCCATACTGTATACTCCACTAGCGTGCTTATCGCGAAAGGGGTCAATCCATCAGTAGAGAGCCCGAGTCTGACATTCCAAATCTCTTTTGAAAATCTTTGAAATCTCCGATCAAATTGTTTCCATTCATCTCCATCTGCTGGGTGACTTAATTCACCTTCAACTGCAATTCTATCATGGTACCATCTCATACATTTTGTAGTCTTCTCCGCCATGAATAAATGCTGCAATCTCATGGTAATAGGAAAGTAACGCAAGATTTTTTCGAGGGATCTTTTGTTTTTTATGATCTTTTTGCACTTTGTATCGGTCTTCTTTGTATATATCACACTTTGTTTTTTTGCTATGTTCCTTGTAAATAACATACAATCATTCTCACAAGCATCAATCTTTTCATATTCCATATTCAATCCTTTAATCATCTTTCGCCACGGCAGGGCAATTATGATCATCAGGCAATAGTACTGATCCAATGAGGCCGAAGCAAGTCATCAAAACCATTGTTACTACAATTATGCTTGTTTTTCCAATGAAGCAGCTTCATTACAAACTCCAGCGTTGTAAGATTGGCATTGTCCGGATAAATTGGTTATCGATGTAGTATTCACCATCTTGTAAAATTGTTTTGCTATTTCATTCGGTTCTTCCTCAAAATCCTCACATCTTCGCAGGCATCATCATGTGCATCATGCATATCATCATCTTTGCAGCCCGTGTTAATATAACTTGTTCCGGCCTCGTTCCATGACATTTCTTTCTCCCCGTGACAATCCCATCTAATATACCATTGCATGATACCATGTCGATATAAATGTATTTTCACGGTACTAGGTTGCTTGTAGTATATATTACGACAATCTTTGCACGGACATCTTATAAGGCCATTATCTTCTTCTTCAAGATGCTCAATAGCAAATTTAATGAAATTATCCAGACCAACTTTATATTTCTTCCGTTATGTATTTTACTTCATTAAATCGACTACGACCTATCCAACTATGATCGGATTCCATCTATAAATAACCACACATTGATATTAGGTGAATGCATTGCTAGACATAAAAAAGTAAATAACAACTAACAACTCAAAATTATAAACTTATTTACTAATTATCCAAATATTCTAAGCCTAATAAACAACAACCAAGTTAATTTTAGCAACAAATTCAAGTTACTCAAATCATACATAAACACATAAATAATTGAAGAAATCAAGACATTAATAATAATCACATATAGAATTTAATGAACATAAAAAATATATGAAGCTTTAAAATTAAACTTACTTGAAAAAGAATGATGATCACATGAATGAATTTGATGAAAAAAGGAGAGAAAATGATGAAATTGGGGGTGGGAAAGATGAGAAATACGGCTACTGATAGAAAGAGGCAGTAGGGTTTCTAAAAATGAACTCCTAAATTCAATGGAATACAGTTGAATTTATGACAAGGCTAAAAACGATGTAAATCGGTCGAATTTAAGTTTCCACCTTTTTCAGCCGAATTTCTTTTTTTACCGCTTTCAGACGAATTTAGCATTTTAGTAAATTTAACCGAATTCTGTCAAACAAAGTTTCCCGCATTGTATAAAATTTCGGGGGGAAATGAGGGAATTCCCGCCAAATTAAAACATATTTCGATGCCTGCAGTCGAATTTAGTAAATTACATTAAATTTTATTTGGTGAGAAAATTCTTTCTTTTTTTCCTTTAGTCATAAATTCGATCCGAATATTTTTTCGGCTCGAATTAACTTTAAATACGACCGATTTAAATTCGACCATTTTATTTCCACTAGTTAAGTTGAATTTGATATACGACTGCTAGCGGTCGAATATAGTATTTCACTAAATTCAACCGAATTCAGTTTAATAAGTTTCCCGCTGTAAACTAATTTGGAAGGAAATTTCCCGCCTAAAATTCAAAAATAAATTTCGATTGTCTACGGTCGAATTTAGTAAATGGAAAAAAAAATTTTGGCGGGAAACTTCCCGCTTTTTTTTTCCCACCATTTGTAAATTTGACCGAATTTTTTTCGGTCGAATTTTACTCTAAATACGACCGATTTTAAATTCGACTATTTTTATTTCAACTGGTTGAAGTTGAATTTATTTGTAAATTCGACCAATTAAATTCGACTATTAGATTTTCAACCGGGGCCAGTCGAATTTAGCCGTGCCAAATCGTGTCGACCGCCTGCGGTCGAAATGCATCAGTTGTAATTAACCCTATTTTTTTTGTAGTGGTTCTCGTTTTAGGATATGAATAAGAATTTGAATATTCAAGGGTAGACTATTAACAATTATTTTTATTAACAAGTCAGTCAGTCTAGTGAAGAAAGCTTTGCCTAAGAAAAATAAACGACAAGCATTGTAAATATCAAAATCATCGCCCAATGTATTCGTTGCCTAGGATTAGGAGTAAATTCAACAATTTTAGCCTTTGGAACGGATTAACATTTCTAGCATTTCCAATTACTCACACAACTAGCACAAATACTCAATAATATATACACCATTAATTCACCTACGTAAGTTGGAAATATCGGGCCAATTGAGATATATCTCTAATCATTTTTGCAGGTGCATCTTCATTCATTAATCGTTAGTACTACAAGACACGGAACCTTTATGACCGTCGAAATAGTCGTTATAACAGACAAAATTAATCATTTTTTGTTAATAACGACTTACTCATAAACAGTCGAATTAAATCTGATCGGTGTTTACTTTTTTGGTTAGATTTTACGTTGTTTGACTATGACTTCCGTCACGTTGGTATGACCCGTGTCGGGATCCATCCGACGTGTCGCAGATCACCACCCGACATGTCAGTGCCACGTGTCAGTACGGACCGCTGCCAGTGGCCTTACACGTAAATAAAAAAAGACATATCCGACTGTGTATTCGACCGCTTGTTAGTCGTTTTTCACCTTATTACGACCAACCCCTCGGTCGGTATAAAGTAACAACTGAGTTGGGTTGTTATCGGGCTAGAGGCTTTCCTAGGTTAAGCCTTACTATCGACCGACTTTATCGACCAATTTTAAGGAGGCAGTCGTTTTGTTATGAATATGGTCGGTATTTACGAATACGGTCGGGTATTGGTTGCCCAAAAATTGTCATTTTTGTCCTTATAGGCTAAAATACATTTGAGGTTAAAATGCCTCAAAATAACACTATTAAAACCTAAATTGAGAAGTTTTGTAATTTTACCTCTTGGTACTTCACCTCATACTTTTTCCAAATTGAGGTGAGTAATGTCCCGATATAACCTCTCCAAGAAGGGCATCTAAGAAGGCGGCGATACCACCAGCCGTATTGTTATGCATATCAAGCGCGGCCTGGGCAATGAAATTTACTCTCTCATACGTGGGTTCCTGATGGTATACAGATGGATTTGTTGCTGCATCTTTCATTATATCCCGGACCACATTGTAAAAAATACCATCCGGCATAACAGATCCACTTGCGAGTCGGCTAGAAGATCCGACACCATCGCCACGTCGAGCTCTATAATTCTCAGCAAGATCGGGGGAGGAGTGAAGACACTTCAGAAAACTAGGAAGCTTATTTTTGGGAGGCCTTGTCATTCCCGGTGCAACTGTCTTGAGCCACCATTGGATAGGATATTCAGCTGCCTAGACTCCCCGAGAATTGCAGCCAATGCATCTTGATTCATGTTAACAATATCGGCATACTGGGCCTACAAATTTATATAGGCATCATCACAAATATATATAGACAACTATGATTAAATAGAAAGCATCCTGGTCCTCGGATGTGAAATATTCGACGTTTGGAGGTAACTCATCAATAGGGACACCGCGAATCTTTTCGAGTGAAGTTTCGTGTAAATAAACAAGTGGTCCATTTTTTTCCCTTTTATTTCTTGTAGTCATATATATAAAATACTTAATATTTTAAAAAACAAATGCATGATGCGGAAATGCAAAAACATGTACCAAAAAACTATCGAAAATTTCTTACATCTCCATGCTCCATAAAAGCTTTTGCACCGGCGCTCTACTTTGGTTTTTAGTTTTAGCGATTCCAGGATGCAATATTTGAGAAATGTTGGTGGCTGAACTTTGCCAATGATCCACTGCATCCTTCAACCATTCATTATCCCAATCACCAGGATTTACCTTCAACAACAGCAACTCACTTAGCAGCATCAAAGTATGCCTTTAATTTCACCTCAATCATTGTTTTTTGATTACATTCTTCATGTGTGTTACAAGATTATTGTAATATTGACCTTGTTGAGACTGTTATATGGCTTGTAAGACTCCTACAAAAGGTAAGTGTTTGATCCTATTATGATGTTCAAAATATGATAAAAACACACACATACACATACAACTACTATATACATATATAACATGCTTGAACTCCTTAATCACTTTGTCAACAAAAGTTGGCATCCTTTAGATAAATCGGTGTACGTGAAAGCACCATCTGACCAATGTACTCACAAGTTTTGTTTAAAGGTCATTTTCGCATCAGAGTTCTTGATACTACATATAATGGACAAAATTTAGCACTTGTCAACATGTATTATGCTAATATAAAAGCCAAAAACATTGCGCAAATACATATATTTACTGTACTTTCTCGATATCGGTCCGAATTGGAGGGGGGGCTTGTTTCCCCAAAAACCTTTTAAGTGAGTCAGGGACAATGGTGTATATTAATCTATTGTGCTTGTTCCGAGACTTGATGTTCTATCTCCTCATCCATCGTTAATATCTCATCCTCCTTGGGTCCATCCCGCAAAGAACGTGAGGATTTCCCCCACCACCATTTTTGCCTCTACCACCACCAACACCTCTGCCCCCACCAGCACCGCCTCTGCCCCCACCTGCACCACTTCTGCCCCCACGTCCCCTACGAGGCATGTTTTTCTGGGTCCTTGATTATTTGCCCGTCTCCCCCGCCGGCGTCTTGACTTTATCTCTTGACATCAACGCCGATGATAAGGAAAACTCTGATTACAACAACATACCAAAGTACGCCTTGCATTGCATAAATACAAAACCAAAGTGGTAACACACGCATGGTATAACTCTAAGCATACATTCATAATTTGACATATATTAACACAAAATACAACAATTTGACATATTAACTCAAAATTCGACCAAACTTATGATAAATGCAAAATTAAATGCAGCTCAAATTTGTAATTTTACAAGCTCAACAAAAATGACCAAACTCAACTATATATTTTGATCCCCCGCAAATCAACTATTTTTACACTTCAAGTCAACATAATCAATTAAAATTGAACAAATTAAATAAAAACACCAAAATAACTCAACACAACATACCTACATCACATATAACAATACCACTTGATTTAAAACCCACATACATACAAAATAAAACTCATTTATATGTTAAAACAAAACTTCAATACAAAACATATATACAGCTATATAACCTCAAACTAATATATAATATAAATATATGAATACATGAAAATCAAACTAAAAAACATAAATAAGTAAGACATAAGTAAGTCATGTATGTATAAACCTTCGGAAGAGCCATTGAGTGATGATGTGGTTGAATTTTTCTTGGATTCCGCGGAATGTTATATGACGTGGAGTGAAATGCGAGAGTAGTCAAGATTAACACAGGATGAACAATTGACTGAAGAGCCATGGTGTAATAGAGAGGGAATGGAAAGAATATGAGAGAGAGAGAGAGAGAGAATATATGCTTTTATAAAAAACGAGAACACTGAGAGAGGGAGAGAGAAAGAGAGAGTGAAAATAGGGTTTCATAAAAAAATGGTAAATAGGGGAAAACGGTTTTAACCTATGAGACAGGTCTAATGCCGACCAAGTTTGGTTGTATCAAATTTTTGATATATATTCAAATATTTGCCTTATTTAAAAAACTATTTAATAGTTAAAAAAATTAGAAAATATTATTCTTGAAAAAGAGAATATTTAATTTTAAAATATTCACGCGGATATCGATATATCTCTAATAATTAAGTCGATAGGATAACAGTTATAAATTTCACAATACTTTCATGAATTGCCAATATTTTACTTCTTAATAACCCTACAGTAATTTAATACGAAGATAATATCAGCTGTACTGTTAGACTGGTGAAACGTAAAATTTTAAAAAAAAGATTATTAAAATAATTTTTTGACATCGTATATGTTAACGATCTAGCTATACATTATATGGTATAAACTGCAATAGTCTAAATCTCGTGTCTTCAAAACTACAAAATTCTGTTTTGATTTTTTTTTTCCTGTTACAACACTTTTAGATATGTAAACCATTCTTTACATATATGCTTTTATTTAATGCAAAATATATTTTAGGTCCGTAATCAACTGTAGAGGGGGTGAATATAGTTTATGCAAAGAATTCGATAAAGCTTTAACAAAATCAACAGTTTTTATATTAACAGATAAAAACTGATTACAAAAGTACTATCTCAAAGGATGAACAATTATCCTTGAGAGCTGCTAGGTTTTACGAATGATATAACAATGTACGCAATATATAAAGCATAAACCTAATTTGAGCTTTATATAGAGCACATTTACACAATCAACAAGGAATCCTATTCTATTACAATAAGGAAACCTATTACATGTCCATGTATGGTTGCTTCTGAGATAAAGTCCTTCACCGCCTTGAATTTCTGCTTTCCTTTTCCTTCTCGGATATCTATTGAAGTGACAAATCCCGACAATATCAACTGCTGATCATCAAGTGCTAATATAAGTACGGATGACGTCACTCTTCAGTATATACTGATTTAAGTCCTGATAAGGACTTCTGATAGTTTTTATCCTGATATCATCAATTATATCTAACAATCTCCCCCAACTTTTGCATTGTGAAAATATGTACAAGTTCCAATTAATGATGTCAAAACTATCTAAATGCGGAAATCAATAAACATATTCATTATTACTTCAGTGAATATCAGACTTTACTCTTCATTCTTAACTCCAACACAGTCTGGAAAATCTTCAAGAAACTTCCTCAGCAGATTTTCTTCTATTAAATCCAAATACCATTGCATCCTATGTTTGTGTTCTTTCAGTTCATCTATTGATTCATCATTCTGACAGATGGCAGCCCTGAGGTCATGTAACTTTAAATTTCCAAGAGATAGATCATCCAGTTCCAGAAACCCAATCTTCTTTCCATCAGGATTAAAAGTTAAGTCTTTACTCCCTAGACTCATTTCTATCTTGGTTCCTCCAATAGGCATATCAATAACATATTCAGTTTGATCAATGTACTTTGGAATATAGTTAGATTTGTAAGGCATTCCTCTCTACTTTAACTGTATCGGGTTCTTTATAAATACAGACCATCTGGCAGTTATAGGATTGATTACCTTGAGAATCGTAGCAATAAGTTCCAATTCCTGCCATGGTTTGTCTATTAACTGTTCTTGAGTCAACCTTAATCTTCTCCTAGACTCCAAAAAATAAATCATTTTTTCTCCAAAAAGATCAATAACAATTTGTACTAATATGATCTTCTGTAAGTCTTCAAGTATCACATTGTCTCCAAATTCTGTCAAATTAGCATGCTTTCTTAGAATCAAAGCATATCCTACATATGGATCAACATTTAACCTTCCCAGACCACTTGTAATTCACGGTTTTCTAGAATGAGAACTTCCAATATAAATCTTCTTTAATGTTTCAGAAGAATCTCTTCTAGGTACAGGTTTCTTACTTCCTCATATTAGCTTCTTCTTCTCTTCAAGAGTAAGTTCTGGCTTATCAGAGACTATGTTTTCAGAATCAAGATGTGATTAATCAGCTTGAATTGGGTTTGAAAAATTGAAAGGCATATGTCATAGCTGAAAGGAATATGTCCTAAGTCCAATCATGTATTAGGATTTATGAATAACTTTTATGTAATCTGTTTTGATTTCATTGATATTAATAAAGACTTGTTTTGTTTTTATTACGGGCTTTATCTATTTAAGTGTTTAAATAAGATATACCATAGTTTAGAGTAAAGCTTTTTATGGATTATGATGAGATCATAATAGTGAGACCTAAAAAGATGATAACTCTAAACTTAAATAGTTCCTGGTCATAGGATTACTAACTGGTAATTAATAATCCGCAAAGATCGGTACATACTATGCTTGCTTCATTATGAAGGATGTCTGTTCTCATAGACATTTGTGTGGTGACACTATAGCTAGTATGTAGGTGCTTATTATGGAATAAGTTCACTGAACATGACTCGCACAGCTGAACAACTGATGGAGTTCACTCACGTGTCAGCAGTTGTTCACATAGTGATAGTTGTACAAGTATCCTTAGACTTGAGGTCATCATAGTCATCTTGTGTACATTGAACTATGCTTTGGTTTAGTTCTTAGTCTCCAGGGACAATTATTAGGGCTCTTCTGGGTATAGGAATTTGTACACGAAGATAGTGTATGATCAATAAAGGATCTACCCCTTCCAGTGAAGGAAGCGAATGTTCAAGGCTGATCCACTTATGCTAGTTCAGGAATCTCTGGCCAGAGTGAATGAAATTAGAAAGGAGTTTCTAATTTGCATAGAACTACGCATAGTAAATGGTAAGCAAGTGATTAAATTAGATAGGCTTGACACGAGATCCATGCCTTGTATTTAATCGGGACATTGTAGGGTAGAAGGAGTTTATTGTACGGTAACTATTCACTGACAGGTTCTTGGTATTCTAAGCAGTGAATTCATATTATCCGGATAGTCGCGATATGTTGAGAAGCATCACTCACGATGTAGAATAAATATGATTAATTAATTAATCATATTTAATAAATTAGAGAATTTATATAAATAATGATAAAATAGTTTTATTATTATTTATTTCTACTACCGGCTTAATATTGAACCTACAGGGTCACACCATAAAAAGAGAATGATTTAATGGTGGAGGAATTAATTAATAATGGCTAATAATTATTTATTTATGAAATAAATAATTAATTGGAAAATTTAATAATTGATTAAATGAGATTTAATTGATTATAAATTAATTAAGAAAAGTTCTTAATATTATTAATTAAAAGATTTAATTTTTGGAAATTAAATCAAGAGAAAGAATTATTTCTAAAAGTGTTTAGAAAAAGGATTAATGATTAAAAGGTGTTTTAATTATTAATGAGAATAATAAATGGGATAATAATAATAATAATAATATTTATGGGAAAATTTCAGCTGAAAATTTTGCCTATAAATACACTATTATAGACCCTATTTTATTCGAACCCCATCGAAACCCGAAAACCCAAAAAGTTTGGAAAACTCAATTCTCTCCACCTCCTTCCTCCTCCTTAACATCGTTTTCTTGGTGGATACCGGTGGAGTGCTTCACACTTGAGGAGAAACTGCTAAGGATCTCTGATCGTTGTCTCCGAATTATTTTAAAAGGTTAGATTCGATCCCTCGAATTTTTATTCACGATTTATATGCTTTTATTTGGATTTTGTATGTATAAAAGTGTTTTGCCATGCCCCCGCTGCGTTTAAAAATCCAACAATAGCCTATTTGTTTATTCGAGGATTTAACTCAACTCAAATAAGAATGGAATAAGTAAATAGTGGATCTGTCGTTAGAGAGATCTCACAAAGTAACATTTGTCAAAGGGTTAAGGAACATTATTCATCTACAGACTTGAAGACTTAGTTCACTGGAAGAAGCTCAAGAAATTGATCAAGCCTCAGTGATATAAATCAAGATTGTGGATTTAATCAAGTGACAGAGATCTCGTCAAGGTATCAATTAGTTACAAGGATTTAGTCTGAAGAAAATCAGAGTATCAAAGTCAAGACATGAAGAAACGTCACGGAAGTTAGTCACTCATGAACCAGACAGTACATCGAGTGTCAACATTGAAGTGGTGGAATTGATTCATAATTTCAATGATTTTCAGAAGATATTCAGAAGAATGGATGCTGCTCAAGATTAATATTAATTCTCTACTAATTAATTAAGTCATATAATTTAATTAAGAAAATAAATTATATTTGCAAAGATTAATTTATTGATTAATTGAATTAATTGATTAATTAATTCAGAATTAATATTAAGGATTTTCAGGATTCTAATTGGTTTAAAATCTATTTAAATTCAAACAAGACAAACTAATTGTATTAGTATGACAATCGGTATGACAATCAATAGTCATACCGAAAGTCATGATAATTTATTTAATTGTCTTGTTAGAATTTTTATTAGATTAAAAATCTGTTATTAATTTCAGCAAGATAATTTGATTGTACTAATACTACAATCGGTATGACAATCAATAGTCATACCGAAAGTCATGCCAGTACAGTTGATTGTCCTACCGAAAGTCTTGTTAGTTCAAAAGAATAGTCCTACCGATTGTCATTGCAGTTCATTTCCATTTCAGCTGTTATGATAAAAGAAGCAGAAGACATTCATTAAACACACTTGAATACACAACCAACCATTTGAAGAACACAAAACAAACAGAAGCAGAGAAATTATTGTAAAATCCTCAGAGCATTTATTTCTAGCAGTTATTGTTAAATCCAATCCACTAGAAATTCTTTTGTTGTTCTTGTGTAACTATCTAGCGGATCAAAATCCCTAGAACTTAATCTCAAATCGCTTTTAGCATTTGATTCTAATTATTACAAAAATAGAAAAAGTTCATGTCGAATTTATTCTAAATTTGTGATAATTAATTTGAGATTAATTCCTTGTAACAGATACCGTTGTTGTAACTCATTTCAAGTTTAATAAAAGTTTTATTTAACTTGAATTTTGTTTCAATTCTTATTCCGCATTTTATTCGATTAAACGGTAAAGTTTGTATTCAACCACCCTTCTACAAACATATTGGGACCTAACAATTGGTATCAGAGCCTTCTGATTAACGTACAAATCTAGATCCTAGACTTTTGTGTTTCTTTCACTCCTTGAATTTTTTATTCACTCAAAAAATTCATAATGACTACACAAAAAGTTGGAACCGTTAAAATTCCACTTTTCGATAAAGAAAATTATGTTATGTGGAAGAAGAAGATGCTACTGTTTTTACAAGTTGCTAATCCCAAATATCTGCAAGTGTTAAAGAAGGGTCCAAAAATTCCTATGGTTATTGAACCAGAGGTAATAGAAAATGATGTGGTGATCACCAAAGCAAGAACTTATGTGAAAGATCCTGAGGATTTCTCTCCTGCTGAAGTAGAAGAAGCCTCCCTGGATGCTAGCCTTCAATTAATTTTAGTAGATTCCCTTAATCCCTTGATGAATAGACATGTGATGAATTGTAAAGATTCCAAACATATCTGGGAAACTATTGAGGTTATTAATGAAGGCACAGAGAAAGTTAGGGAGAACAAGTTAAAAATCCTAACCTCTGAGTATGAATACTTTAAATCCAATCCAGGAGAAGGAATCACTGAAGTGTTTGAGAGGTACAATGCATTGATCAACAACCTGAACATTAATGGTAAATACTATTCCATCAGGGAGGTCAACAAAAAGTTCCTTTTAACACTGCCAACTCATCTCGAACATAGAATCACTGTCATAAGAGAAGCAAGAGATCTGAGTGAGATTTCTTTGGAAAGGCTCTATGGTGTGTTAAAGACTTATGAGTTGGAGCAGATTCAGCAGAAGGAAGTTTACGGGAAAGGAAGAGTGGTCAGCACGTCTACTGCTCTAGTAGCTGATGAACATCAACAACAATCTCAACAGTCAGAAAGAATGGTACAGTCTTCCAAGGTTGAAGAAAATGTGATAGTAGCAGAATTTGATCCTCCTACTACAAATCAATCAGGAGATGATTATTATTCCTTGGAAGAACTGGAGCAATTGGAGGATGAGTCAATGGCCCTTATTGTCAAGAGATTCTCAAATGTCAGATTCAAAAGGAATCCCAAGTTCAAGTACAAGTCCAACTACAACAGATTCCAGAAAGGTGGATCTTCATCCTCTAACACCAGCATTGGTGGGTATAAAACAGGGATGGTTGATCGAAGCACCATTCGATGCTTGAACTGCAATGAGTTGGGACACTTTGCCACAGAATGCAGGAAGCCAAAACAAGTTAGGAAGAACTCTTACGATTCTAATCAGAAGAGTAAATCTGAAAGGGCTTACCTGGCAAAGGGAAGAAGCTGGGATGATACTGACAGTGAAGATGAAGAAGTTGGGAATCTTGCTCTCATGGCTAGTGATGCAAACACCTCATCGTCAAGAAAAGAGGTAAAATTTACTGATGCTGAATTAGTTTATCATCTAGGAGGTTCCTTAGATTGTGCTCATCGTGATAATGAATTGTTAAATCAACAAATCAAAGACCTTAAGAAAGAGGTCAATGAATTAAGACTTGTGCACATTAATCAAGATAAATTAAAAGAACAAGTATCTTTTCTAGAGAATAGAGTTGACTGTTATAGACAACTTGAAACTATTCTCAAAGACAAGATCACCGGTCTTGAGGCTAAGGTTAAAGCTTACTTTAATTCTTGTTCGAAGTCCAAAGAGTTTTACAATAAGCAAGCTGTTAATCAAACATCTGGAATAGGTTATGATTACAATGCTGCTATTGGAAAATTAGGCATAAACTCCCCTCCTCATGTCTGTGCTAAAGGAAGGGAAGTACCACATGTGCTTAAGGGTGTTGATGAACCCCTCTATAAAGAATCAATTGCTGAACCATTTGATGAGACCTCATTTATTATTCAAGAAGAAATCTGTGCTGAAGATAATGCTAATGAGAAAGCTGTCTCCAAGTCAAGTGTGTCAAAAGTTCCAGTCAAGGTTGTGAAAGCAACTGAGACTAACTCAGACACACATGAGTTGGATAACACAAATGCCATGTCTACCATGCATAAATTGCCTATTGTTAATCCCTCTCATAAAGCATGTGGTGTTCCTGATTGTATGTCTTGTGCTTTTAATCTGATGTATGCTTATTTTAATGTTAAGCATGTTTCTAATGATAAGACTACTCCTCGTCAGCATGTGAATAATAGAAAGCATGATAGGTCTAAGACTGCTAGTCCTCCTAAAGCTAGAAAGGAGACATTTGTGCCTAAGCCTAAACAGAAATTTGTCAAGGCTGTTCACAAGGTCAAATGTTCAGTCATTGAGAACGTTGAGAATATTAAAATTAAGAATGTTGTTTTGCCTGATAAAGGCCAATTTTACAAGTATGCCGGACCCAGCCAAGCTTGGGTTCCGAAGAAGGTCTAATCCATTTGTATTGCAGGGCATTAAACAAGTACAACCGGTAGTGTGGATTCTTGACAGCGGATCGTCAAGACATTTGACCGGAGATAGAGCCCTGCTATCAAATGTGGTTGAGAAAGCTGGCCCAGTAGTTACCTTTGGAGATAACAGCAAAGGTTTAACGGAGGGATATGGTTGTTTGCTAGCTGGAAATGTTATCATTGAAAATGTGTATGTTGTGCAAGGACTTGAACACAATCTGCTTAGCATTAGTCAGTTCTGTGACAACGGCTACAATATTTTATTCGAGAAACTGAAGTGTCAGATTTTGCACAAGAAAAGTGAAAAACCCTCCTTAATGGGAATCCGGAAAGGAAATCTGTTCGTAGCTGACATGAACTCTGGAAGCAATCCTGAAGTCAATTGTTTCTATGCAAAGGCATCGTCAGATGAGAGTTGGCTATGGCACAAGAGACTTTCTCATCTCAATTTCAAAACAATGAATTCTCTTGTAAAAAGAGAATTGGTAAGAGATCTGCCTCAGCTGGAATTCTCTCCAGAAGGACTATGTGAGGCCTGCCAGAAAGGAAAGTCAAAGAAAGTAAGTCACAGAGGCACTGACACATCTTCCATAACTGGTGTTCTGCAATTATTGCACATGAATTTATTTGGACCAGTTAATGTCCTTTCGATGTCAAAGAAGTGTTACTGTCTTGTGATAGTTGATGACTATTCCAAGTATACGTGGGTTTTATTTCTTCACTCTAAGGATGAAACACCACAAGTTGTGATTGATCATATCAAGATGATTGAGTTAGATTCTAATGTCCCTGTTAGAGCAATAAGGTCAGATAATGGAACAGAATTCAAGAATTCACTTCTCAATGGATTCTGTACAGACAAAGGGATTACTAGACAATTTTCAGCTCCTAGAACCCCTCAGCAAAATGGAGTGGTAGAAAGGAAGAATCGTACATTGATTGAAGCTGCAAGAACGATGTTAAGTGAATCAGGTCTTCCAATGTACTTTTGGGCTGAAGCTGTCAATACTGCATGTTATACTCAGAATTGAACTCTAATCAACAAAGACTTCATGAAAACTCCTTATGAGATTTTGACTGAACAGAAACCTTCTATCAAATACTTTCATGTATTTGGTGCCAGATGCTTCGTGCTCAAGGATGGAGATGATCGTCGTGGTAAATTCGAGACAAAGGCATATGAGAGTATTTTTGTTGGATATGGAAGAAGATCATACAGAGTGTATATCATTGATCAACACAAAGTAACTGAAAGTGTCAATGTTACATTTGATGACACTAAACTCCCTAGTATCCAAACTGAAGATCCTTCTGAGAAATTGAAGTTTGATGATATGTCAGATTCAGAATCAGAACATGGTCAAGAACCTGAGGTTGTTGCTGGTGAAGAACCTGTTAATCATGATGATACTCAAGGTAATAGTGATGGAAACTTTGGCAACAATGGAGATACCACTGCTACTGTCGGAGAATCTTCAAGTCAACATGGCAACAACTCAGGGGGAGATGCTGAAGGATCATCAAGTAGGACACAACATCCCAATGAATTTCAAGGCGAATCATCAAGATCAAATCTTCCAAGACAGACTGTTTGGAATAAAGCTCATCCTTTTGAGTTGATTATTGGTGATCCAGATGTTGGAGTCAGAACTAGACGTGCTACTCAAAATGAGTGTTTGTTCTCAGGATTTCTTTCTGAGATGGAACCTAAGAAGATTGAAGAAGCACTAACTGATCCAGATTGGGTGATTGCTATGCAAGATGAACTCAATCAGTTTGAAAGTCAACAAGTCTGGAAACTGGTACCTAGACCTACACACAAGAAAGCTGTTGGTACTAGGTGGGTATTCAGGAATAAACTAGATGAAGATGGTGTGGTTACAAGAAACAAGGCAAGACTGGTAGCAAAAGGGTATTCTCAAGCTGAAGGCATTGATTATGATGAAACCTATGCTCCAGTGGCTAGACTTGTGGCCATCAGGATATTTCTGGCATTCGCAGCATTCTCAAACTTTAAAGTTTATCAAATGGATGTCAAGAGCGCCTTTCTGAATGGAAAGCTGGATGAAGAGGTATATGTAGAGCAACCTCCTGGTTTTGAAGATCCAGATCATTTGGATTTTGTCTTCTTTCTTTTCAAGGTTATCTATGGGCTCAAACAGTCTCCAAGAAAATGGTATGACACTCTCTCTGAATTTCTTATTGAAAATAGCTTTATTAGAGGTGTCATAGACAAAACTCTCTTTTCTAAAAAACATAAGAATGATACTATATTAGTCCAAGTCTATGTGGATGATATAATATTTGGGTCTACTAATGATAATCTCTGTAAGAGATTTGCTAAGTTAATGCACAGCAAGTTTGAAATGAGCATGATGGGAGAGCTGAAGTTCTTTCTTGGATTACAAGTAAATCAAAGGTTAGATGGAACATTTATTTGTCAATCCAAGTATCTCAAGGAACTCCTCAAAAAGTACAATCTAGAGGATTCTGCATCAGCAAGGACTCCATCAACTACAGCTGTCAAGCTTGAACCATATGAAAACTCCATTAAGGTAGATGTCACAAGCTACAGAGGTATAATTGGCTCGTTACTCTATCTTACTGTAAGTAGACCAGATATTATGTATGCTACATGCTATGTGCAAGGTTCCAAGCGGATCCTAGAGATATTCATCTCGTTGCTGTTAAACGAATCTTAAGATATCTTAAGGGAACACCAAATCTAGGTATTTGGTACCCTAAAGAATCTGGTTTTAACCTTGTTGGATATACAGATTCAGATTATGCAGAAAGTATTGTTGATAGGAAAAGCACCTCAGGGAGTTGTCAATTCCTAGGTAGCAGACTAGTCTCATGGTACAGCAAGAAACAGCAAACAGTTTCCAACTCAACGGCCGAGGCTGAATATATTGCTGCTGGAAGCTGCTGTGCTCAGATCTTGTGGATTAGGAACCAGCTACGAGACTATGGCTCTGTATTGAACAAAATTCCTATTTTATGTGACAATACAAGTGCAATAGCCATCACCAACAACCCCGTGCAGCACTCGAGGACAAAGCACATTGACATCAGGTATCATTTTATTAGAGAGCACGTCATGAATGGTACTGTTGAACTATTTTTTGTTCCAACAGAAGAACAAATAGCAGATATTTTCACTAAACCACTTGATGAATCCACATTTACCAGATTAGTTGGTAAATTGGACATGTTGAATAGTTTTAGTTATTAATTTAGTTAATATCTGAGATCTGTTCTTGAATGAATTTACAAATGAATTTTTCATAAATGAAAAATTCATTTGCAAATTTATTTTATCATTGTATCATATTTCTTGCTTATTTCTATATAATTTCTAATATCTTATCTTATTTATTTACTCAACTTGTTAATTTTAATGTCTCAGAATATTTTATTTTCTCTAAAAATATTTTTCTATGAATTTAATTTATTAAAATTCAAAAGAAATCTATTTTTGGACTGAAAATATTATTATCTCTGAAATATTTTAATTATTTTAATTTTGTAAATATTTTCTGAATTTTTACTAAGTTATATAAGTCTTTATTTCAGTACATATTTATATATATGTGTGTTTCTGTGTTTTTTTTAAAGCTGATATGACAATCGGCAAGACAATTGAAATTGTCTTGCTGAAAGTCATTTCAGTTTAAATTTTGATTATTATGATTCAGTATAGCTTTATACTGGCAAGACAATCGGTATGACTATCAATTGTCTTGCCAGTTATAAACTTTTATATATATATTTCTTTTATTTTATACTGGTATGACAATCGGTATGACTATCAGATTGTCATACCAGTTATAAATTTAGTGTTTATTATTTTTTACTGCTTTTATTTGTTTTCCTTCTTTTACCTGGTATGACAATCGGTATGACAATCCCAGATTGTCATACCAGTTATACTACTTAATCAGTTTTGTTGTTTTGTTTTATCATTTCGTACAACAGTTTTCTCTCATCATTTTCAAACCGAACAGTCTTGTCTCTCTCTCTCTTCGAACCGACAGATCTCCATTGTTACTCTTGTGCTCGAGTTCTTACTCAGCAATTTACTCCTGTTATATATACATACATATATATATACATACAGGAGTGCTGCCAAAATTTTTTTTCAAAACTTTTTTTTTCGAATCATTGTGTTTGTTGATTTTGGGTATTTTTGATTTTAATTTTAATTTCTGTTTTGTGTCTTTTGGCTTTTCAAATCTGCGTTTGTGAGTTAAGAATTTTAACGAGATACATTTCTGTCTAAATTTTTCGATTATAATTAATTTAATTCGAATTATTAAATTAATTTAATTAATTCAAATTTTCTTAATATTATTCTTAAAATTCTGAAAGTGTGTGTCTTATTATTATTTTAAATGGCTCTCAATTTCCAAATTATCGCGCATAATCAGGTTGGTTATTTTAATCCAGAAAAATGTGATGTGGAAAAATTTAAGCCATGGATTAGATTTTTAAATGACCATTCGATTGTTAGCTCTGCTATTAAATCAAATGTGATTTTAAATGTCGATCTGCTTAGACTGATTTGCACAACCTCTACTGTGGCCGATGATTCAAAATCTTTTTCATTCACCGTGGCAAACACACAGTATATAGTTGATGAAACAGTCGTCAATCAAGCGTTAAATTTTCCATTGGACAATTTCTGTAATTTGCCCTCTGAAAATGATATCACAAACTTTTTCCATGCTATTCACTATCAGGGGGTGATCAATTTAACCAAACTTTCAAAATCCAATTTGGTGTCTGAATGGGATATTTTCTTCGATACACTTTCTAAAGTGTTTGCCAACTGCACTAAATCCAACTTTCACAACATCACTTCCACTCTGCAGTATATTGGTCTTGCGGTTGTTTTCAATCAAAGGATCAATTTTGGCAAACTACTTTTTCCCATTCTCTTGAGACGTCTCACTACTGCTTTACATTATCATTCTACAAATCGTAGGGTATCATGTTACTATGCTCGTTTTCTCATGCTTATAGCAGATCATCTTCTCACACCTGAGCACAAAGCCCTTTTTGCTAACTCTGCAGTAACCGAACCCCCTCCAGTAAGCAAAAATATTTACACCCGCCAAGACACAACCTTCAAATTCATGCAAGTTCCAGTACTTGTATCTGCTTTCATGGCCACTTATATTCCCTTACCTATTTTCAATCTTCCCGGTCATGAACAACAACCTCAACCTCCAGTGGTTCAAGCCACCCAGGCTCCTCCAATATCAGATGCTCTTCCATTACAGGTAGTAATTCCTCACTCTCACTCCATTCCTACTTCTGTTGAAAGACCCCCAGTGGTCGATAGGACTGACCATGAAGTTGTAGAACCACAGCTTCAATCCCTGGTCATAGAGCCAAACACAGAGTCACAACCTATCTCAACCTCTCCCCCACTGTCTAAAATGTTACCCAGAAGATTAATAGGAAGTAGTGCATTGTTAAATGTGAGTGAACCCTCAGCTCTGCCTCCTCCAAAGAAAAGAAGAACTTATACTGAGGCATCTGAAAGCCCATCCTTGTCCTCCCAACAGGACATGGACTTTGAAATGCCCAATGAACAGTTACTAGAGACATTCTCTCAACAGGATGAATCTATTGAAATTCGCCATAGGGCCATGGCATCTTGTACTGAGTCAAGCACAATTCCATTACTCACAATGGAACCATACATACCCACAGATGATACTCAGGACACAGAGGAAGGAGTGCACATAGAGTCTGTTACAGTGCCTGCCATAGTTACGGCAGAAGAGCAGTCACATGCTTCTGAGGGAAAATCTGACTCTCAGCCACCCTTAATAGAGTCATTTTCTCCCCTCCCAGATCAAACACCTCTGGCTCCCTCACGGGATTCTCCACTCGCAGATTTATCTGGAAAAAGTGGAGGGCAACTCGGTCAATCTATCCCTGAAGCAATTCAGACATCTATTTCACATGAAATGATAGGTTTGACTGAGGATCGGGACTCGCGAATTCCCATTGCACCACCACTGACCTCTCTTGAAGAGGCTAGGGTGATTTTAACTGCAGGTACGGAAGAACAGCAACAGGAAGACTCCTCACGAGCAATTATATTGAGAGAAACACAAGCACGTGAGGTGAGTGAACCTAACACGAGTGAAATTCAGGTGAGAGCACACACAGACACAGATACTGAAAACCTGTTAGCTCAAATTGTTGCTCTAAAAGAAGAACTTGCTAAAAGCCAAGCTGAGGCTCAATCATTCAAAGCACAAGTGGTTGAACGGTCTTCTTCTTCCACCTCTGTCAACAATCAGCTGGCACTCATAAGGAATGATATCTCAGATCTCAAGAACACTGTCACACCAAAGCTCAATTCCATTCAGGAAACTCTAACTTTATCAGCTGATGACATTTCTAACTTCTGCTCTCTACATACAAGGATGACTTCTCTTGAAGATTTGGTTGAAATGAATCATTCACTGGATTCCTCCAGATTTCTAAAGATAGAGACAGGTATGGAACATCTGAATGAAGGGATGAAGCACCTGTACTACATGATCAAAAATTCTCACTGTCCCAATGAAGAACAAAGGACTTACTTTGAAGGGCCGTCTGGTGGAGGCTCAGGCTCGGGAGGTGATGGAGGTCATGGAGGATCTAAGGGAAAGTCCGTAGAGGATCCCTCAACTAAGGGGGAGAAGAAAGAGAGTAGTGGAAAGGGGAAAGAAAAAGATACCTCTGCTGGAGACAAAGGAAAGGCTGATGATGTCTACTACAGTGGAGAACAGGATGACTTTGATATTTTTGACATTCCCACTGAACCAGTCTTGGAAGATAAAGATGGTTTATTTGAAGCTGAAGAGGAAAGTGATTTTGGAGAATGGGAAGAGGAAGCTTCAGTGGATCCTATCTTTGAGAAAGAGTTTCAGCAACAGCAGTCAGAGATGAAAAGAAAAGAAGCTGAACTCAAAAAGGTCTCCCAGATCATTGACATGAGGAAAGACATACAAAGAACAGAAACTCTTCAAAAGCAACGTCTTCATGACATTAAGGCTCAAGAAAGGAGAAGAGATGTCAGACTGAAGATTGGTGAAAAATGGGATGAAGCTAGGAGAGTACTTGATATGCCTCAGCTGAGCACTAACAATGATAGGCAGTTCCTACATCTTCTTGACAAGCTGGAAATCTCAAATCCTAACAATGACATGTACATGAATGCTATCAAGACTGAAGTCTCAAGGATCACAGCTGCTTTTGACAGATCCCTAAATGAGATGAGCATTTTTGTATATTGTCAGAGTGAAGGATCTTTCAAGGTGTCACTTCATCTGTTTGAGAATCGTTATTTGTCAGAGACTTGGGTTCTTCTCAACAAGGTAAAAAGAAGCTCAGAATTGAATGAAGTTCTTCGAGAAAGGCTTAAAGAGTTTGCCAGCAGGGCTAGTCCTCAAGTGGTCAACAATCCTCATCAGGTGAGATTCTTTAAGTCTGATTGTCTTCAAATCTGTCAGCTAGATGTACAATCTCTTAAAGACTACTCAGCTAAGCATCTGGTCTGTATGGAACATCATTTAAGAACTGCTGGATACTCATCCATGTTGAAGACTCAAGCTGCTGATTTGATTCAAGCTTATTGTGAAAAGAATATTAAAAGGTACAATCAGATCAAGAATAAGCTGAAGTCAGTTGGAGTTCAACCAGTCAGACCAGCAAGCTTCACTTCAGAAAAGGATCGTGTGTTTGACAAAGAGTTGCTTCAAGATTTAGAAGAAGGTGAATTCAGAAGAGAAGACAACTGAAGTCAATTAGCTCAAAACTCAATGTAATATGATTAGAGCTTTATGAATCAAGATAGACTAATGTAGTTATATGTTCAGGCTAGAGGAACATCTATCTTGTATTCACTTGTAAATTTCTTTTGGAATCTGGAAAATGTTAAATATAATCCAGAACTTTTCTGCTATTTACTTTGCATTACTGTTTATATCTTTTTCTTATTTGTTAGTTGAGTTATCCTCTAGGTATTTGTTGTTATTGTCTAACAAGCAAATAGGGGGAGATTGAAAAGCATATGTCATAGCCTATTTGTTTATTCGAGGATTTAACTCAACTCAAATAAGAATGTAATAAGTAAATAGTGGATCTGTCGTTAGAGAGATCTCACAAAATAACATCTGTCAAAGGGTTAAGGAACATTATTCATCTACAGACTTGAAGACTTAATTCACTGGAAGAAGCTCAAGAAATTGATCAAGCCTCAGTGATATAAATCAAGATTGTGGATTTAATCAAGTGACAGAGATCTCGTCAGGGTATCAATTAGTTACAAGGATTTAGTCTAAAGAAAATCAGAGTATCAAAGTCAAGACATGAAGAAACGTCACAGAAGTTAGTCACTCATGAACCAGACAGTACATCGAGTGTCAACATTGAAGTGGTGGAATTGATTCATAATTTCAGTGATTTTCAGAAGATATTCAGAAGAATGGATGCTGCTCAAGATTAGTATTAATTCTCTATTAATTAATTAAGTCATATAATTTAATTAAGAAAATAAATTATATCTGCAAAGATTAATTTATTGATTAATTGAATTAATTGATTAATTAATTCAGAATTAATATTAAGGATTTTCAGGATTCTAATTGGTTTAAAATCTATTTAAATTCAAACAAGACAAACTAATTGTATTAGTATGACAATCGGTATGACAATCAATAGTCATACCGAAAGTCATGATAATTTATTTAATTGTCTTGTTAGAATTTTTATTAGATTAAAAATATGTTATTAATTTCAGCAAGACAATTTGATTGTACTAATATGACAATCGGTATGACAATCAATAGTCATACCGAAAGTCATGCCAGTACAGTTGATTGTCCTACCGAAAGTCTTGTTAGTTCAAAAGAATAGTCCTACCGATTGTCATTGCAGTTCATTTCCATTTCGGCTGTTATGATAAAAGAAGCAGAAGACATTCATTAAACACACTTGAATACACAACCAACCATTTGAAGAACACAAAACAAACAGAAGCAGAGAAATTATTGTAAAATCCTCAGAGCATTTATTTCTAGCAGTTATTGTTAAATCCAATCCACTAGAAATTCTTTTGTTGTTCTTGTGTAACTATCTAGCGGATCAAAATCCCTAGAACTTAATCTCAAATCGCTTTTAGCATTTGATTCTAATTATTGCAAAAATAGAAAAAGTTCATGTCGAATTTATTCTAAATTTGTGATAATTAATTTGAGATTAATTCCTTGTAACAGATACCGTTGTTGTAACTCATTTCAAGTTTAATAAAAGTTTTATTTAACTTGAATTTTGTTTCAATTCTTATCCCGCATTTTATTCGATTAAACGGTAAAGTTTGTATTCAACCCCCCTTCTACAAACATATTGGGACCTAACAAAAATCATTAACATGAGCAGTATCAGAGGTTGTGATTGGTTGAATAACAGCTTCCTCTTTATTAACTTGAGCAATGTCAGAGGTGAACTTAAGTTTTTCAGCCCAGTCAGCTCCATGAATCTTCCTTTTTTGATGAGCTTGGCTGAGTTTTTCTTCTTCAGCAATTTCATAAGTATCAAAAGATTGAACAACTGTATAGATTGGATCTATCAGTATTTGTGGTTTAGTTGTCTTAGATACTGATTTCTTCTTAGCAATAGCTTTGGCGTTAAGCTTTAAAGGCTTGGACTTCTCTCCTATCTTCTCTTTCCCCTTATAACTCTTGTCAGCAGTTAAGATAGCTTGAGACCTAAGAGGTCTTTCAGCCTCTGGCTGACTCACCTCCCTTATGACTACCCCTTTGGTTGGTTTGTTAGAAGGATCATCTTTATATGGATCTTGAGAGATAACAGCAGTATAAGTATATGCTGTCTTCTTGGAATTCTTGAAATCTTCCTCCATTTTTTTTAGCTGTTCTAGATCAACTCCAAGATTTTGTTTCTTAAAGATTCTTCTATCACCTCAGATTCAAATGCTTGAATATTTGGATCCTTGTAGAATAGAATTATCTTTCTACCTTTTACTTTTAAAGTTTAAAGATACTGACTTGCTTCTGCACCAGCTTCTATCTCCAGAATACCTTAGTCTTCATCAGCAGTTGTGTCTTTTAAAGTTTGTTGAGTTGTTGTAGTCACAATCAGTTCTTTAGATTGAACTCTTATTTCTCTTCTCCTACTTTATCCACCTTGTCTAGATTGAGACCTAATGATTTCTTTTGATGAACCACTAGTTCCAACTAGCTCTTCACCTCTTCCCCTTACACTGTCCTTTTGTCCCCCCTTATTATCTTCATCAGGATTTTCATCATCAGTATTTGTCAATGTCAGCTGCTTACATTTAGATTTAACAATCTTCTCCCCCTTTTTAGAATCATCACCAAGTAGTAGAGAAAGAATCAGCTCCACTGAATTTTTTACCTCTGTAAGTTGTTCAGACATCTGAACTTGCTTAGCTTTTAATCTATCTTGATTGGCTTCATAATCTGTCTGGTAACAATTGGTGCAATCTGCTTTTGAATTTCCTGATGAGTAGTCACCTTTGAAGCAATCAAAGATTCTTTAATCTGATTGACTCGAGAAGTAGTTGCTTCTTGAGTTGTATGCAAGGATGTTATAACCAGAGTAGATGCTTTCAGATGATTCAGCATATCAGGATTTTGAATTCTCTGTTCAGCTGTTTCCAGATGTTCAACAACATTAGTTCTTGAAATAGGATATGTAGCATCTTTCCATTTAGCATTCCAGATTTCATCAAAATAAACCTGCTTCTTCTTAGCATCCAACTCCTTAAGCTTATGTTGCCTCACATGATTAGGCATATCTTTATGGAAGAATAGATCATCTTCAGGATCTATAAGAGCATTTAAAATATCAACTTCTTCACCATCATTAGATTCTTCATTTATAACTGGATCTTGAACTATCTTTTGAACTTCATCTCCAGCTTCAGCATGTAAGATATAATCTGAAATTGGTGTTGTATGTGATCCAGCAGCTTCAAAAGCTTCCATACCAGCAGCTTTGAGCTCCACATCTTCACGAATTGTAGATAAATGAACTAGAGCTTCAAAATTCACTTCCAGATCCTCAGCTCCTGTAGAGTGCTGTGGTGACCCTTTAATGGATAGATCTTTATAAATGGACTGTTATGTATTACATCTTCAGCAACAACAGGGAGAAATTCAGGTGATGGAATAGTAGAGTGAATGGACTATTTTTCAGCAAAAACAGGGATTACTACAGGTGGTGAATAGTAGATTAAATGGACTACAGGAAAGTATCAGTACTTAGACCTGCAGGGATATTATCAGCCCTTGGTACATCAGAGTTTATCCGAGAGTCAACAGACTGTTGTTCAACAGCTGTTTCTTGTGTACTCTATGCACCTGCGAAATATAACAAGTAACTCTTAATCTCTATATCTTTTAAAGCAGTCTCACTACTCCTCACACCACACAACTCATAACTTTCAATAGTTAGAGTTTCCTCACAAGGATTACTAAATCCTGACTCTCATCTACCACTCCTTTTTCCAAGAAGGATCCTGCCTCTCTTTAATTCTATTTTTCTCTAAATATTTTCACACAACTCACAGAAAAGCTCATATAATTTGTCCTACAGAAATAAGAGGTAGCTAAAGAAGGGTGGTATGTGGTCATACAACTAGAGGTAGTCCTTAAATAAGGTCTATAAATAATCATACCAGCAGGATTTATAACATGCATAATAAATGATGAAAATAACAAATCAGTATTTAAAATAAATGTTGAGAAAGTGAAATCAGTATTTATACCTTGTGAATATCGAAGTCACAATTGAACTCACAGTTGAAACTGTGGTTATGACGGTGTGTTGTTCACCAATTATGGGAACCTCCATTTGAATTGGAGAGGATTTGACCAGGTTACGGTCATGTACCATGGTCTCAAACCAAGTTCTTCTTGCAAAGAAATGACACTTGAATGTGTTATTTGATGCTATCACAAGGTCTTCAGTAAAAACTGATGAAAACCCTGTATTTTTGTTGGTGTCATCAAGATCTACCTCAATATGTAGTCTCTTACCAACTTAATATTGTTTCTGAGTGGTGAGCATAGTTTCATCTACCATGTCACTTGATTTTGGCAATATTTAAGAAATGGATTCAAGTGTTGCATCTTTAAGATGAAATTTGAGATAGAAGATGTGTGATTTTGAGATTGAGTGTTGACAACTTCCTTTGAGAGAAAAAGAAAGTTTCAAATAATATATCTTGTTTCATAGTATCAGACTTTTGAAACATAGATATGTTTAGACCTTTTGATAGACAAGAACACTCGAAGATCATAACTCTCATGAGATTAGAATTAAACCTTTCATCAATTTCTTTTGTGATATTAGTTGCTTCCTGTAATGTTGTGCTCAATCTGTACTGTAGTGAATATATGTAACTCAAACAGAGATTAGATGTACACATGCACTATTGAAAATTTATTGTAATTAAACATGCAGTGCTGATTGGAATATGAACAACCATAATGAGTTAAGCATAAACAAAATAAGAAATATTCATTAAACTATGAAATCAAAGAAGGAAAAAGATTTTTCATTAATATTAAGAAGATTAGTACAAAATAGAATCATAAAATAGTCCTAACAAAGCTAGAACCTATTCCTAAAAAATATTTCATCTTAGCTTCTTCACAGCCTCCTTTTGCTTCATAGCTCTGCGATGATAAATTTGCGAGATGGAGGATGCAATAAAAATTATATTCTTGCAATCCCAGAGCTTGAAGATGATGTTGCTCAGCCTCTTCTCTCTGCGTTCTTCTTCCAGTGTAGCCTCCGGTTGGAAAAACTAGAGCTTTGTCTGTTGCTCAAAAGTAAGATTATCATAAACTGACATAGGAATGTCATGAGGAGGATAGATTTATTGGTTGATTTGGACTTGAAGTCCAAACGGGTCATAGTATATATGACCTTCAACCATGATGTGAGTAAGGTAGTAAACCCCTCCATGACAGCGAGTGAAAAAATGATCTGGATTCATGTTTTTGGGTTTTGGAAAGAAGAAGATGAGAAGTTGTGATTAGAGTTGAGTGGATGATTTGAGAGATGACTTGCATGTTTATATAGGAGAGATAAAAGAAACGGAAGAGAAATTTTGATAAATGAGGAATTATTACTACCGCATGCGTGATCTTACGCGTATCTAGACATACTCCCTTTTCAGATTCCGATTCCCGATGTAAGTACTCAAGTGTTTGATAGTTACTGACAACAATAGTTAATCTATGCAAGCAATTAAAGATTTTCCACTAACTCACTGTTAATTAAAAATACCGAGCAATCACTTATTTCGAATAAATTCAAAATAACATTATATAATAGTCAAGCAAAGTTTGACCATTACCAGTATTTAATCAACAACTATCAGGATATATCAGTCAACACAAGTTTGACCAATATCAGAATTTAACAACTACTGTCAGTTCTATCAATCAAAATTAGTTTGACCAATATCAGAGCTTATACACATAATCAGAGTTTAACATGCAGCTATTGGCTGGGATTAATAAAAGTTAATTGCATATTTTCATGGCATCAGAATTTAACACAATAATCAGTATCTAATAAATACTGATACATAATAATAAGATACCATGCTCTAACTATCAGTAGTTCTTCCTTAATTATCAAGGTTTAAGAAATGTCCTGGTATCATTCCCAATTCATTTACCAATATTGTGAAAGTAGCTTCACAGAGAGGCTTGGTGAATATATCTGCTAATTGTTGATCTGCTGGAACAAAGACCAATTCCACTGTATCTTCTTCCACATGTTCACTTATAAAATGGTACCTAATGCTAATGTGTTTAATAATCGAATGTTGTACTGGATTTCCTGTCATTGCAATAGCACTTTGATTATCACAATATATAGGAATAGCAGAATAGTCTAACCCATAATCCAGTAACTGATTCTTCATCCATAGAATCTGAGCACAATAGCTTCCTGCAACAATATATTCAACAATATGGATGTGTAGAGCTTGAAAAGAGGCATCGATTAGTGGTGGTCTCGTCTACGGACAATACCAGAATCGAGCTGGCTGGAGAAAAGAAGAACTCGCCTTCCGACGAGTTTTCTTCGAGTTATTCCGGCCAACTCAGGGGTTCTTTGTTAAAAGTAATTGCATGGTTAAATTCCTGGTGATTTGTAGATCAAATCTGGAGGAGATGGTGATGTGAGGATTCCGGGAACGCCTTCTCCGGCGAACCCGTCGTTTTCCTGCGAACTAAACTGCAAAATTGCAGTTTAGTCCCTGAACTTTTGAAGATGGTGAAGTTTAGTCCCTGTAGTTTGTAAAATTTTCAAAAATAGGATTTGTGTTTTAAAATTATTTAATATTCATATTTTCTATTTATTTTAATTTCAAAAAATTAGTTTTTAATTTTTAAAAATTCCAAAAATCATTATTTTAATTCCAAATATTATTTATAATTCAAAAATAAATCTGAATTATTTAATTAATTAATTTTAGTTGATAATTAATTAGTTAATTGGTCAATTAACTCGAATAATAGTTTCGAGCTTTAAAATATTATTTTAAATTATTTTCAAGGCTCGATAATTATTACAAAATGATTTTAAAGTTAGATTCAGGTATTCGAACCCTGTTAATTGTTTATAAATGATTCAACGACCTGTTTTAATTCTGAAAAATGTTTAAAAATTCGTATTAAATATCTGAAAAATCATTTTAACCATGAATCTTTCTCGAAATTAGTATTTTTATCGAATATCTCGCGTGCTATGTGCTACATATGATCCTATTGATGTATGATCTGCTTAAATGTGTATTTTTTAACTGTTTTAATCATAACTTTCAATCCATAAATCGTATTTGAGTAAGACGAAGTGTAGATAGAAGCTTGTAACGAATAGAATATAGTAAGAAAGATTATTGATAAATACTTGTGATATCTGACCAGAGGAAGCGAAGCGTAGAAAGGGGAAGCAGATAGTCAGTGATTATGAGTCGGTGAATAAGAACAAGTGAAGTGTAAGCAGAGTGAGAAAAGGCAAGTGATCCCTAAACTATCTTGATATGTGTTTGGAATAGTTCTGTTTTATATTGCAAATGTTTTGAAGTATTTAACCTTAAACCCTGATTCCAGTTATTGATTTGCGTCGTAAGCCTTATTCCTTGTTAACTATTGATTATTGAATACCCAGATACGAACCACATATATACGATACTACTCCACAAATATATACAAACTATATACCAATCGCTAAACCAAAACTGATTAACATTCAAACCTTCATACCCTATATATATCAGAAGACTAACCCTTATATCCACAAGTCCTTGATTCTTCGGTTATCTGATTATGTTACCGGCTGAAAGCCAATCTTTGTATCTATCTTCTTATACCCTGTTAGTGATTATAAATCACCTTATACTTGAAAGCAAATGTTGTTTATGCTTCTTTTTATTGATTTATATTATTTATTCTATTATTTTTATAGAATTGGATTATTTTATAAATATGGACCAGATTCGTGGTCAGACCAGACTCGTGGTCGTATTAGGCCAATGTGTGCCTTGGATCCAGTATATAGAGCAGAGTTGTGTGCCTTGCTCGGGGTTAGTGCGTGACTGATCAGCAGCCTAACCTTGGTTTTTAAATTAAAAATGAATATCCAATTCTAATCATTGTTTATCCGTAAACTTGATACCCTAAATCAATTCAATTGATCATTGTTTAATCTCGGTATTTTAACTGTGACTTACTGAGTTAGTTAGCTCATTTGTGCGATTCTATTTATGTTCTTTTCCAGTTAAGAAGGAGCCTGTTGGTAGAGAAGATCCCCAATCCAGTGCGAGAGCTAGAATTCCAGGTTGAGACGGAATAAGCTAGCTGAAGGCTTTTGTAATAGTTTAAGTTGAAAGTTCATAAGAATTTTTAATATTCAGATGTAAGTTTAACTAGTTGGGATTTGGAATGTTTGTAATATAAGTGTGGTTGTGGCTTGTGTGCATATTTTAACCTGTTACGATCCATGAATGAAGGTAAGTAGGGTCACTGCATATATTATTATTATTATTATTATTATTATTATTATTATTATTATTATTATTATTGTCATAAGCAGGTTTATATATGGTATGTGTGTGTGTGTGTTGTGAACCCCAAACTTCTGACCCAGGTTTGGAGGGCGTCACATGAATACCGATAACTGAAGGATGAAATTGAATTCCCTATTCTAAAAGGAAGATTGAGCAAGTATACTGGAGATGGGGAGAAAGGAGAAAGGAACAATAATGAGAGAAGGAACTTGAATGATCATAGGAGGGATCAAGATGATCAAGGGCGAAATCCCCAACCCCGAGGACCAGTAATAAATACAATCTTTAGAGGTCCAACTGCTGCTGGTTTATATAAGAACTCAGGGAAGGCTTATGCAAGGGAAGTCATGCATATAGTAGGGGAAGCTCCAAAAAGGGCTAGGAGAAGAGTAGCAATGGTATTTGATGATTTTGACCTGGAGGGCGTCAAATTTCCCCATGATAATCCCCTAGTCATAACACCCATAATAGGGAACAACCTGGTGAAGAGAGTCCTGGTAGACAATGGAGCATCGGTAGACATCTTACTCTATAATTCTTTCATAAGAATGAGTTACAATGATTCCCAATTAACCCCAACTGATATGCCAATATATGGTTTCACTGAAGTGAAATGCCCCGTGGAAGGGATGACTAAGCTGCCTCTAACAATGGACATGAGCCAAGATAGGCTACGTGGATGCTGAAGTAGTAAAGGTTGGATCAACATATAATGCGATTATGGGAAGGAAAGGAATACATGCCTTCAAGATAGTCCTCTCATCCTACCATTTCCTGATAAAGTTTTCGACCAGAGACGGAATAAGAGAAGAAAGGGGAGACCAAAAGATGGCCATAAGTTGTTATGTAGCCTCGATGAGAGCAGATGGAGTAGGGGGCAGGTCTTTCCTATTGAAGACTTGGATATCCGTGAGGAAGATGAGAAATAAGGGAAACCAGCGGAAGACTTGATCTCGGTTCCTTTGGATCCCGAGGATACCGAGAAAGTGACTTTTTTGGAGCATCGTTGGAGGATCCCCTTAGAGAGAAGTTAATAAAGTTCTTGCAAGAGAATGATAATGTGTTTGAATGGTTGGCAGCAGATATGCCCGGTGTATATCCGGAATTGATCACCCATAAGTTGAACGTGGATCCTAATTGAAAGACCGTGAAATAAAAGAAAAAGGAGTTTTACCCCAGAGAGGCAATACGCTATCAAGCAGAAAGTGGAGAAGCTCTTGGAGGTTGGTTTCATCGAAGAGATACAATTTTCGGAATGGTTGGAAATTCCTGTAATGGTAAAAAAGGCTAATGGAAAATGGAGAATGTGTGTAGATTTCACTGATCTAAATGACGGATGCCCGAAGGATTGCTTCCCTCTCTCAAGAATATACACTCTGATAATGCTACCGTGAGGCACGAGATACTGAGTTTCATGGATGGGTGTAGTGGATATAATCAGATCAAGATGCATAAGGATGACATCCTCAAGGTATCATTTATCACTGAATTTGGTGTTTTTTGTTACCTTGTTATGGCATTTGGTTTCAAGAATGTAGGAGCCATATACCAAAGATTGGTGAACAAAATTTTTAAGGACCTTATTGGGAAAAATATGGAGGTTTACGTGGATGACATATTAGTCAAGAGTCTCGAAAGGGAAGATTATATAAACATTTTGAAGGAAGCGTTCCAGGTCCTAAGATATCACAACATGATGTTGAATCCTACCAAGTGTGCTTTCAGAGTGGGATCTAGAAATTTTTTGGGATTACTGGTCTCCAAAAGGGGAATTAAGGCCAATCCTGAAAAAATAAAGGCCATCTTGGACATGGAGCCATCATGTTCCGTAAAAGATATTCAGAAACTTACTAGAAGGGTTACAACTTTGGGTCAATTCATCTCCAAGTCCGGGGACAAGTGTTTGCCCTTCTTCAAGGCTTTGAAGAAAGTAAAAGATTTTGCATGGACTGATGAAAGCAAAGAGGCATTTTAGAAATTAAATAAATATATTGTTCAAGCAGCGCTCTTGGCCAAACCAATCCTCGATGAAACTTTATACTTATATTTGGATGTTTCAGAAAATGCCTTAAGCGGAGTGTTGGTTAAGGAGGAACTTAAAGTCCAGAAACCTATATATTATGACAGTAAGATTCTACATAGGGCTGAGTTGAATTATTCAAATATTGAAAAGTTTGCTTTAGCCTTAGTCATGGCCTCAAGGATGTTGCCTCCTTACTTCCAAGCTCATAAGATTGAGGTACTGACAAATCAGCCTCTGAGAAACATTATACACAGTCCTAAAGCCAGTGGAAGGCTGATTAAATGGGTCATAGATCTGGGGGAATTTTCTATAAGTATAAGATGCGAACGATGATAAAAGCCCATACTTTGACTGACTTCGTGGTTGAATGTACCATCCCTAACCAAGAAGTTGGGGGTAGGAAGATACTGTACCTCAGGGCCTAGAGGAAAAGAAGGAGAATGAAGGAGAACATATCAAGGACAAGGAATTATGGGTTCTCTATTTTGATGGATCATCAAAAATAAATTCGAGTGAAGCAGGGCTAGTTTTACAAAGCCCCGATGGGTTCTTGATTGAATATGCTATGAAGTTAGATTTTCCAACTATAAATAATGAAGCTGAGTATAAAGCTCTGATAGCTGGCCTTGGCCTATCAAGAATGTTGAGGGTAAAAAAATTGAAGAAAGTTCTCGGAGCGTGTACTTTCATGTTTTGAAAACACACAACATTGATGTTAAACTTGTTGCCCCTATAGGGCTTGGGGAATCATGGATAGATCCTATTAAGGCCCATATCTAATCTGGTTGGCTCCCGAATGATGTTACGGAAGCACGAAGGTTGGCTGTGCGAGAACTGAGGTACTCTTTAATCAATGGAATTCTATACAAGAGATCTTATGTGGTTCCCTACCTTAGGTGCCTTAGGCCTGATGAGACGCGTTTGGCCTTTGAAGAAGTACATGAAGGAATTTGTGGATAACACTTGGGGGGTGGAGCTCGTGGACATAAAATAACTCGTTTAGACTTTTATTGGCCGAAAATGATGGCTGATGCCAAAGACCATGGGAAGAAATGTGATTGTTGTTAAAAGCATGCACCAGTTCTTCGACAGCCCCTCGAGATGCTGACTTCCATTAACTCTCCCATTCCCTTGGCTATGTGGGGAATGGATATTCTCGGGCCTTTCCCCATGGTCATGACACAAAGAAAGGTTTTGATTGTGGCTATTAACTACTTCACTAAGTGGATCAAAGCCAAGCCTTTAACCAAGATTACTACCAATCAAGTTGCACAATTCTTGTGGGAAAACATCATGTGCAAATACGTAATTCCTCGCATCTTGGTAAATGATAATGGAACACAGTTCAATAATGAGGAGTTTAGGATGTATTGCAAATTGAATTATTCTGGAGGAATTAAAGAAGAGGATCAGAAAATCCAGGAATAATTGGGTAGATTAGATACTTCCGATACTTTGGGCTTACAGAACCACTTGTAGAGTCACTACATGAGAAACACCATTTATGTTAGCATGTAGGGAAGAAGCGGTCGTTCCAGTGGAGATATCACATTCTTTTCCGAGGATCCAAGCATACAATGCTGAAGTAAATAAAGAGGGGCAAAGGTTAGCCCTGGATTTAATAGATGAAATGGGGAATGAAGCACATGCAATGATTATGGAATATCAGAAAAAAGCTTCCATTTATTACAACCTAAAGCTAATAGAAAGGTTTTTTAAGCAAGATGATTTTGTCTTAAGGAATGTGGAAGCTTCTGGAGTAGGACAAAGGGGAAAAATTGCCCCAAATTGGGAAGGACCGTACAAGATTAAAAAAGTTCAAGGAAGAGGATCCCATAAGTTAGAAACTATGGATGGTGATGAACTACCAAGGACTTGGCATGCTTAGAACCTGAAAACTTATTACATATAGTTCGTTGGAAAGAAAGTGCTTACTTATAGTTAAAAAGCACAATGAAGCTTTGCTTGCTTAGGATTTCATATTTCAGTTCAGTAGGATTTCTGTTTCTAGTTTAGTTCACAAAAATCTATGTAAGGGATGGATCCCAAAGATTTATGAAGTTTATCAGGTTTTCGATATATGATATTAGTTCCCGTGAAACATATAGTGATCATAAGCAAAACAAATGCAGATAGACACGAGAACAATAAAGTTCCATAAATTTAGAAACTACATGTCCTGAACATAAATAAACATAAATAACTAAGCCACGCAGGGCCAATAAAACTCTAAGGAGCAGAAGTATCCTCTGTATCCATATCATCATCTCACCCGCTCTCACTCGATGTCTCTACAGTGCCGGTCTCGCTGGAAGAAGAGTTGTAATCCTTCGTGGCAGGTCTAGAAGATGAATCTGGAGGGGAAAGAAGCTGGGTATGAGGGACACCCTCAGAGAAGACTACTCGGGTACAAAACCTTTGTAGTAAAGACTCATCATCCGAACAAGGGTAGTCCGCTGGGTTAATATCCGGTCATGCATCGTTCACGGTCCCAAGGGCCGTGTCCCAACCAGTCCTGAAAAACCTGGGAAACACCGTACCATCCCTAACCCACATAGTCTGAGCGAACTCGTCTGTGTCCAAATAAGCCTCGATGGTTCTGTCCTTCTCATCTTTAAGCTTCACCAACTCCGCCTTGGCTTCAGAAAGTTCCTCCTCCTTGCGTTTCATCTTCATCTCCAAAGCTGTATGCTTGACCTTCTGCTTCCTTAAGGCCCTATCAGATTTTTCCGAAGCCTTCTTCCAGGACTCAGCATGTCGTGCGACCGCTTGGAAATGAGCATTAGTCTGAAACAAAAATAAGCATAAGGCAAGGAAAGGCGAGGTTTATGCTTCAAAAAGAAAAAGGGAGATGTTTAAAATTAGAAAGCAAAAAAACATATCGAAGTAATAGACCGGGCTCCCATAAGCTTCACACGCTCTAAGTCCTGGCCAGCCGTGACACTTGTAAAGTCCTTAGGAGTAATGGAATAGTAGGACCAATCCCAAGCACGCTTCATGGAACCAACCATGTGTCCCCTTGACGAAAACCCCAGAGATGCCGAAATGAGCCCGTAGAAGGTGGAGCTGGAATGGATGTGGCTTCAGTACCCGCTGAGGAGGCCTCTACTATAGGCTCTTTGTCCCTCCTCGGGAAGCTGGGTTCAGTAGCCTTTCCATGGGGGTCTAGCCCTGCAAGCCGGGTCTTCTTCATTTTGGTCATTTCCTCAATGACCGGCATTGTGGCATTGTTTATCACCTGGGCCGATGAAAAGGAAACAGAAACAAAGAATAAGTTATGTTAATAACGTATAAAAAAGGAAAAAAAGTTATAGAGAATGAGAAATACCCTACAAAGTGACTGTAGAAAGTCCCACATGGATCAGGATAAACTCCTCCAACAAAGTCCAACTAGGAGTCTTGCCCTCATCTTTAGTAAGCTCCTTATATATGAGACTTTTCTCATCTGATAGGTGAAGGGTTTTGGGGCTGCCATTACTAACTTTGCCAAAGGAAGATCTAAAAAGGGTGCCCCAATCATCGTTCTCTCATCTTAAACCAACACAACAATCCCTTCAATGCTGATTATTATCAGGAATGGAGGCACTGTTGAAAATTTATGGACATTTGGGTCTTTTCCTGATGTAAACCCAACCACAGGAGGTTTGGGAACTATCATAACACTGAAAATTTATCCTAAAGATAGCTACAAAAAGGGGAAAATCGTGCCTAAGGCACAAAACCATGGAACATATGACATTCCTCTAAATATTGGGTGGAAGTTAACAAGGGTTAATTTGTAAGTCGGCTAACAACCTAGGAATAAACTCATGAAAGGAAAACCTAAGCCCCACAGTGAGGGCATCTGCATAAATGAAAAGAGTATCGGGTTTCCACTAGCATGTACGATCGCCACCATTAACGGGAATTATCGTAAGGGGAGGACACACATTATATATTGTCTTAAATTTACTTATGTCAGCTACGTTATACCATTTGTTGCAATAATCAAAAAAATCTAGATGAGTATTTGATGGGAAATCGTCTCCCCTAGAGTTGATAATAAAGACATATAAGAAGAAGGAATTTGAATTTTGTTACCTCTCTTTGAAGCCGAGGCAATCTTAGCAGCCCTTTCTGTGCTTTTGTCCACCATTAATGGAGATTGGGATGAAATCTTGAAACTAAGACTAGAGGAAGAAGATGAAGACTTAACTGGTCTTCGATCACAAACCTGGCCGGAAAACTTTGCTGATCACCAGAGAAAATTTAGAGAGGAGAGGTGAGAAGTAAAATGAGAAATGTAAGAAGAGAGGTGAGAAATTATCACACCCCCCACATATATAGTATCATAGCCGGTCATTGGGCCGGTAAAATGGGAAGTTTAACCGGTTATATCCGGTCAAAAGCCCATCCCAAAATCATGGGCCCAATTCTAGAAACTTTCAGGATATTCTCAAAAAATGAAAAATAGAAATATATATATATATATGACATAGTAACTTGGAAAACTCTGGAGCATTCTGGAAAGGTCGAGAAATATAAAAGGCCAAAATGACAGGCCCAATCAAAAGCCCAGTTTTAAGGCCCAAATAAGAAATCTGGCATGGAAAGCTCAAGCAAATTTAGACCATACAAGGCCCACAAAAGATCTTAATTAGGGTTGAATTTAAAATATAGTTGAATAAATCCTGACCTAATTTCGGTCAGGATTCCAGATCGAAAAACCCCTGGTCGAAAAACCCACGACCAGGAGAAATTGAACCTTAATTCGGTTAAGAATTAAGTCAAAGGATGAATTCCGACCGAATCCTGGTCGAAAGAATTTCTAGTCAAAAAAGTCACGACCAGAACAAAGGGGACCATAATTCGGTCAAGAATTAAGTCAAAATATAAATTTTGACCGAAATTTTGACCAAATCTTGGTCGAAAGAATTTTTAGTCGAAAAACTCACGACCAGAATCAAGGGGAGCCTAATTCGGTCAAAACCCCAAGTCAAAATAAAAATTCTAACCTAATTTCGGTCAGGATTCTAATCGAAAGTCAGCCTGATCGAAAATTTCACGATCAAGAATAAAAGGCCCATAATTCCGTCAACAGCAGAGGTCAACCCAAGCAAAACAGGCTTCTGTCGACCAGGATTTTGATTAAAACATAGTTGAATGGCATCCTGGCCGAAATACCCATGACCAGAAGAAACTGGCCACAATTCGACCAGGATCCTGGTCGAATAAGGAGTCCTGGTTGAAATTGTTAAAAAAAGAAGAAAATTTCAGAAAATTCCTATATTTTCTAAAAATTAGGGAAAATTCCTAAAAATTGGAGAAAATCCTGAAAATTAAGAAAAAATCCTGAAAATTAAGGGTAATCCTGAAAATTAAGGAAAAACCCTAAAAATTAAGGGAAATCCTGAAATTAAGGAAAATCCTAAAAGCAAGAAAAAAATTCCAAAAATTGAAGGAAAAATACCAGAAAATTCCTAAAAAAGAAAATAAGGTAAGAAAATAAGGATGGAAAAATATGAAAATTTCAGAAAATATTCTGAAGCCTCGGATAAGGCTAATCATTGTAAATGTGTAGGTCGCTCCACACTTTACGTTAAAACGATATCCTGTAAGGGAATAAATGACTTAACTTCTATGAAATCTTGTTCGATTTTCCAGAAGTTAGGTTGCCTTCACAAGATGCATACGTACCTTGTTGTGTGCTAAGCATCAAGTCAAATAACGTGGTTCTGACTTGCGGGGTGAGACCCCTTTTATAAGCATAGGATGCCTTGAATTGAATTAGGGTTGGGAGACTTGGTGGACAAGTCTCAGACTTAAAGTGGACTTTGGAGTCCTAGAGTTTTAGGAAATTGATTCCTTGTTCCATGAGATTTCTTGAGGCCAATCTCCAAGGAATTGTATCCTTATTTGGACTTTATTTATCACCTGTTTTTACCCATATTAATTAATTATGAAATTAATTAATATTCAGGGTTTTGGGCCCCTTAAATGGGCTTTATTTGTAATCCAAACCGGGTATATTAGTGCGATATTAATTACACAATCAGGGTTTATTTCATTCCCCATCATTTCCCCCAAGAGCAGTCAAATAAGAGCCTTAAATTTCATGAACCCTAGCATTAAATACACCCTAATTTTTTACCAATAACATAAATTATAATAAATTTTTTATTAGTGTTGTGTTTGATGGGAGGCGGATCAAACTAATTTTATCTAAATTATAAAATATTTTTATTAGTATTGTGTTTGACGGGTAAGCGGCACAAACTAAATCTTATCTAAATTTTAATAATTTTTTTATTATTATTGTGTTTGATGGGAGAGCGGCTTAAACTAATTTATCTTAATCATAATAAATTTTTAATAATATTGTGTTTGACGGGAGAGCAGCTCAAACTAATTTTTATCTAAAAATTATAATATTTGTTCTTATTAGAATTTATCTAATTAGTCTTTTTTTATTACAATAGAAGCCGGGCTAACAAAATATCATAATTAATGCAATTATTATCGACTTAAGAAAACGTGATATAAACAGATGCCAGTCTAACAAAGCGTGACACAAAATGACCAATAGTTATAAAAAATATTTTTTTAATTATAGTTCATGTTTTTCTTAAATAATTTTCATATGAAATTTTTTAAAAATATTTTTTAGGGCCGCTGCGAAGCGCGACTTTGTCGAATAGTATTTATATAAAGGAGAAGACGAATGCGTTTAGGTGGCGCATCTCATAGCGTCTCAACCTATTTTTCTAATTTTCTCTATTTTTTGAATTAATAAATATAAAAAATTACAATTACCTTATATTCTCCTAAATATATTATTATCATTCTTAATATTCTCCTTAAGTATCTACAAGATCTTCCTTTAGGATATTTGAAATCAATTCAACATCATAATATTCTCCTGAAACTTTAACTTTCTCTTTAAACCAACTTACCATATTGATATTCTCCTAAACCTAAAGTTTCTACGACATCAACCATTAAGATTTTTAAATTTAAATTACAATCATAGCATTCACATATTGTCTCAACCTATTTTTCTAATTTTCTCAATTTTTAAATTAATAAATATAAAAAATTACAATTAATTAATATCTTTATATAAAGGAAAAGACGAATGTGTTTCAGTGGCGCATCTCATATCATATCAACCTATTTATCTAGTTTTCTTGATTCTTTGAATTAATAAATATCAAAAATTATAGTTACCTTATATTCTCCTAAATATATTATATTCGTTCGTAATATTCTCTTTAAGTTTTTATAAGATCTTCCATTAGGATTTTTGAAATCAGTTTACCATCATAATATTATCCTAAAAGTTCTACTTTTTGTTAGATATGAAGTGCAACACAAAGGGGGGGGTGAATCTGTTTTCTTGATTTTTAATTAACTGTAATGTTTTTTTGCTTATGGAACAAAACAGTTGAATGAATTCATAGTGATAAAATACTAGATGCAAACACACAAGCAAATTATCAAAAACTCACACTATTTGTATTAAATCAAATTTATCTTGCTACAAATATGTGTTCTTGAAAATAAGAACTCAGCTACTTCTCTTGAAAGAATTACAAGATTTTTCTAGATTTGTTTGTTACTTCTAAACAAAGGATCCGTGACATGTTTTACAGATCAACATGCACAATTTACATAACTTGCACTAAAATAGACCAACACATTTTCCAAAGCTTCTTTGTCTATTTCTATTTGTAGTGTAGCATATCTTGTTCAGTATCTACTAGGTCTGTGAACTTCCTTTGTCCAGTTCATCTTGGCTCTTGATCTTGTAATCTTCAAGCTGCATTTGTAAGGTTTCTAATTCAGTGATATAATTGTTTGTTCACTGATAATCTTGGATCTTCAAGTTGTCTGTATTCTGAATTCTGAAGTTATTTTTCAAGATCTCTTTTGTTGTGTAGAGATGTCACATATTGATAAGTAAAATGACTTATCGATTTCTCAAGTTCTCCACATAGGCTTTTGACTTGTCGAGGTCTCCAGTTCTCTATAAGTAGAATGACTTGTCGACATCTCTGGTTCTCTACATAAGCTTTTGACTTATCAATCTCTCTATTTCTCTACAAGAGGGTTTGACTTGTCAATATCTCTAGTTCTCTATATAAGGAATTAACTTGTCGATATCTCCACTTCTCTACATGATCTTTTTGACTTGTCGATATCTTCAGTTCTCTACATGTAGATTGACTTGTCGATATCTAACTTTGAACATTTTTCCTAGAACAACATTATTCAAATCCAAGCTTCTATAATTCTCTCTGAGGTATGATCAGGATTGATCTTCTTCTAGAGTTTATTCCTTAGCTTGATGGATGTTCATAGAAAAATCCCCCAGTCTAATCTACTTAGCATTTTTATAGACACAAGAAATAGAATTACAGAATACAATTGGATTATCAAACAACTTATCCTTAGGGTTTTCAAGATGACTTACTCTTGTTTTGTACAGGCATGACTTGCACAACAATCTTCCCCAATTTGTGAGAAGATAATTTATCATAAATTCATGCCTGATAACAAGACTAACCCCGAGCTAAAATTAAAGAAAATAAGATTGACAAATTTATAAAGTACAACTTTATACAATCTTGCAATTACATTTTTGAGTTTACATGATCATCTGAATTTCTCATAGCCTGGTTGTTCTCTAATTAGATCTTTGTGTCTGACTAGACATTCAAGTTCTTCAATAATCTCAGTTCATCTTAGAGCTTCTACCAGTTTGAGCCATTCACTTAATGAGTAAATGTCAACTTGATTAATTATGTACCTTGATAACTTATGAGTCTTGATATACAGAAATTCGCTGTTTGGAGAAACTCTGATCAACCCCTTAGCCTTTAGCTTATTACACCTTTGCTCAAACATCTCAATTTCCTGTGCATATTTCCTTTCATTTTCTTCCCTCTCAGCCTTTTCCCTGACATGTCTTTAATTCTTTTCTCTCACCCTCTCAGATAACCCTGCCTTCCTCATTCTTGTAAAAGCATCCCTTGCATTTATTAAATTGATCACCCTCTCAAGTTCTACAGTAGAGAAATTTTCAATGACTTTTTTGTTTAACAAATTGAAGATGCCATCCTTAAATAAAATTCTGACTTCTCCCAAAGATTCAACACGGACTCTGTCTATTTCTTCAACTAGTTGTTTATGGTAGTCATCATTTGTTATATTTTCTATGATGGGTAAAAAATCACTTTGATTAAAGCAATTCCACAGTGCACTAGCTTCAACTTGAATTCTTTTTGTTTTTTTCCCTGCAGACTTGAAATGAATTTTAGTTGGAGGTTTAAATGAAGGTGGTTTGGAAATTTTCTTTAAGGAAGTTTGGTTTGCTGTGATAGGAATTTTGAGGAGAGATTTTGCAGTAGGTTTGTACGGGTACTTGGGTTTTGAGATTTGCAAGAGTGTTTGGTTAAGTGTTTGAGTTGGGATTGGCAAAGTTTTGAATTTTTGGGGTAAAGGTGTTTTTTTCATTCTCTTTCATCTCCTCTATCCTTATTATTCTTTTTGCTGTCATCCTTTCCCTTCTTCTCATCACCCTTGTTATACTTATCATCCTTATGACTCCCACTACCTTTTCTTGACTGACTTGGATTTGAGCCAAAAGATTTGTGTTCACTTTCCTTTTGCTCATCATCGTTCAAGTCATCATCTTTTTTATTTATTTGAGTCCTTAGTAGCATAGTATCTGCATTATTTAGATATCTAGAATAAATCTTGATCATCTCCACATCCTCATAAGTTTTATTTTTCCTAGACTTTAACTCAGTCTCTATAATCATCACCAGCTTCTTGTTGCCCATGACACAATGATTTGGTAGTTGGAAGTGTTTGTATCTTTTGGTGTTGGGGAAAATATAGACCACTCCTTTTCTTGGCTGTATATAGGCTTCAGCGAAAGTTCCTATTTGACCATTTTTGAGTTCATGAAGCAAAAGAGTGACCTCTGGACTCATCATATTGACTTTTTTGATGAATATATCCAATTCAGCTGCCCTTCTTGATTGTAGAAATGATAGAGAGACTTACATGCACCTATCAACATCAGAATCATTTACATTCACAAGCACTCTCTTTTCTCTGAAGCTTTGTCTTATCACCAGTAACACTCTTAGGAAATTAATATTTTTTCCACAACCTTCTTGTTGGTAAAGTGATTGAAATTGAGGAAGACTCTTAGGGCTTCAAGAAATTTAGCAAACTCCTTGTCAAGGCAAGGGCCTTCAGCTGCCGTCTTTAGTATTTCAAATCCAATGTCATCTTCACTTTGGCTTGATTTTAGCTTGGGCTCTATCATCTCCCCCTTAGGCTTGGTAGTATGAAAGATTGAGTGACGGGGGATCTGGGCCATTACCATTTGAGGTATTTCCTGGAGTGGAACCTTTAAAGCACCCATAATAGCTCGTAGAGAACATTTGTCTCCATTTCAAAGTACTTTTGGGAGTCTATTAGAGACTTTATGTCCTTCTGTTGAATTTTGACCAAAGGTGTGAGTTGAAAGACTTGATAAGTGAGATATGCATTTGAAGCTTGTAGTTCAGTAATTTGATGTTGTAGAGCTTGGACTTGAGGAGTGGAAGATGTAAAAGGAGAATACTGGGAGCTTGTTCAAAGAGGGGGTATCAAGAGTATTGTGCACTACATTCTTAATTTCCTCCATGACTAATGCAAAAGGCTCATACCTAGCCTTGTATAACTGATCCAACTTGACCTTGATGTCTTTGTTGTTTGTGATTTGATGTTGGATCATATTATGAAGTGCAATGAAGGAGTCCCTTAGCTTCTTGATACTTTCTTCAACATGAATGAGAGTGAGAGATTAAAGTTTATCTGAGAACTTAATATATTTGGCCTTTGTTAGGTAATGAATATAACACAGAGGGGGTGAATGTGTTTTGGATTATTTTTAAGCTTTTTGAACTGTTATGGATATGGTGAACAAAGTAGTCTAATTTGTAGAAATAAAATATTTTAACAGAAATAATAAAACATGGAAATAAACACACTATCTTCAAAACTCACTTAATTTTATATTAAAATCAAGTATGTCTTGCTACAAATTTCTGGGTTCTTTGTTGATAAAGAACTCAGCTTCTTTCTTGAGAGAGTTACAAGATTTTCTAGGTCTATTTGTTACAACTAAAACAAAGCATCCAGTATTTATTTTGTAGAACAATCGACACGGGTTTTACACAGCATGCAATAGCATGTACTAAACCCTACTTTAAGTTAACTAAAGCTTTCCATTTTTGACTTGGTGTATCTTTGCAAATCTTGCATTCCTGTGACTTTACTTTGTCAGTTAATCTTAGCCTTTGATCTTGTACTCTTCAAGCTGCCTTTATAGACTTTTCAAATCAGTGATTGATTTATTTGTTGATTGACAATCTTGGATATTTAATTGGTCTGCATTCGGTACGTTGAGTTTCATATCGAGATCTCCAGTTTGTTATATAGAGAACTTGACATATCGATAAGTATAATGGCTTATCGAGATCTCTTAGTTCTCAACAAGTGTCTTAACTTATCGAGGTCTCTAAGTTCTCGATTGTGAACTTGACTTGTTGAGGTCTCCAAATCTCTGCATGTAGAATTGACTTGTCGATATCTCCAATCTTCATATCTTTACTTTGGCTTGTCGATATCTCTGAGTTCTCGAATACAGGAATGACTTGTCGATATCTCCAATCTTCTTATCTTTACTTTGGCTTGTCATATCTCTGAGTTCTCCAATGCAAGAATGACTTGTTGATATCTCCAATCTTCATATCCTCATTTGGATTGTCGAAATCACTGAGACTTTTCGATAAGTTATTCTTGACTTCTCGATAAGTTATTCTGGTGTTCTCAAATGACTTATCTATATGACTTGATCTGTGACTTGTAGATTTCTTGACTTAGAATGTTTTTCTCAAAACAGATTTATTCAACTCCAAGCTTCTTCACACAGTCTCTGAGGCATGATCTTCATGATCTTCTACCAGAGTTTATTCTTCGTCTTGTTTACAGAAAAATACTCCAGTCTAATCTATTGAGACTTTTACACACTCAAATAATACAATACAAAATGCAAACTTATATTATCCTACAACTTACTTAGGGTTGTCAATTTGACTTAGTCTTGTTATAGTATATGCATTTCTTACACAACAGCATTCATATCATTGAGAGTAGGCATCGGTTCATCAATTTTCTTGTTCACTAGCTCCTTGAGTGCATTTTGCTGACCATCCAGAGTATGTTCTACATCCTTGCCAATAAAATTAAAGGCTTTGAGTTGAGCTTCGTAAACTTCTGTAATAGCATCATAAACCTCCTGTGGAGTGATTACCTTCGCATTTCTGCCTAGAATTGTGATGTAATCCTCCCTAAATCTGGAAAGTGCCTCATTCATGTTGATTGAAAAGGTTTTGGAGAGCCAGACATCAACATTTCCTTCTCTTTTAGCTTCATCTATAATTTTTTTCTTGTTATTTTTCAACTTCCTCCCTGTAGGTGAGAATGATGGCTTGATAGTCTTGGTTTATCATGTCTGATGTGAGCAGTTGTTGAGCAATATTGTCAAACCCTTCAATTTGATCTACCAGCATCTCATCTATAGTTTGGGTTGGAGCTTGAGTATCTTATAGCCACTGAAAGAGAAGCTGTGAAGGTTATGTAGAGGTTGAAGGTTGGTTGGAGTATGTTAAGGTTTGATTTGAGGTGGATGGGATGGAAGATAAGGTGTCCCATGTGGCTGATGTCACTCAGAGTAGAAACTGTGGTTTTGATAGTTTGTTGTTCACTTGATGAGTGAACCTCCACTTGAATTGGAGGGGAGTTGATCAGGTTTCTGTCATGTACCATGGCCTCAAACTCTCATTCCTCTCGCAGGGAACTGACACTTGAATGTGCTATTGTACTTACCTCCCCAATAACTGGATCATTGGAAATTGAACTCCTAGCTTCAATTGTCAAAGCAATTTCAGCTAAGGTTTTGAGGGGAGTTATTTCTCCATGAGAAACCTCTAATTGAATTAGAGAGTATTTGAATAGCTCTCCCTCAAGAGTACTACCCTCAAACCTTTCAGTCTGTGAAGATTGTTGGGCACATGAATGTGCAATTGAAACTGTCACAGGGTCTTCAGTAAAAACTGATAAAATCCTTGTGTTTGTGATGGTGTCATCAAGGTCTACCTCAGCATGTAGCCTCTCACAATATAAAGATTGTATCTAAGTGGTGATCATAGTTTCATGAACCGTGTCACTTAATTTTAGCAGGGCTTTGGAGGATGATTCAAGTCCTTAAAATTAGAAAAAAATTAAGAAATGAGAGTTGTGAGCTATTGTGTGAGTGTTGGAAAGTCCCCTTGAATAGATGAGGGAGTTTCAAGAGATGTGCCCTCTATGTGTGTGTCAGCCACATTACGTCTTTCACCCTCTTGAGAGTGCTCAAGAGGGGTGCAGACTCAGTACAGGGTATATTTGGGAGAATGCTTGATTCAATAGTGACACCTTGTTAAGAAGGTGCCACTAGAGTCTATTTAATCCCCATTTGTACAACTGTATCTTGTTGATAATATACAGAGGTGGTCACTTGAGTGATCAGCTTTATTTTCTTTTGCTTCTTTGGTTTTTTGACAAAGGGTGATACCGTTCTTGTTTGATCCTCATCATTCTCACTAACCACCACTAAGGTTGGTTGGTTTCTCTTCTTTTTACTAACTTCATCCTTTTAAGAGGAAGAATCAGTTGGCTGACTACTAGATAATGGTTGTGAATAATTGGCTATAGCTGTGGTAGGCTCATGTGAGTGTTCCTGCATTTGTGTTACTGCATGACCAGGTGTCATAGCGGAACAAGGAATTGCAGTACTTTTCATGTCAGGCATTGGATAAAGATAGGTTCTAAATTTCTACAACATAAAGTGATTTGTACTTAGCTTAACCTTAACCTTGTTCTTGGTATTAAGTGATCCAAATCTAATTTTGGACACTCGTTTATAAATTCCTATTTGATTCATATATATACCTTCTCGTAAGTGTATATCAGTTAATTTATGGTATAAAGTTGACATAATAAACCTAGGGAAGAAAATCTCCTTACCCATACTGACCATAGGCATAGTGAGTCTTGTGCTCAGCTCCTCCGGTATTAAGCTTCCGACATTCAAATGTTTGTTGTAGTCCATAGAGTACACCAGCTTCTGCACTACACTTGAGTTATTGCCATAGCCAGTTTTTCTGCATGTGAATGCCCTGATGATTGAGTCAAAAACAAATGACTATTCCCTCCTCAGGTTCTTCTTGTTTAGTGTTAGGATGAAAGCACGAGCTAAAATTCATGCAAGTATACGCGTTCGCAAGTAGTATAAGATTTAAATCAGATTCGTACCCACAGAGACTCTTTTTAGTTAACTTAAGATTATGCACTTATGCAACAATGATATGGCCTTTGTTCAATGCTAAGACGATAACAAGTTGAGATTGTTTATAACTAAGATTAAACTAACATGCAAATAACTAAGAGATTAAAAGGATTTATTTAACTATATGAGACAAACATGGGATTCTAACTTCATTAAATACTTCATTCAAAGTCATTGTTCTTAACCTTAGCATGCAATGGTGATGACAACTAATCAGATAACACGAAATTAGTAAAAGTCAACTTTCGTTGTACAAATACCCTACTACCAGACATCCAGAAAAGAGATAGAAGCTGAATAGACACCAATTATGTTGAGACCCTATATATCTATAGAATTTGACAACATAAAGGTTTAATGCACAAGTTATCTATCATGATTACATAGGGCAGGTAAGATGGTTAAAATTACCTATGAATCATGCATAACAAATACATGAACCTATGCTAGCATGGCAAGTTCTAAACCTCTATATTCACTTTTGATTCAATAGAGATTAACACACTATCTTATATGTTAGCTACGCACATATGACGAATAAGCACAACCAATACTAGGATATCATACAATCACCACACACCAAGATATTGAAACAAATTAACTATAGAAATCCATAAGTAAATCCATTAGAATTCCACGATAACGATTAGTTCATAACCGAACTCATCGTCACCATGGGTTCCAATGAAAGCATGGTATAAAAACTAGGTCTTTATAAAATGAATAAAATAACAAATTACGTTAACAAAAGTATTAGGTTCAATAATAAATAAAACGAGCATCCAAGATTATAACTTAAGCAAAGAATCACAAGTAAAATAAGTTTTTCTTCTCCTTCGTTGAATTTGTGCTATTAGATCTTCTTCCTGTCTTCTCCTTGCTCTCCCTTCTGAAAAACATCTTCACAAAGTCTTTAAATACCAGCCCATACAATCCAGAAGTCCAGCAGATCAATCTTCAATTAGAATAAGGATTCTGGAAAATCGACCTAGCGCGGCCGCCCCCAAGTACAGCGCGGCCGCTCTGAGTATGGCGCGGCCGCTCCCTAGTGTAGCCCGGCCGCCCTGAGCTTCTGGAGAAACCGTATTTTTATTATTTTCTTTCCTTCAAATGCTGGTTTCTTCCGCACAATCAACTGAGGCTCCATTCTAACACTCTTTTAAGCATAAATCATGTAAGATCCATTCATTCTCCTGATTATGCCCTGATATGCAAAACACTACAAAAACACATCAAAAACATAAACAACTTGAGTACAAAACACCAATTTGAGCCTTTACGAAGCGTTCGAAGTGGATATAAATGCCACTTAACATACCCCCAAACTTGAATCGATGCTTGTCATCAAGCATAACAGACTTAAAAACAAGAAATAAAAATGCATAAATGTAACTATATGAATGCAACGATCCCCTCAGAATAACTAAACCAACCAATGAGCAACATCTCAATGAATGCAATTATTCACACAAAGTTTAATCAAATCCCACAAATCAACTCACAAGCCAGAAATGTGCGTGTGTGCAATTGCTTAACCGATATACTCTCGAAACTAGATCAATAATCATAACTCATCACTCGCCAAGAAAATCACAAGGTTATAAATAGAATAAACAATAATCACAAAATAACTGACAACACTTCAATTTTATTGGAGTTATACACGGATTTATGTTTTTATTACTAACACATAACAAACACGTATATGCTTATTTGATCGTGCAATGAATGAGGTCCACCAAAGACTTATGCAATAATACCCATGTAGCGAGCGTTAGGTTAGCGGATCCCAGGCTATAAAAGCCTTAGGTCACTAGGCACAAAGTCCTCTAGAACTTAATAACTCGAGTATTAAAGAGCCCACTCGTGATCAATTATGCATATCCTATCTTTTTTTCTTTTTCTTTAATTTTCTCTTTTTTTTTCTTTTTTTTCATTTTCTGAACGAGTGTGTTTTGCTCCATCTCGCTCAACCCTAGACTACTCATATGAATATGAGCCGGCTACTAGCCATTTCACGCCTAGCCACAACTAGTATTAAAATCCAATATTTTTCTCCAATTTTAAAAATCCATGTTGTTTTGTCACTAAGAGCATACCATAAATTCTAGACATAAACAAGTGATTAAACCTTGACAAACAAACAAGCCATGATCATGATATAGCACTCAAGCAACCAATAAGACTTAGTGAAAAATTAATTGTTTCTAGCATGCAAATCAATTCTCTAGGACTTAATACAACATCACTACACTCGAATCAATATCATAAATTAATCGGAAAAGTAACCTAAGGGATCATGATAAAATGCAAATGCAACTATATGCAACATACTAACATGATAAAAAATACGCAAAACAAAAATAAAAACCAATAACTACATGATAAATATGCAAACTATATGAAGTAAACTATCATGAATATGCATCTATATGGACTCACACACAAATATTCCTTAACTATCACCCCTAAACTTAAAAATTTCATTGTCCTCAGTGAAGGTAATAGCAAGGAATCAAGCCATACCTACTCAGAAGAAGAATCATCATCACCCTCCGTGGGTGGAGTGTCAGGAGGCGAGTACACAGAATCCTCTCAAAAAACTGGCCACTGAATATCAACCCTCGTGGCTCGAAAAGCTGTAACCAATTCCTGAGTAAGATCCTGCGCAAACCTGCTATGCGACTCATACATCGCATACATCCGCCTCGTCAAACGCCTATACTGCGTCGAGCCTAAACCAGCACTATCCTCTGCTTCCTGCTACTGCTGCTGCGAAAAACTAGCCCCACTTACCTGATGTCTCCATGCTGCTCTGCTTTCCTGAGTCGTACCACCAGCATACATCTGATCGGCTGGCTGGCCACCCGGAAAGTGATCATAGGTGTACCCAAGTCCCTTTTCTTCAGCCTTTCCACCTCCCCATTCTTGCATGCTCAAGAGCGTAGAACTCTCAATGGGGGCGCTCGGTAACTGAACCTGCTCGTATGCGGGCCAATGAACACCCACCGCAATACAAAGCTTGGTCACAATCGAGGCATAAGGGATAGATCCAGTAGTGCTTCCACGCAAAACTACAGAATACCCTGATGAATAACCGAACTGAGATCCATATAATTTCCCTGTAAAATCCCTCATAACAACTTCGCCCGATCCTCACTCACATCATGTACATGAGAAGAAGGCATGATATTCGCACAAATAAAAGCATTCCAAGTACGAGAAAACCTGTTCATGCATGAAGCAGGGAAATTGAGATACTCATTCGATCCCCTCTTGAACCTCCCATATATATCCAGGACACACAACGTAGCCACAATCAAATCCAAATCAAAATCATCCCATGTCTTATTAACCCACTCCTCCTGAGTTGGCTGCCTCACAAGTTGGTTGATAACCCTACGAATAACCTCCGGGTTGTAGTCCACAGTCAACCCATACACCACTGAATACCCATTCTTCTCAGCTTTTTTGTTCGCATAGAAGTCGCGAACAACACTCAGAGGGCACAGCCGCGGGTGCCTAACAAAACGAAACTCATCCCATCTCCAAGATCATCTCAAGAAGCTTACCATCCTTACCCGAAGGTAGAAAACCCCTATCCTTATCCATCGGCTTCTATAACAGCCTTGTGTACTCCGCTTCAGCCTCCGGAGTAATAAATCACGGCCTCGTACCCCCAACGCTCAAAGTATCGGTAGAGGCGGGGTTATTGTTGCTGCTATCTTGATGACGGGCTCTCTGTTATTTTATTGGAATTGAATAAGTGAGATAAGAGAGGTGTGTAGAGAGATTTAGGTTTTGAGAATATGTAAAGTGATGAAGATGATTGTATGAAGGTGTATGTATATATAGATAATTAGAATTAGGTTTAGAATGGAAGTGGGATATGATTATGGGTTTAGTGGGGATAATGGCCTATTTTTAGGAGTAATATTCGTGTAGAAAGGGATGATATAACTGTTGGGTGTGTTTCTTTTTTTCTGATTTTCAATTTTATGATCTCTTTTTTTCTTCAGGGACTCAGCGCGGCCCCCCCTGGGGAGCGCGCAGTTTCTGTTCTTTCAGCGCGGCCGCCCCGCTTCCCAGCGTGGGTGCGTGTTCTTCTGAAAAAAGCCCTTTTTTATTTTGTTGATTTTTCTTATGCCTTTCTTCCTTTTATCTGCTTTTCTTACCTACTAATGTACAACAAGCTTGGGTTACCTCCCAAGAAGCGCTTGGTTTACGTCGCTACCTTGACGTAGAATTCTGAGATCAAGTAGACAATAAAACGGCATTAATCACCTCATAGTTTGCCGTATCCCCATAGCAATGCTTCTAACGTTGTCCATTTACCTTGAATGTCTGGCCTGGATCATTCTCAAAAATCTCCACCGCTCCATGTGGAAACACAGTTTTGACAACAAACGGCCCTAACCATCTCGACTTAAATTTTCCAGGAAAAAGACGGAGACGAGAGTTGAACAGAAGAATTTATTGCCCCGACACAAATGATTTGAGCACTAGACCCTTATCGATCCATCTCTTGACTTTCTCCTTATACATTTTGTTGTTCTCATACGCTTGATGTCGGAACACGTCGAGTTCATTCAATTGAAGCATCCTTTTCTTACCAGTTGCAGTCAGATCAAGGTTCAGTTTCTTCAAAGCCCAATATGCCTTGTGCTCTAGCTCCACAGGAAAATGACATCCCTTACCATAAACCAATCAAAACGGTGACATGCCTAGCAGAGTCTTAAATGTTGTTCGATATGCCCAAATAACTTCATCCAGCTTCAAAGACCAATCTTTTCTCGATGAACATATAACTTTCTCTAGAATATGCTTGATCTCTCTGTTAGATACCTCAAATTGACCATTAGTCTGAGGATGGTAGGCTGTAGCAATGCGATGATTCACATTATATCTCTATATTATAGCAGTGAACTTGCGATTGCAGAAATGTGATCCCTCGTCACTGATTATGACTCTTGGAGTCACAAATCTTGTGAATATCTGCTTGTGAAGAAAACTGAGCACTACCTTTGCATCATTTGTCGGCACCCTTGGTTTAATGAATCAAATATATATTTCATTTCCCATTATGCACCCTGGAAAACCTTTATAAACTGTTTTGAATACCATGTTTTCATATAACCGTGTTTAAAATTTCATAAATCATACCTTGTGCCATGAGAAAACAACACTTATATGAGGAAATTATATAGTAATAGGATTGCATGTGCAAATTGGGTAAATCTTGAAACCCGCAAAAGAGATTTTGTAATAAAATGTTGTTATATATCTGTCATGCTATCGTATTGCTAAATAATTGCTCAATCAGGTTTGTAAGAAATGGCCAACTCACCAGATTACCAAGAAGAAGAAATCCAAACCCAAGACCCAGAAATAAATCAAGAAACCACTATGATGAGCCGTCTTGCTCAGCTTTTGCAATAACCCGTAGCCCCTAAAGTTGGAAACTTCAAACATTTTTAATCTGTTCATCCCCCAGAGTTCTTAGGTTTGCCAGACCCGATAAAAGCTCAGTCATGGTTAAGAGAAATGGAGAAAGCATTTGAGTTAGCGGAAGTTAAGGATGACAAGAAAGCTCAGTATGCGAGTTATTACCTTAAAGATGAAGCGAGCTTCTGATGGGAATCTTCGAAGGCGTTGCTGGAAGGAAAGGACTTATCATGGGAGAAGTTTACTAAAATGTTTCTGGAGAAGTATTTGCCAAGTTATATGCAAGATCAGTTGGAGATGAAATTTTTGGACCTTAGGCAAGAAGATATGTCGGTAGCAGAATATGAGGTGAAATTTTCGGAGTTGTCTAGATTTGTACCGGAATATGTGTATACGGAGGCAAAGAAGGCCAAAAGGTTCCAACAAGGACTTAGGCCATGAATTAGAAGTCAGGTGGCGCTATTAGAGATTAAGAATTATGCCGCCTTGGTGTAGAAGGTAATGATAATGGAAGGAGAGCGTGAAGCTGCAAAAAGAGAAAATGAAGGTAGGAAAAGGAAGTTTGAAAGCTCGGAGAAAGAGCAAGGAAGTTCAAAGTTTAGAGGGGAGTTTGGAAAGAATGGTGGAGGTCAGAACCAAAAGTTTCAAAAGTTTAAACCCGGTAACGGAGCTCAGAAGAACCGTTTCCAGAAAGAAGGACAACCGGGAAAGGATAATAGACCTCAGATTCAAGAGTGCAAGGTTTGTGGGAAGAGACACCCGGGAAGGTGTAGCAAGTTGGATTTGACATGTTTCAAGTGCAATCAGAAAGGGAATTACTCATCAGAGTGTCCGAATGGAGCAAAGAAGCCTGACTTAGCTTGTTTCAAATGTGAAAAGGTGGGCCATATGGCCAGAAACTGTAAGGAGCCTTTTCAGAAGGCCAATATTCTTAGGATCGCTGGACCGCCGCCTCTCCCAGCACCAACAGCTCAACTTAGAGCTAGGACCTTCAATATGTCAATGAAAGATGCGCTGCAAGATGTGGATGTGGTGGCAGGTATGCTCGTTATAAACTCAGTAGAAGTAAAAGTATTGATGGATTCTGGAGCAACTAGATCTTTTAATTCTGAAAGTATTCTTGATAGACTAAATTGTATTGCGTACCCTCTGGAACCTAATTTGATTATAGAGGTAGCAAATTAAGAGAAAGTCATTTTTAATAAGGTTGTCCCGATTGCTTTATGGTTATAGAAGGTCGGCACTTTTCTGCTGACTTAATTCCTTTTAAGTTAGGAGAATTCGAGGTTATATTAGGAATGGATTGGTTGTCAAACCACGAGGCGCAAATAGAGTGTAAAAGTAAGAAGGTGAAATTAAGAACCAAGGATGGTGATGAAGTGATGTTCAAAGGGAAAAGACAAGATAAGAAATTTCTAACGGCAATTGAGATGAAGAAATTGTTACGTCAAGGATGCGAAATTTATTTGGCTCATGTTAAGGATGTGGAGAAAGAATCCATAAGGATAGAATATATTCTTGTAGTAACTCCTGATGTATTTCCAGATGAATTACCTGGACTACCTCCAGATAGAGAGATCGAGTTTATAATTGATTTGGCTCCTGGAACGAAACCAGTATTGAATGCTCCCTATCATATGGCACCAGTCGAGATGAAGGAATTGGCAGCGCAGTTGCAAGAATTGTTGGATAAAGGAGTGATTCACCCGAGTGTATCCCCGTGGGGTGCACCAGTGTTGTTTGTAAAAAAGAAGGATGTAAGTATGAGATTGTGCATTGATTATCGCGAATTGAATAAGTTGACAATTAAGAATAAGTACCCTCTACAGCGAATTGATGACTTGTTTAATCAGCTAAAAGGAGCTTCGTGTTTCTCCAAGATTGATTTAAGATCTGGGTATCATCAGCTAAAGATTAAAGTGGAGGATATACCCAAGACGGCGTTTCGAACGAGATATGGAAACTACGAGTTTTTGGTAATGGCGTTTGGTTTGACGAACGCGTCGGCCGCATTTATGGATCTTATGAACAGAGTGTTCAGGCAATATTTGGATAAGTTCGTTATAGTGTTTATCGATGTTATATTAATTTACTTCAAGACGGAAGAAGATCACAAGGAGCATTTGAGGATTTCCTTGGAAATTTTGAGAAAAGAAAGGCTGTATGCCAAGTTTTCGAAATGTGAGTTTGGGCTAAAGGAAGTGCAATTTCTTGGTCATGTAGTTAATAAGGAGGGAATTAAAGTAGACCCAGCCAAGATAGAAGCTGTGACGAATTGGGAAAGACCCAAGACTCCTACGGAGGTCAGAAGTTTTCTGGGATTAGCCGGATACTATAGAAGGTTTGTGCAAGATTTCTCTAAGATTGCGGTTCCATTGACTAAGTTAACAAGGAAGAACGAGAAGTTTGTATGGAAGGATAAGTGCGAGGAAAGCTTTCAATAATTGAAGAAGAGATTGGTAACCGCCCCAATGCTGGTGTTACCAGATGAGAAAGGAGAATTTGTGATTTTCAGTGATGCTTCGTATAAAGGACTTGGATGTGTGTTAATGCAATATGGGAAGGTAAATAGCATATGCGTCAAGGCAACTAAAGCCGCATGAACAAAAGTATCCCACACATGATTTGGAATTGGCAGCAATTGTGTTTGCCCTTAATATTAGGAGGCACTATTTGTACGGGGAAAAGTGTGAGATCTATACAGATCATAAGAGTTTAAAGTATATTTTCACTTAGAAGGATTTGAATATGAGACAAAAAAGATGGTTATAATTGATCAAAGATTACGACTGTGCAATAAATTATCATCCTGGAAAGGCGAATGTGGTAGCAGACGCTTTAAGTCTCAAGGAAAGATTAAATATGTTAACATCATCAGAAAAATTGATGAAGGATTTCAAAAAGATGGAAATAGAGGTGCAGACTCCAGAATTTGAAGGTGAAACAAAGTATGATATGTCATTTTAACCTGAAATTTTGGAAAAGATTAGATGTTGTCAAGAGCAAGTGATGAATCGCGAAAATGATAAGTTGTCAGGAGAGGAAATCAAAGCTCAAAAGGATGAAAGAGGAATACATCGTGTTTACTCACGTGTTTGGATACCTAACTCACGTGTCAACTCTTCAAGTGCAAACTCTGTTAGTTGTCTTTTTAGCAAAGCAAGTCAAGATGAAAGTTGGTTGTGGCACAAGAAACTGTCCCATCTGAACTTCAAGACTATGAATAAATTAGTCAGGAAAGATCTTGTAAGAGGCATTCCTCGAGTTGAGTTCTCAAAGGATGGACTGTGTGATTCCTGTCAGAAAGGGAAACAAATCAAATCATCATTCAAAAAGAAGCTTGAATCCACAATTGAAGAACCTCTACAAATATTGCACATGGACTTGTTTAGACCAGTCAATATGTTGTCAATCTAAAAGAAAGGATATTACCTAGTGATTGTGGATGATTTCTCAAAGTTCACTTGGACATATTTCCTAAAATCTAAAGATGAAGCTAGTGAAATTATTATCAATCATATCGGAAAAGTCAACAATCATCCTGATCTCAAACTTAGAAGAATCAGGAGTGACAATGGAACTGAGTTCAAAAATTCTGTGATGAGGTTTTTTATGAAGAAAATGGAATCATGCATGAGTTTTCTACAGCAAGGACTACACAACAAAATGGAGTGGTGGAAAGAAAGAACAGATCTCTTATTGAAGCTGCAAGGAAAATGCTAGAAGAATCAAAGTTACCAACTTACTTTTGGGAAGAAGCTGTAAATACTGCATGCTACACTCAGAATATTTCTTTGGTTAATCAAGAAAAATGCATGACTCCTTATCAATTATTCAAGAACAGGAAGCCAACACTAAACTTTCTTCATGTCTTTGGCTGCAAATGCTATATTCTAAGGAATCAAACTGAGCAGCATGGAAAGTTTGAAGACAAAATAAATGAAGGTATTTATGTTGGTTATGCAGTTGGAAAAGCATACAGAGTCTACAATCTCAGAACCAACATTTTTATGGAATCTATACATGTTGTGTTTGATGATAAGAAGATTGAAGGACTGCAAGATGAAGGTTTCCATGAAAGCCTCAAATTTGACAATATTGAGATGAACTGTGATGATAGTGATGATGAAAGTGATCAAGAAATAATCTCTAAGGATAATGCATAAAAGTTAGCAACAAATGAAGTACATAATTCCTCATCCGTCGAGAGACAAGGTGTATAATCCGTTGAGAGACAATCTGCATCATTCGTCAAAAGGCAAAGATGAATATCCGTTGAGCCACCAATAGGAGTTGAAAATCAATACATATCATATACAGAAAGAACCCCAAATTTAAGTCAAAGATCCACAAACTCAGGGGGAGTTTTTTCTAATCAAAACTCAGTCACACATTTAGACAACTTTGAGGCATCTTCATCTAGAGCTAATCTACCACAACAAAGGAAATGGACTAGAGATCACCCATTTGAACTAATTATTGGTGATGCATTTTCAAGAGTGCAAACAAGAAAAGAACTAAAAAAGAATGTCTATGCAGCAGCTTCATGTCTCAGGAAGAGCCAAAGAAGGTAGAAGAAGCTTTGTTGGATCCTGATTGGGTTTTAGCTCTGCACGAATAGCTAAACCAATTTGAAAGGAATAAAGTATGGAAGATGGTACCCAAACCTAAAGGCAAGAATTCTATTGACACCAAGTGGGTATTCAGAAACAACATGGATAAAAATGGCATATCAGTCGGGAACAAAGCTAGATTGGTTTCTAAGGGCTATTATTAACAAGAAGGAATAGATTTTGATGAGACCTTTGCTACTTTTGCAAGACTTGAAGCCATCAGAATCTTTTTATCCAATGCAGCCCATGCCAATTTCAAGGTCTATCAAATGGATGTTAAAAGTGCATTTCTGAATGGAGATCTGGAGGAGGAAGTCTATGTCAGTCAACCTACTGGTTTTAAAGACCCCAAATTTCCAGATTATGTCTACTATCTTTTGAAAGCACTTTATGGATTGAAGTAAGCACCTAGAGCCTGGTATGACACTTTATCAAAGTTTCTTTTAGAAAATCATTTCACAAGAGGTACTGTTGACAAAACTCTTTTCTTTAGAAATGTTAATGGGTCTAGTATACTTGTTCAGATTTATGTAGATGATATTATATTTGGCTCTACAGATGAGAAACTTTGTAAAAAGTTTGTCAAATTGATGCAAAGTAAATATGAAATGAGCATGATGGGAGAACTAACTTCTTTTCTTGGTTTATAAGTTAAGCAAGTTAATGATGGAATATTCATTAGTCAAACCAAATATATTATAATCTTTTAAAGAAGTTTGACATAATGGATTGCACATCTGCAAAAACTCCTATGCCCACTACAACTAAACTAGAAATGAACACTACTAAAAATTATGTGGACATTTCAAGTTATAGAAGCATGGTTGGCTCACTTTTATATTTTACAGCTAGTAGGCCAGATATAATGTTTGCTACTTTTCTTTGTGCTAGATTTCAAGATGATCCTAGAGAATCTCACTTAATAGCTATTAAGAGAATTTTCAGACATCTCAAAGAAATACCAAAACTTGGTATTTGGTATCCTAGAGATTCTGGTTTTGATCTGATTGGTTATTAAGATGTAGATTATGCAGGTTGTAAAATTGACAGAAAAAATACAACAGGAACCTGTCAGTTTATAGAAAATAAGCCAGTGTCCTAGTTTAGTAAGAAAAATAATTCAGTCTCTACTCTTACAGCTGAGGCTGAATATATAGCTGCTGGTAGTTTTTGTGCACAGATCTTATGGATGAAGAATCAACTATTGGACTATGGTCTACATGTAGATAAGATTCCAATCTTCTGTGATAACACAAGTTCCATTGCTATTACTGAAAATCCTGTGCAGCATTCAAGGACAAAGCACATTGATATCAAATACAATTTCATTCGAGAACATGTCATGAATGGTACAGTGGATATGGCGCCCTCCAAACCCGGGTCAGAAGTTTGGGGTCCACAACACATACACAATATATGAACCTGTATATAAGATATTATATGCAATGACCCTGCTTTACACAACCATGGATCACAACAGGTTAAAGTATGAAAATAAGCCACAATCTTAACCTTTATTACAACATACCAAATCCCAACTAATTTAACTTACAACTGTTAATAAAATCATTCTTACAATCTGACTATCTCTTTACCGCATGAAGTTTCTGCTAGCTCGATCCAACTCAACTGGAACCTTAGCCCGCACTTTGGATTGAGGAACTTCACTATCATCCATATTCTTTTTCAACTGTAAAATATATAAAAGAATCGCAAGGGTGAGCTAACTAAATTAGCAAGTCTTAATAGGGATAACTGAGGTTAATAAATAATCAAATGAAATGATTCAGAGGAATCAAGTTTCTTTTTAACTAATCAATAGAATTTGATATTCATTTTAAATTTTAAAAACCAAGGTTAGGCTGCTGATCAGTCACGCACTAACCCCGAGCGAAGCACACAGCTCTGCTCTATGAACTGGATCCAAGGCACACATTGGCCTAATTCGACCATAAATCTGGTCTGACCACGAATCTGGTCCATATAAAAAAAACTATCCAATTCTAAAATAATTTAGTGTAATAAACAATGTAATTCAATAAGCAAGATCATAATCAACAGCGATAAAGCATTGGTATAAAAGCGTAATGCAATTCTTGAGTATCACAAGGGTATATCAGAGTATGTATAAGAAACGGTTTCCAGTTTGTAAAGGATCAGGTATTAGACCAGTATTGATTTTTCAAGGTATAGTTGTTTGATGTTATAAAGAATGGTTGGAGTATAAAAGTCTCTGTGTTTTCAAACAATTTTGTTCCAGTATTTGGTGTTTGGTAGTTATACATTTGGGGTGTAGTATCATATTTGTGTGGTTTGGTGTCTGAGGATCAACAAAGGATGGTTTACAAAGAATAAGGCTTATGTCTCAAGATCAAGAAAAATCAGGGTTCAAAGTTAAATACTTTAAAGCACTAGCATTATAAAACATGAGTTATTTTGAATAATAGCGACATGTTATGAAATAGTTCGAAAATATTGGCAATATATCTTGAAGAAAAGTTCAGAAGTACTTGCCTTATAGGGCTTTACAATTATTACTGATCAGTTCTGAGCCGAGTCTGTCGCTCAGGCTTTAACGTCCAACCACTAGATCCCATTGGATTCGACTTCGACACTCAGGTTTTTCTGTTGAAACTCTACTGAGCTCGTTGACTGACCACTAGGTTATCTCTAGTCCATTGTCCACTTTCAGTTTTCCGACTAGAACCTACAGGGTCGAAATACTCTATGTTAGATACCCAGTTATGCTTGACATATCCTCGCTAATCACCTACCCATACGATATCATATTACGACTCGTAATCATTCATATTATAATAACACAAACCACAATTAGAGTTCACGTTCTCGAAATCGGTTCAGTGTTCGTTTTCAGAAAATACTTATACTTGTCATTTTACGAAATTAGGGTTACTGAGGTTTGGACAGAACATTTACCACAACATACAATCAATTTCGTATATGTATTTACTTATACTCGCTCGATGTCCCGATAATCCTCGAATACGCTCCCGTATTTCCGTAGTTCGATTTCCCAGAAATCGGACAGCGTTCCCTTTGTTTATCGGACTACCCGTCGAAACATCATCAACGTCAATAACACAAATCACAATCCAATTTCCACAATTCCATAACCATTCCCATACGAAACTAATTACACGACTTTTTTTATTTATTCTATAAAAATTAGGACTCAGAATAAATTCATCACCGTCGACTCGCCAAGGCTCATCGTCGACGGCGGTAAAATTCGCGGGTGCCCGGAAAACATTTCGGGTTTCCAACGCGTATTCTACCGATTAAATCCATATTTATTCCCGCACGATAAATTTTATCTCATTAAACTTTGAATCAATTTATTCACTGCAGCAAGTAAAATAATTAATTAAATTAGTAAAATTTCTAAACACCACTGCGTGTAAACACGCGCATAAACATCACCAATCGAACCAGACACTAACAGGCCGGAAAGAATAAATGCAAGGCAACAACCACAGCTCTCGGCTGCTGTACACATATACATATACGCACGCGCGTATGTATATATATGCAGAAACAGTCAAGTCCACGGTAACCATTACCGGAATCAGGGGGTAGCAAGCGATCGGAACAGGGAACGCCGAAGTAATGCCGGCGGCGGAACCACCAAGAGGAACCGGCGGTTTGCTCACCGAAAGAAACAAGGAAAACGGCGGCGGAACTCTGGGAAACCGGAGAAAACAGAGGGGGTGGGGATAGATATGTAAAAGAGGGAGAGAAGCACAGAGCGTGAGAGATAGATGAGAGAGACGAGAGCTGTGAGAATTAGAGAGATTTGATCGAGAGAAATCGAGAAAGAAGTCTCGAGAAATTGAGAGATAAATGAAAAAGAGGGATGCACTGAAAATAATATATATGTGTCTCTTTAATTGAATAACCATGAGACACGTGTTTTACTTACCTGAATAACCCCGTTTCCGTACAGTTTTAATTTGTTTCACGATATAAGCTGCAAATAATTACTAACCGAAATGATTCCAAAACAATCTTAAAATATTATAAATATCCCGAAGTTAATTAAAATGTAAATTTTGAAATTTTAAAACAAGTTCTGAAACACAATTTATACCCGCTTTTAACAAATAACGAATCAACGCGCGGGTGAAATTAATCTCAAAAATCCCCAGAATAATTTTAAAATTCCCGGAATATTCCCAAATTAAATAAATATGAGTTTCATAATTTTTGAAGAATTCTGGAATTAAATGCAGATTTTACAATTAAATGTAATCAGAAAATCATATAGGGTTAAATAATTTATAAAATATTAATTTCTAAATTTTGTAAAATCCCAAAAATAATTATTGAAATTTTAAAATCATGAAACTAATTTTAGAGACAATCCAAATATTTACGGGTTTAAAACTCTAATAAAATTACCTTTAAAAATAAAACAGAATAATATAACTCAATCTTTAACTACACATTCCAATCATTGACACCAATAAATCACATACAAATAGTATATATCAACATACTGCTACCAAAACCAAGACATATATTTTATTTAATTAATACTTCCATAATTATATATTTAAATAATTCAAAAATTCACGAGTCGTTATATCCTTCCCCCTTAAAAAGATTATGTCCTCAGAATCTGGTTTAACTAAATAAGTGAGGATATTTGTCAAGCATATCTGACTCTAGTTTCCAAGTAGACTCTTCTACTCGAGGATTTCAAACGTACTTACTATAGATATACACTCATTTCCAATTACTTGTCTTTAACAATCAAGAATTTAGATCGATCACTTGATTTGAATCAGATACTTATCGCCTTAACCTTAACAGGAAAAACACATTATATGGACATACTGTTGTGACGGTAACATCAACTTATAAACAACTTTATCTATATTTATCAATACCTCAAATGGTTCACTAAATTTGGGACTCAACTTGTTCTCTCTATCCAGATCTATCCAACCTTTTTCAAGGTAAAACTTTTACTAACACTACTAGTCCTATTTCTATACCCATACACTCTCTCGATACAAATCCACCTTCGTGCTTTGGTTATCCCAAACTGCTTTAATTAATATCACTATGCCCTTGGTGTGCTGAATTAACGTAGAATTTGACAACTTCATTTCTCCCATTTTATCTCAATAAAGTGGGGACCTACACTTGCGTCCACCTAAGGCTTGGTAAAGTAGCATTCTAAAGCTGACATTGATGATAAATAATCATCCCGGTTTTCCTTAAAACTCAACCTTTCCACATATCTTGTTTTCCTGAATCGCTTTCTCACTTTGACTCTTCGCTTAAGGATGGTAAGCGGTGCGCATTTTCAACTTGGTTTCCAAACATTTAAACATCTCCTATTTGTTTTCATCAGTTAAGGCTGAAAAGTAATCTCATATATAAACTTCATATTCCACTCTTTTCAATTCATTTATTAACTCCTCAGTGGTCTTAATTACATCCAATCCCTTCTTTCTGTACAAGACATATGTTACCATTCGGCTTTGTTTAGGTAGTTGGTAATGGATTAATCAGAATCTTTTGTTAACCTCAGTCAAAATTTTATACTTGAGAGCTCAATGTATAGTTGCTCTCCTTCTAATATTTGGGGGGAAATCTTTGGGCATTCCACACAAACTTTCTTATTCTTTGATTAGCTGAGGATGTTATCAATAAATACAATTTGCTTATCCAAGTACTCCTTATACACCATGTTCCTTAATTCCTTATAGACAACTGATACACTTGTTATTTCACATAATATCACCAGAGCGTGCAATGCTTATAACTCATTTTAATCGTAATCTCTGTTATGTCCTCAGGTCAGATCTTAAGTTAATTCTCAATACATAACATACTTCTTGAATTAGGTCTCGTAGGTAATTAATTCTTTATAGGGGTCACTTATTCTTATTGGTTGTTTTGTCCGACTCCCGATAATCAGTACATAATCTCATAATTTCATTCCTTTTCTCCATCGACATTACTGGTACACTTCACGATTCCCTTCTTTGGTCTGCCTTGTCCACTAGGCCTCCAATACTTCGCCTTAATTCTTTGACATATCCAACACTTCCTAATCCATTTTGAGATTTCCTTCTTGTACCTGGTTATCACTATTTTTCTTTAAATTCTCGTATATCTTGGCATTTCTTCAGTAAATAAAATTCTTTATATTGTGAATTCCCCGTGGGATCTCATTTCTTAATCCTTTTACTTATATCATCCAAGTGCTGGAAGAAAACCTGGGGATATCGTGATCATTCTTCTGGGCGCATAAATTTCCTCTTACTAACTGCTAACATCATGATCCATTATCTTCTCTTAACATCTCCTTATCTTTCCCTTAACAACTTTGACTGAAAGGTTTCCATAGATAATTTTTCTGGTACAGTTTCTATGTTTACTTTCTTCTTTTTACTTATTATTTGCCACTATATTTGCTTTTCCTTGTAAATATATACTTCAAACTCTTATTGTCCGTATAGATTTTACACATATCTCCATACATATCATGTTTCCCAATCTTTCAAAACAAATCTTATTACTGTTAGTCCCAATTATGAGTAGGATACTTCTGCTCATAAGGTTTCGGTTGTCTGGGTGCATATATAATAACTTTATTATGCTGCATCAACATACTTCCTACTTCCTTATGAGAAGCATCACTATAAACTACTAAATCCCCTTGATACTTTTCAAAGTGATAATGCAGGTGTTGTAACCATTCTTTCATTTAACTTCGTAAAACTTTCTTCACCCTTCCCCATTTCCTATAAACTTCGTACTTTCCTGGTTAGCTTCGTCAAAGGTATTACAACTTTCAAGAAATCTTGCACAAATTTTCAATAATAACCGGTCTATGGTAAAACTTCTTACTTTTGTTGGTGCTTTTGGTCTTTCTTTATTCATATTAACTTTAATTTCTGCTGGATCCCCTTTGATCTCCTCCTCACTGACTATTTATGCTTCCTTCCATCAAAACTTTCACCTTGTAAAATTTTCATACATCTTTTTTTTTCTTCTTCGACTTCCTAGTTATCATTAAATATCTTGCATGGTCCTCCATGGACTTTAAGTAACATAAATATAACTTATTCGGATCTTCCTTCACGATTCTGTTCATCAAGTTTAAATATTACTAGTATATTGGTTAATCCAAATGACAATACTAGAATTTTATAACCACAGTACTTAGTTCTGAAAATTATCTTCGATATGTCCATAGGTTTAATCTTCAATTAGTGAAATACCAAGTCTTAAATCAATCTTATAAAAGTACTTTTCTTCTTTCATTTGATCAAACAAATCATTGGTTCGAGGTAACAGATACTTGCTCTTGATAGTAAACTTGTTGAGCTTTCGCTAGTCGACGCATAATCTCATACTTCCATCTTTCTTATTAATAATTAATACTGGTGCACCTTATGGGGTACACTAGGTCTAATCGCTCCTTCTACTAACATCTCTTGCATCTGCTTTGCTAATTTCCTCCTTTTAACTAGTGCCATTTTGTGTAAGGCCTTGGTCACTGGCTTCGTTTCAGATGCTAAGTCAATCGCGAGCTTCATTTCTCTATCTGGAAGAAATGTCGATAACGTATCTGGAAACATATCTTGAAACTCTTTAATTGCTATAAAATATTCAATTTTGTTTGCTTCTAACTTTTATTTATCTCATAATCACCATAATACTCACATCTTGATCACTGTAATCATCATTAACAAATTCTTTACCTTCCTTCTTCCTTTATACCTCATCATATTCTCATTCGACGTCTTCAGGACTATCTCTTCATCACGACGGTTCGTCTGGGCATCATACTTAAATAGTTAATCCATTCCTTAGAATAATGTAAAATTCTCTTATCTTCCATGATATCAATTCTTCACAACTTATTGCCAGAAATCTCAATTCCACCATTGGTACTTACTTATTCAACAATTTTACGTTCTTGACTTGTTAGTCCTTTGATCCTAATCTTATCAATTCAACAGGATAATTCATCTTATCAACAAAACCTTGAGAGATAAACAATTAAGTTCCTCTCACATCTTTTAATACTCTAACGCATAAGATATTCACCATAATCATCCATGTCATCACGTCTGTATTCTGAATAACATATTTCACAGGTAAATTGCATATTCTCGTTCTCGAAAGCGTATTCCTTATTGGAGTAGATTCCCTAGGCTCTTAGTGGATCCCTCACTGGGGCTAGTGATTGCAATTCTTGCCGTATGCCCTGGTCTCCTTTCCGTGCATAAGAGGTAGCTGGAACTTTGTCTGCTTGGTTCATAATACGTTGATTTGTTTGAAAAACTTTTGCAAAGAACGATGGTATAACGAAATAACTAGAAAGATTCATAATTCAATAAACTTGAAGTTGAAAAGAAAGAAGGAATAGTGATTTGGATATGAATGAGACAACCATATTGGTACTTAACATGGCCAGTCTTTTGTACCATATGGCATACAGCACATGATTAGGTGGCGTCCCACCCGACTCTTCGTCATCCTGACAAAGCGTCTCACCATAACACCGTTTATCCCAATCATAGAGTAAAACTTGAGGGGAACAATTTAAATTTAAAAGGAATGCAATATCCTCCTTTTTGATATCATCATAAGAAGTTTATTAAGAAAAGAAGTTCATATATTTTTAGGAATTAAAAAGGAATATACGTTATAATATTGAAGACAAAAACGACACCATTGGTCACCATCCACATTTCACTTGTATTTATCTTTCGAGCTTGTTCGATCATATTCCCATTATTCCATATAACAACTTTAGAAAGTGCGTTGAAATGCCATCGCAAATTAAGCATTATGGTAAATTCTTACTTGTCATGTCTTGCGTCTTTAACATCGCACCTACACGTATAATACTTTAATAATTTGATCATAATGGCGTCCCTACCAGATAACCTCGAGTTTCCTCTTTCAATTTAGAATAACCTCGAATCATTCAACATAGCGATCCTTTTGTTAATAATATTCTTTTTTTTTAAAAAAGTCTAGAAATCTTCCCAATCTTCTGCGATCACGCCCAGGCTCCTTTTTAAATCAATAAATTCTTTAGACTTTAATGGTCTCTGCAACTGGATGAATAATTACTTCGTACGCGGATTCTGGTATTAATCTTGTCAAATAATATTTGCACCTACCGTTAGGAATAATCAACTTCTTCATAATCGCGGGTTATTTTGTTCTATGAATTAACAATATTAAGTTTGAAATAAGCATCCTTCCCGGTGATCCGGTTCTTTTAATAAACAAGAAACTCAAGTAGTAACTTGACAACCAATGTTTAAAACTTATTTTATTCAAAAAGGCTTTTAGAAATTTTTGTAAGAAAATCTTTTTCGAAAACTTGTTAAAAATTTTGAAAATCACAAATCTGGTTGTCCTTACTATATGAGTTGGTTGTTGTCCTTCCGACCTATAACAAGGTACCAAATTAAAGAAATGATCACATAAAAGTCCGTTCACTTTAATCTACCTTCTTTCCTTTATGGGATCCATTTGCCTTCCTTAATCGACGATCCCTTCAATTATCGTTGCATGTTATCGTATTCGTAGCTTCACATCAAAACTTTCATACTGGTAATACTCCCGTCATCAACTTTGCAATCGATAAGTGGAGCAGACTATCCAATAGTCAATAAGTCGGCAAATGTCACATCACCTTGTTACTATAAATATATCACATCGTCATAACACCATTATCTAAATTCAAGAAAGCTCCAGATCCATACTCTTCTCTAACTCTCTTTCAAAACTCTGCTAGTCCATTCCTCAAGCTAGTCATGGGGGCCTAGTCACTAATGGCTTCATTTAATCTGGTAGCAGCTATCCTTCGAAACATATGAATCTTCTTTCTAAACTTCTTCTCATCTTTATTTATATCTCTAGTACTCACTATTTACTATAACTCCCGAATTCATCCTCGTAGGTACTGTTGCTTCATAGGACAAGTTTTAAACTTAGGGTATAGAACATGGTGTAGGGTAAACTGAAGAGATACACTCACAGCCGAATGTCCAGTAAAACAAGAATAATCATATGGAGGTTCTTAAATAGATATTCTCGTATCAAGAGGTGGTAGAATAGCGTAGAATAGCTTGAAGAGGTGCAACTGTCATAACAGAAGACAGTACCATTAATACTGATGGATGAACAAGATGCAAATCAAGTCCGAGAGAAGATGACGATCCTCGAACGGGAAGCTCCAAATGATCAGATGATACAGGGAAATCAGGATCTACCATTGTCGTTGTCTGGAAATCACGTCACAAGATAAGAATCCCGAATCGCAATATGAACTGTGCCAGAGACCTATCATACAATCGCACTCAACCTCACAACGTCTTATCTTTCTATTTTCTATTCCTAATCCTAACCCTTTACCCAATCCCGACAATCTAGGCTTGTTTCAGTGACTTATAACCTGTAGCTCTGATACCAACCTGTGGCGCCCTCCAAACCCGGGTCAGAAGTTTGGGGTCCACAACACATACACAATATATGAACCTGTATATAAGATACTATTTACAATGACCCTGCTTTACACAACCACAGATCACAACAGGTTAATGTATGAAAACAAGCCACAATCTTAACCTTTATTACAACGTACCAAATCCCAACTAATTTAACTTACAACTGTTAATAAAATCATTCTTACAATCTGACTATCTCTCTACCGCATGAAGCTTCTGCTAGATCGATCCAACTCAACTGGAACCTTAGCCCGCACTTTGGACTGAGGAACTTCACTATCAACCATATTCTTTTTCAACTGTAAAATATATAAAAGAATCGCAAGGGTGAGCTAACTAAATCAGCAAGTCTTAATAGGGATAACTGAGGTTAAGCAATAATCAAATGAAATGATTAAGAGGAATCAAGTTTCTTTTTAACTAATCAATAGAATTGGATATTCATTTTAAATTTTAAAAACTAAGGTTAGGCTGTTGATCAGTCACGCACTAACCCCGAGCGAAGCACACAAATCTGCTCTACGAACTGGATCCAAGGACATTGGCCTAATTCGACCACGAATCTGGTCTGACCACGAATCTGGTCCATATAAAGAAAACTATCCAATTCTAAAACAATTTAGTGTAATAAATAATGTAATTCAATAAGCAAGATCATAATCAACAGCGATAAAGCATTGGTATAAAAGCGTAATGCAATTCTTGAGTATCACAAGGGTATATCAGAGTATGTATAAGAAACGGTTTCCAGTTTGTAAAGGATCAGGTATTAGACCAGTATTGATTTTTCAAGGTATAGTTCTTTGATGTTATAAAGAATGGTTGGAGTATAAGGTCTCTGTGTTTTCAAACAATTTTGTTCCATTATTTGGTGTTTGGTAGTTATACATTTGGGGTGTAGTATCATATTTGTGTGGTTTGGTGTCTGAGGATCAACAAAGGATGGTTTACGAAGAATAAGGCTTATGGCTCAAGATCAAGAAAAATCAGGGTTCAAAGTTAAATAATTTAAAGCACTTGCATTATAAAACAGGAGTTATTTTGAATAATAGCGACATGTTATGAAACAGTTCGAAAATATTGGCAATATACCTTGAAGAAAAGTTCAGAAGTACTTGCCTTACAGGGCTTTACAATTATTACTGATCAGTTCTGAGCCGAGTCTATCGCTCAGGCTTTAACGTCCAACCACTAGATCCCATTGGATTCGACTTCGACACTCAGGTTTTTCTGTTGAAACTCTACTGAGCTCGTCGACTGACCAATGGGTTATCTCTAGTCCATTGTCCACTTTCGGTTTTCCGACTAGAACCTACAGGGTCGAAATACTCTATGTTAGATACCTAGTTATGCTTGACATATCCTCGCTAATCACCTACCCATACGATATCATATTACGACTCGTAATCATTCATATTATAATAACACAAACCACAATTAGAGTTCACGTTCTCGAAATCGGTTCAGTGTTCGTTTTCAGAAAATACTTATACTTGTCATTTTACGAAATTAGGGTTACTGAGGTTTGGACAGAACATTTACCACAATATACAATCAATTTCGTATATGTATTTACTTATACTCGCTCTACGTCCCGATAATCCTCGGATACGCTCCCGTATTTCCGTAGTTCGATTTCCCGGAAATCGGACAGCGTTCCCTTTGTTTATCGGACTACCCGTCGAAACATCATCGACGTCAATAACACAAATCACAATCCAATTTTCAGAATTCCACAACCATTCCCATACGAAACTAATTACACGACTCTTTTTATTTATTCTATAAAAATTAGGACTCAGAATAAATTCATCACGGTCCACCGTCGACTCGTCAAGGCTCATCGTCGACGGCGGTAAAATTCGCGGGTGCCCGAAAAACATTTCGGGTTTCCAACGCGAATTCTACCGATTAAATCCATATTTATTCCCGCACGATAAATTTTATCTCATGAAACTTCGAATAAATTTATTCACTGCAGCAAGTAAAATAATTAATTAAATTAGTAAAATTTCTAAACACCACTGCGTGTAAACGATTTGATCGAGAGAAACGAGAGCGTGAGAGATAGATGAGAGAGACGAGAGCTGTGAGAATTAGAGAGATTTGATCGAGAGAAATCGAGAAAGAAGTCTCGAGAAATTGAGAGATAAATGAAAAAGAGGGATGCTGTTGCTGTGTACACGTTGCACTGAAAAAAAATATATACGTGTCTCTTTAATTGAATAACCATGAGACACGTATTTTACTTACCTGAATAACCCCGTTTCCGTATAATTTTAATTTGTTTCACGATATAAGGTGCAAATAATTACTAACCGAAATGATTCCAAAACAATCTTAAAATATTATAAATATCCCGAAGTTAATTAAAACGTAAATTTTGAAATTTTAAAATAAGTTCTGAAACGCAATTTATACCCGCTTTTAATAAATAACGAATCAACGTGCGGGTGAAATTAATCTCAAAAATCCCCAGAATAATTTTAAAATTCCCGGAATATTCCTAACTTAAATAAATATGAGTTTCATAATTTTTGAAGAATTTTGGAATTAAATACAGATTTTACAATTAAATGTAATCAGAAAATCATATAGGGTTAAATAATTGATAAAATTGATTTCTAAAATTCCAAGAATAATTATTGAAATTTTAAAATCATGAAACTAATTTTAGAGACAATCCAAATATTTACGGGTTTAAAACTCTAATAAAATTACCTTTAAAAATAAAACAGAATAATATAACTCAATCTTAACTACACATTCCAATCCTTGACACCAATAAATCACAGACAAATAGTATATATCAACATACTGCTACCAAAACCAAGACACATATTTTATTTAATTAATACTTCCACAATTAGATATTTAAATAATTCAAAAATTCACGAATCGTTATAGTAGAACTTCATTTTGTTCCAAGTGATGAGCAACTTGTAGACATCTTTATCAAGCCACTTGATGAGTCCACCTTTACTAGGTTGGTAAGTGAGTTAGGTATGCTTAATTATTCTTAAATTATTTTGATATCTAAGCAACTTGAAATGCATCTAGAAACAAATTTGATTTTTCTTTAAAAAATGAAATTTTGGCTAACTCAAAATTTACATCTCGACGGATGTCCATTATCCATTGAAAATGAATATTCGTGAATTTTATTATATGTTGAAAATCAAATATTTTTCTGGGTACTTTTTATCCCGATGGATATTTGTTTAAATCTATATCTGTCTAATTGCTTTAATCATAGCCGTTAATTCCATACCTTATCCGTCAAATTTACTTACAGTATGTAAGTATATGTCGATGGATAATTTCTATAATTTCTACTGTTTATTTCATTTTTAAACGGCTATTTTGAGCAATTTTCATTGGGTACTTTATTGTACTTTTCAATTTTTACTTGTTTATTTCTGAGAAAGTATAAAAGCCCTCTTTCATTTTTCATTTTACTTTTATCTTTCTCAAAGCAATTTTACTCTCTTCGTCTCCAAAACAAAACCCATTTTCTCTGTAACTGCTCTCAATCACAATAATGAAACCAGTAGTCAAAATCATATCTCAGTCTTGATTTGTGTATGAAAAGAACAACTTCGTAGCACTGGTGAATAAAGATATTGCTGCTTCAGAGGACTATCACAAGATGATGGACTACATTCGAAGTTGCAAACTTAGCCATGCAATGCTTGAATATTCAGTTATTTACTGTGATGTTGTGAAGGATGTTTGGACTACTGCAGTGTACAACTCTAAATATAAGGCACATTTCCTTCTCTCTCAAAGGTAATTACTATTGTATTAACAATGATGAAATTCGAGCATGCTTTCATTTACTTGAAAACAACACACTTGTTCTACACACAGATACAGAGGTGAGCACCATACCTGTTTCTATGGGTTATTCTCTAAATTCTGCCAAATTAGGTGAAGTTAGGAGAATGGGACTTAGAAAAGAGTGGAGTTTTCTCTGTGACTCTTTTATAAAAGCATTTTCAGGAAAGATTAGAAATTTTGATGCAGTCATTTACTCTATGGTTAACATGCTTTTAAATGATAAGTATTTCAATTTCAGTAGTTCTGTCATGTATGAACTAGGGTATAAGTTATGAGACATTAAGAAGAGGTCTAAGAACATATACTATGCTAGGTTTATTATGATGCTAGCAAATCATGTGTCTAAGGACCTCTTGATTGAGAACCCAACAAATAAGCTTGATTGTTGGGTCCAAGAAAAGAGGGTTCTTCCTGATCTTAACAGGAACAATCTTCACAGTGATGTGCCTCTCAACTACTTTCCAATCATGGAGGCACCTCAGGTAAATGAGGTAAATGTTTTTTGTCTCTGCCATTTCCCAACCTCAAGTTTCTTTGAAAGAAACCCCACTCTAGTTCCTCTCAAAAGAAACTAGTTTTAAAACCTACCAAAACACAAGAGGGGACTGTGAAGGGTGGTGAGACGGGTGAGGGACAGGGTGAAAATCAAAGAGACCCTAAGGATAAGGAGAGTGAGGTTTGTGTGACCCAAACCAACCACACTGCAGTTTCCCAACAAATTGTAGTGCTTAATAAGGAAATATGCTCATTACTAGTTGCATCCTTCTAAAAAGATGTGACTATTGAAACAAGCTCTCAACCAAGAGTACAGGCCAAAAGGGGAAGGGACACAGACCATCCTCAAACTTATATGAGCAAGAAGAAATCTAAACCTATGGGGGAGTCACAGGGTGCACACACAGTGCCAACTGCAGTCAAAGACTCAGTTACTGCACCATCACAAAGTCAGATTGATGTGGCTCCAATAAATATGGAGTCGCAGTCAAAATTACTCATAATTAAAATACCTTTATACACACAATTCTCCCACAAACTCACTGGATGTGGAAATGATAGACACGTCAATTCCTGATTCTCCATCTTTAAAACTCATGGAGGAGCCAAAATCCAAAGCAAGTGAGCATCATCTTATAGATAATTTATTGGCTCACTTGCCATTTGTTTCTGATACTATTAAGAAATCTGTGCATAATCTCAAATCAATCACCACAGATTCTACAATAGTTTCAACTCATAACTCTATCATTTCTACTCTCTCGGCGGATAGTCCTCGTCCATCGATAAGTGATTGTCTCTCGACGGATAAGCTTCACAACAATTATCCATCGACATTCACAACTATTATTTCGACTGATGTCTCTCATTCATTTGAAGTCTCTACATAACTTGATATATCCAAACATATTACAAGTGTAGATGACTTAATAGTTGTTCACTCACTTTTAGGGCTGAGGGAAGGGAGTGAATTGAGTGAGAGGCTGAGTTGCTCTCAGGAAAAAGGAGAGGAAAAGAGTGATCAAATGCATGCTATTTCTTCCAGCATGAAAAAAGTGAGTGAGAGGAGTCCCACCTTGGGTGGTGAAGGTGAGGGTGTGAGGGTGGGAAGCCAAGGGGAGCCCTTGATGTAAGAAAAGAGAGATAATGAGAGAAAATCAAGTACAACAGAAGAATGGGAAGAGCCCTCTGCTAGTGAGTTAAAGGATGTCAGTGATGCAGAAAAGAAGCACTATTTCAATAAAAATATCAAGTTATTTTAGACTCTGTTTCTTTTGATGCTGAGACATTTACTCATCATGTTCCAGCATATCGAATTCTAGACGGACAAGGAAATGAGGCTGCTGAAAGGACTTTGAACTTGGTGCACACTATAGCTTCTATGCTAAGAGCCAAAGATGCAATCAACTCTCTTCCACCTACAGCTGGTGATGATCTTGAGTTAGATTCTAGTGGATCTCTTGGAGATGCTTCTAATGAGGAAGATGATGGCATGAACACGGGGGGAAATGCAGGACCTTGTTCAACCACAAGCACCCCAGCCTGGATGTTTAACAAGGACTGCATTGATCATCATTTTAAATCTACTCTATTCAAGCTTATCCATCAAACTCAATCAGCTCTTCAAGCCACCACATATGCCAATACCAAGTGTCTTCTCCAAGCCCATCTAGAATCTCTATAATTGCGCAAGATTCAATCTCTCAAACAGAGTCAAGATGTGGATGACATCAAGACCAATATTGAGCAAGTCAAGAAGGATATCAATGACATAATGGAGTATAACTTCCTGAATCAACAATGAAAGGCATCCATCAGAAACTCAGGACGGATTATGACTGAAGTAGCAAGATTGATTCTTTGGACTCTAGGCTGACAGCAGTAGAGAATTCTCTTACTAAAGTACTTGTCAACCATGTTCATTAGGCACTCCTTCTTCAAAAACTGGTGGTTGCTCAAACTCCAACCCCTGCATTACTTGATGATAACAAAAAGGGGAAGAGGATGTAATTGTCCAAGTTAGTGAAGGGGAGAAGAATGTGCACATTCAAGTCAGCAAAGTAATTGTTCCAGCCATTACTTTCTCAAAGCCACCAGTACTAGACAACATTGACTTGATCAATATTGCAGCAGTTGAACTCAAGCTGAAGGAACAAATGAAGAAAATTGATGAGAAAGTTGAGAAGGTTTTTGGTCTTGAAAATCAAGACAAATCTGTGAAGCACTTAACACAACTGAGACAAATTCCAATAAGTAAAATGAGCTTGAGGAATATGGAGAGAGGTCAAACCTCATCTAGAAGACATCAAAAGGCCACTGTGATTTTGAAGCCCAAGAATCATTCATCAAAACATTCTAGCAAGAATCCTTTGAACCTAGTCTATGCAACTCCTCAACCTGATGAAAAGAAGCTGTTTGGTCACTCCATTTCCAATCATAAATATCCAAGAGACTCAGTCTTGAAGAAGGGAATAGCTAAAATCTATAGGCATGGTAAACTAATTTATGTGGTGGGTGGACATCCTCAATTTGGAGAATCCAAGAAAGAAGAAAAGTTGAGGATCAAGCATCAGAAAAGGCAGGCTGCCTTAGAATATAAGAAACAAGCTAAAAAGCTTGCAACCAAATCAGAAAGTGAGAAGCCTACCATGTTAACTGAGAAGTTGGAAGAACTAAATCAGATATCTGTAAAAAGAGTGAGGAAGAAAAGAGCCAAAAAGAACCTGGTATTTGAAGAAGAAGAGCAAGAACCAAAGCCAACCCAATATACTACTGAAAATCAACAACCTTTGCCCACAATGGAGCAAGCTGAAATCAAGGTCAATCCTGAGGTGAATTTTCATGGTGAACCAATCATTCCTATGGATGAACCAATATACTGGGAAAACATACCTATACCTAAGCTGGACATTCCAATCCCAACCACTTCAAGAAGAATCAAGAACAAACCAAGAAAGCTAGTCAAGTGTGTCACATTTCAATCTAAAACCTTATCCAAACCCAAACCAACAGTCAACAAAAGAGATCAACTCTTTATTTGTGACATTAAAGAGTTTTCAGACATCAATCTTTACCTGGATGAGCTAGATGAAGTGAGAGCTATTGATGCCCACAACAGAATCCCAGAAAGATTAGTGTTCAGGTACAAGGGTGGAAAGGAATTCACTTGGCCTCTTCAGAGGATTCTCAATGAAGGCTACACTATCTTAGTTAAAGTGTTCTCTGCAATCAAGAAGAATTTTGGTTTCACCAAGGTGGCCAAAATAGAGATACTTTACAAAATTCAACAAATTCAAAGAAGCTGGAGAAAAACAGGTGCACTACTAAGAATCTTAACTATTCCCTACACTGGAAGTAAAGCGCACTTGAAGCCTTATCGGTTGATGGAGTTCAAGGATGAAAGGAATATCAGAAGATTTTTCAGACTAGAAGATCAGCTAAAGATATCAAGCAATGAAACTCTCAAGGAAATGCAAGGGATGCCGGATCTAGCTAATGAAGATGAATCTGAGTTCTACAGACAACTCCAACTCCGGATAGAAGAGAACAATGAGAAGCTTGGAAAGAGGACTAGAAATTCAAGGAAACAGAATTAATCTGCTCAGACTAGGGGAGCACCTTGAACAAGACTTGTGAGACTTTTTGAACTTTCTTTTGTCAATTCTCAATAAAATTGCAGCAATTATCATTTTTATCTGCTATTGAATGCTATTTTTGTATAGGGTATGTTGTTATCATCAAGTCCCTCTAAATTTATGCCTATAACTCTGGTAGACATAAATTGGGGGAAATTATTAGGAATATATTGTAGGCTTGATGATATTTTACCAAAACACCTTAGTACATTTAATTAAGTGAATTATGTAGCTCTCAATGGATAATCTTACTTGTCATCCGTTGAGAGAGTAACTTATGTTCAAATAAGTGTTTGGTAGCACATTCCTGTGTACTGTAATGTTTTAAAGAATTAAAAGTTGTAGAATATTCTAAGTCATGTTGACTACAAGAATGATATGCAAAATAGGTTGGCTAATTGTATATATTAGATGCCTTGTAATTTTGTATAAGTGAAATTGAGTCAACTACTATGAAAATACTTTCAACGGATATTTCTACAAAGCTTTGACGGATGACCCAAGTCTCATTCAACGGATGATCCAATAGAGTCTCGACGGATGATGCAACAGAGTCTCGAAGGATAACAAAGTCAAATATGAGTTGATAGTGACTTGATAGTCACATGGGTTGATAGTCGAAGCTATTTTGTAGTTTTATATTTACACTCCTCTGTGTACACATATGGATGCAAAGTGAAAAAGAAAGAAATAGAGTTAAAGAAATAATAGGGTTTTGAGAGTTAACTCCCGTATCTAGGGTTCTAGTTCTCCCATCTTCACTTTCCAAACCTTCCGCCCCCTCCTCCTCCGCTCTCTCATTCTCTTTTATTTATCAATTTTTTCAATAAAACCGAAATCTAATCTTTTTTGGATGAAATCTTGTTGAGTACCTTGTTATCAAGATTGTTATTCGTGTCCATATTTTTGGGATGTTAGTGTGTTTTGTCTTGCTGTTTTTATTTGTTCTGTTATGGATTTCGATAATTTTTATAAAAAGGATTTATATGGTATTTTGGGAGATCTGTAAGACTCGTATCGGATCTGAGACGGTGGTGGATATCGCAAAAACTCACCTTTCATAACAAAAAATTGTTCATATTTTGGGGTTATTTGTTACTCCAATATCAGTCGATGAACATTGGGCTACAGATGATGGTTACTTAAAGGTAAATTTTGATGCTACTAGTTTCCTAACGAGTGTAGGTTGGGTTGATCGAGATGTCATTGCAATACCTTTTAAATTGAAGAATTTGAATATTATATATGCTAAGCAATCCGAAAATAAAACGGCTATTTATTTATCTTGTTTTTTGTTTCACAATCAGATTGCAATTAATAATTCGGAGATTTGTTCGGCTGTGTTATAATACTATAATATATCTTCTGCTTATTTGACAAAAAAATAGAATTTTATGCGAGAGGTACAGGTAGGCTTTACTCTAAATGAAACTGGATATTAAAATAAAGTAATAAACATAAGTGTTGTACAGTACTATTTAACTTGATAATTTTGGACTAATTCAATTTCACAATTACCTCTAGTCACTAAAATATTTTGTGAATCCAGATTCCAGAGACTTATATCCCCGTTTAAATATTACGTCTTCATTGTGCATTTTACTGTGACTACTTTCACGTGTCAAAAACAAATGGTCAGGATCATATTTTCCATTTTTTTGTTATTTTCTCAATATTTTGAAATTATGAATTTTTAGGTCATTGTTACAAATGGTGTGCCATCTTAACTATAAATGAAATCTGCTAAATTGATTATATTAGCAAAATGTTGCTAATATCAAATACATTTGTGTATTTATAATCTTGTAGGATTACAAGGTTTATGTCGACGACACATTATTATAAAGATATCAAAATAAACATGAGATTATTCAAATTAAGAGAAGAAAACTACAATGAAATATTATAAGTACAATTTTTAATAGTTAATATGTACTTCTCCACATGCAACAAACTTTCAAAGAAAAACTCAAAGTACAAAAAAATCCCAACTTAATACAACAAATATGATACAATATAAATCCAAGATGCTCAATTATGGTTTGAAATTCTACACCCAAAAGTTCTACCAGTAATGGTATTTTCTTTAGATCTACAACATAGTATACCATGTAAAACCTACAGCAAAAGCAAGTATAACTTGGACCACATATAAAAGAATGGGAGCCATTGAACCATTGCAGTGTGCAAACCTGGATTCAAGTGAACCAGCTAATGGTAGTCGATCAACCAACTTAAAGATACTTATTAGCTGTCCTCGGAAATGTTGCTAATGCTAGATGTTTCGTCTGCCTTTTTACAAATATATATAAAGTGCGAATCTGGATCTTCCATTACATAACTTGCAAGAAGTGTACCATCTTCATTTGTAGGCACAGGATCTAGAAATGATTTGGCAGATGCCGCACAATCACCGGACTTTTGAAATCCAGGCCTAGCTGCAAATTGCAATTAAATAAAAGATAGTGAGTACATGACCTGTCAAGAATTGTACTACCTGCAAACGAGGGAAATGAGCTTGTGCCAGCTTTCTGTTAGAAGCTACTGCTACTACATGTCCGTGGGAAACACGAGAACAAAAGCGGTCAAACATCCTTTTGTCTGATCTTTCGCAAAGGAGGGTATTTGGGAACATAGAAAGAGTCCTTCAGTTTTCAAAAATATTAAGAACATACTGATAGTAGTTCATCATGGAGTCTCTGCTAGCACAGGTATGAAGGAGCAAGAAATAAGTATTTCACGGCTGCTTTTTTTGTCCTACTTCCTTTTTTATAGATAAAGGTTGATGCCACTTTTCAATGTACAAGAATAATTCTCGGAAACGGTCAGCTGAGAAAAACCGTAACGCTACTTCAGAGTTTGACTACCTAATTCTAGTAAAATTGCATCGGCATGTCTCGAGTTGATAGAGGACATTCTTGCATTAAACTCTGAATTATTCCAACCCATAAAGACCTTAGTTTTATTGGTTAAGTAATTGCTCTGCAAAATTGTATAGCACAGCTATTCCATTCTTACATCTACTTGAGCACTAAATCTCTCGTGTACCTAACCACCCTAGTTAAACAGTATCCAGCACACTTGCTCATTTATATTACAAACATCAACACCTACAACCACAGTTCACTAAACTCTTGATTAGGTAAATAAACACTCTGTTCTCAGATTCAACTCATTTCACTAATTTCTCTATATTTATATCAAGTGAGTAAACTAAAGCATATGATTCACTACAGAGAAAATACTCTGATCAGTTGCAACATTTGATAGGAATAGTGGATGTGGCTGTTGACAACGTGACTGAGGACTGAGGACATTTCCTACAGAGCAGGAATACATTAACATTAGAATAGTAGAACTGCTAGTACCGCAGTCATTATAGGTCCTTGGGCAGGCTAGATCTTGTGAAGACTCCAAAAGTAGTTTTGTGAATGACCATTTCAAGGCCTTTTTCTCCCTTTGGCTAATGAAGTCAGTAGTGATGCGCAGAGAGGGAGGGGGTAACTATAGTAAAAATGATATATGAGACAACTTTTTCATAAATTTGACCCGCGATCTGAAGGGCAGTAGGTTAAAAAAACAACATTGAGGACACACCAAGGTCATCGTGATTTAACAATGATGCCTTTAGCCTCTAATGTTCTTGATTAAATCAGGCATACCAGGGCCATCTCTGGGAAAATTTTGCATCATTTTTCTACTCCTTGATACATCTTGGTACTTGTAGGAGGGTACGAAGCATCTAGAGCACCATATCTATGGGTCATAGTAACATATGTTTCTAAATGCCAATATGGTGGTAAATATCCTCCAAATTATTATAGCAGACTTCTACATACACTCGTAGCTCAAACTATATTTCTCCTCTGCATATTGGCATATCATCAATAAAAATTGGCAAAATGGTCAAATAATCTGAAAATTTACACTACATAAAAAATAAAATTCAGTAAACTATATAATTTGCCTTTGTTAACGGAATAAAAGAGAACAACTTACGTATGATGTACAACTCTATATTCCAGTTGTATACTGATCGCCGCAAATGAGGTACCCTTACTTTAGGATCGCCATAAGTTATCTGTAAGTAAAGGAACAATTTATATTTGTTTGCGCTTCAGGTATTAGGGACAAGCAGACAAAGCATGCTGTGCAGAAATTTATTTACCAGCATATAAACTCCTCCAGGTTTAAGAAGCCTGCAAGCAAAGAACAAAAAGAGCATATAAACAGAACTGGTTACACTCAGATATCAATTAGCTTTAACTGCTCAAGAAACCTACAACCTGCTTACTTCGCCCAGCATTTGTGACGCGCTGATTGGAGCATCAGTACCACACTTCAAACCAAAAGATTGCACAAAAATTAGAATGCTGCTAAAAATAATCGAGAAATAAAAGACTTAAAACCAAATTAGTAATTACCATTAGTGAATCAAGAGTCCCTGGAGTCCGCATATCAAGCATGAAGACACAAGCGGAACAAAAAAAAGATCAACTTCTAATTTCCAAAAACATGTTGCGACTAAACATATGTATGCACATGTACCTTTGTCAATAACACTACCAAATGATTCATCAGGGAAGAAGCTCATATCCATGACATCCATTTGCATGTCTTCAAAGTTTTGTAAGGAAAATTCATCATTTTGAATGTTTCCATCATAAACAAGAAAAAAAAAGAGATATGATTTCAATAAAAAAACAAAGCTAATTGTCATGATTTAGGATACATTTTAACTGAGGGATATGCTCATACTTCTTTCTCATCAAATCAATGGCCACCGACGAAATGTCCACATTCATTATGTCTTCATACCCATCCTTAACCATGTCCTCTGACATTACTACAAAGTTGAAAACTCATATCACCTCAGAAGCTCTAGATAATGATAAATTTCTAAAATCACCATAAGTCTAACCGAATCTTAGAACCAAATTGGAAATATTTTTTTAAGATCCGGCAGAATAATAATTTGTGTATGCAAGGACTAAGGTTTTCAAATAATAAGCGAGCATCAGTTTAATTGCTCTGATATATGTGCCCAATTAAATTACTTGATTTTCCATGCAAATGTTTTTGTGGATACTCCACTAGACCAGGAAAATCAAAATCAACATAACAGAAATGTTACAACTGACTTGGTATTTATAGGCTAAGTTTTGTAACTAACTCTGGAAAGACACTACTATAATACTCCTAAGACACAAATCTTACACACTACTAACTGATGCCTATTACTAATAGTTTATGCTATTATGCTATTCCTGACACATAAATTTGAGCTAATAGAATCCTATATATTGTACTGAACAAATTGTTAGCAACAACTATTTTGATGTAATAGTTTCATATGGCACCAACATATTAATTATGAAAACAAATTATTGATGTCTTTTTATTACTTGAGGGAAATATCAAATGGGTTGGTGACTGGTCTATGTCTGTAAAACAGGTGCAACTTGAATTAGTATAAATATCATATACAGCGTCTATGATATCACTGTATATAAGAAAAGATGTTGAAGCCACAGTCCGACAGTTAAGAGTCAGTTCCTAGTTTGGCTCAGATTCAACCTGCAGAGCAGTTCAACTGTACTACCCTAAGTTACCCGGACTCTTCAATTTTTCCCTCATACACGTGTCCATCGGACATGACATGGGTGTGGGTATGGGATCTGTGCCGGATACTTTAGATGGAAACTGGACACTTTGACCTTAAGAAATCTAGTTCAAAATGATTTATAAGGCCTCGCAACAAGTTAATCATCTCAATTCTAAAGAGGGTTGTCTAGAGATTACTATTTTCATGTTATCCTTTGATTTATGTTATTAATATTTTATGTATTTCATTCCTTTCCCACCTAGCTGAGCTACAGAGCATTGAGGCGTCTTCCAACTCAATACTCGATATAATCAACACTAATCAGACGAATCGAGAAAAAATAATTAGCTCAATCAAACAGTAACCGAAACAAATACAAAAACGCATCACTTAATTCAATCAACACCGTAACAAAATTTAAACAATTTCGAGCAACAGATAGCTAACATCAACTTAATAACAAGCCCTAAAAATTGCCATAAACATGCCCTAAAAATTAATAAAAATAAATTACAAATTTAACAATATTTATATAAATGAAAACACACAAAAATAAAAGGGGTGAGGTGAAAAATGATGAAATTACCAGCATTGCCACAGCCAACCATGAGTATACGAGACGACGTCGGAATGAATTTACGAACAAAAGGACTGAGAGAAGAGTAACGTTGGTACCAATCGAAAGCGCCGCCAGCGGAGGCCTCTTGTATGTAACGCGCATCCCAGTAATACGCGTCTCCGTAGTTGTATGTGTTCAACGCCGACTCGTCTCTGTACATCCTCTTCTCCTGGTAGTTGTGTTTGAGAGAGACTGGAGAGAGAGATGTTTTGTGTAATGTGTATGCAAGAGAGAGAGAGAGAGTATGGTGGGTGTGTTGAAGGTTGGTTGGTTGTGCATTGAATTTATTAGATTTTTTGTTGTGTTTTTTGGGATAATTTTTTATTCTTTTATAGGTTCCAATTTTTCATATAATTTAAATAAAGGGTTTGTCTCATATGAAGGGCACACCCCGTAAAATTCGATTATTTATTTCCCATTTATCTAAATAAAATAGAGAATATATTTATACCTTTGCTTCAAAAATTGAGTCAAACGAATCGTTTTCATGACGAATGTAGCACCGCAAGAAGGGAGTCATTCTCTATTTCGATTTTAGTTCATCCCGAAAATTATTGATATTATCATAAAATTAATATTCCTTGTTACGCACTAGTGATATAATTTTTTAAAGGGATTAGATACAGTTATACTTATAAATCGAAATCAGGATGTAAGAATGATAACCGTTTATTAAATTTGATAAAACTGTTACAAACTCCTCAAGAAATTTTGATGTTCTTGAGAGCTGTTAGGTTACAATGATACTCGTGATAAAGTTGATCTAAAAGATAACCTATTTCGTGCTTACATATTACATAACCACTCTATCAATTACAAGATATGTTATAAAGATGATTATCCTATTTTCATGCACATTCTAATTAACAGTTGCATTCCTACAAATCAGGGAATAATTGAGCAATAATTGATAAATCTTTTTTGAACAGGGAGTTATTTGTTTTACACCTTAGAAGTTCTGCGAGTGTTCTTAAGCAAGATTGGGTTGAAGATATCAAAAGTGTTTTCATGTGGGGTAAAAGTGACCACAAACAGTCACTATTCGGTATTACGTATTATATCTTTTTATAGTTATATTCTATATTTACACATGTTCACACACAAACCGGGGGTCTTTTGGGAAACAACCTCTTCGTTCTTTTGAATGAGATGAAGGCTGTGTATATCATACTCTCCCCAAATCCTGCTTGTGCGGGATATACTGGGTACGTTTGGTTTGGTTTATGTTAATTTATGAATATATATGATGTTGAGTTTTGAAAATTGGTCCCTCTAAATATGTAGCCCGCTACTTGCAAAAAATGTTAAGTTATTATAAATATTTAGGTGGTGTATGAGAAAATATTCAAAATAACCAAATTTTACAAGTGGGATGTTTAACATAACCATTGAAGTGCGGCGTGCCCATTTTACCCGGGAAGCCTCGCATCCAGTGTATACATGGATTAGACTCGCATCATCTATATATGTGGATTAGGCTCGTATGTTTCATAATAGTGCTCTGGAACACTTGGGGTTAATGGAACAACCTTTTTTGGATAAGGTGGTCCATCATTGATTATATCAAGATAATCACAATCAATGGATTCAAGGAACATTATCATCTTCATCTTCCATGTTGAATAGTCATCCTTTCTCAGAATTGGGATCTTCATGCTTCCAACTTACGTCCTGACATCTTTGATCTTTTCCAATTAAAATTAAATTAGACTACTCTGATACCACTTGTTATCCAATAAAGATATAATTGTTTAAGGGGGTTGGATACAATTATATCAACAAATAGAATTTAGGATGTAAGATCAATAATAGTTTATTAATTTTTATATAAACTGTTACAAAACTCTTTCAAGAAATTCTGATGTTCTTGAAAGCTGCTAGGTTATAATGATTCTCGTGTTAAAAACCTATCAACAATGATAACGTATCCCATGTTTGTATAATACACACCTGCTCTATCAATTACAATATATGTCAAATGGATATTTTTCATGTTTCTATACATATCTCAATCAACAGTTACATTCCTACAAATCAGGAACCGACAACTAAACTACCCCTCAATTACCGGGACTGTTTAAATCAATAGATCCTGATTTATTCTCTAATCTTGACACCCAGTCATATCCTGATGGTTGTCTTCATCCTGACGCCATATCCTGATGCCATACAGATCCTGATTGATGGTAGATCCTGATTCCCAACAAATACTGATTCTGACTTAGAGCAATTTAACCTAACAATCTCCCCCAATTTATGCTTTGTAAAACATGTATAAATTTTATGCTCTATTTGATGCCAAATACAGGAAGACAAAATGTTGAGTAGAAAGTTATAGAGCATACTCAGTAATTGTAGTTGATATCAATTTCCTGGTTTCTCATAAACCCTTGAGTATCTTTTGACAAAAGCCTTGACTCTCTCATCTATCTTCTTTTTGAGAAGTTGCTTTAGCTTGATTTTTTAACTTCTTTCATAATCAGTTTCTTCAGATAACTGATATATGGCAGCTCTCAAGTTCTCAATCGGTGTCCTCTCTATCATCAAATCATCAATTAATACATAACTTGCTCTCAGACTATCAGGATTTAATGTCAGTTGTCTTGAAGTAAGAACTGTTTCAATCACAGCTGCACCTCTTCTCATTCCCACTTCCTGGTGTCTGAAGTTCATGTACATAGGGATGTAATGTCCAAAGTACTCAAAGCCTCTATCTTGAATTCTTCTTCTGATTGAGTAGAAAATCAAATCTGAACACTCCTTAGATGTTTGATTCTCAACCATTGAATTCAATCATGGAAGAGTTCTGCAAAGAGTATGGAATTAAGCAGGAATTTTCTGCACCTGGAACTCCACAGCAAAATGGAGTTGTAGAAAGAAAGAACATGACTTTCATTGAAGCTGCACGAACTATGCTTGATGAAGCAAAGCTGCCAACATACTTTTGGGATGAAGCTGTGCAGACTGGTTGTTTTACACATAATGTTACACTCATAAACAAGCAAGGAAAAACACCATATGAGATGGTGAAGAAAAAGAAGCCAAATCTGAAATACTTTCATGTATTTGGATGCAAGTGTTTTGTTCTTAAGACTCATCCTGAACAGCTGTCAAAATTTGATCTAAAAGCTGATGAAGGAATTTTTGTTGGATATCCACTTTCCACAAAAGCCTTCAGAGTCTACAATTTAAGAACAAGGGTTGTCATGGAATCTATCAATGTATCTTTTGATGATAAAAAGATTACTGGACTTGAAGATTTCAATGATCATGATCAGCTGAGATTTGAAAATGAAGATTTAAATTCTGATTCTGTAAATTCTGATGGCTTAAATCCTGATCCTGTAAGTTATGACGAGTTAAATTCTGATGTCATTGAAACTGTGGTAACTACTCCAAGGGAAACTACACCAGTTCAGGGGGAGCAAGCTGAAGATCCTACCATAACTCAAGACTCTCAAGAAGCATCAAAACTTGTCACTGGCTCTTCAAGTTCTGATTCATCAAGTTCTGATGAGCCAAATTCTGATAATTCTGGAAACTCTGATTCTTCAAATCCTAAAGGATCCAACTCAAATTCTGAAGTCTCAGAGAGCATAACTATAGGGGGAGCATCAGAAAATGTTGATGGAGACAGCATGGATCATGGGGGAGGATCTAGTTCTAGAAATCAACTTCCATCTGCAAGGAAGTGGACCAAATCATATAAACCTGACTTAATAAATGGAGATCCTAAAGCAGGTGTCAGAACTTGAACTGCAATATCAAATGAATGTCTCTATCATTCCTTTCTGTCTCAGAATGAACCAAAGAAAGTCGAAGAAACTCTTCAAGATGCTGATTGGGTGCAAGCAATGCAGGAAGAGTTAAAATGAATTTGAAAGAAATAAAGTCTGGACCCTAGTGCCAAGACCAAAGAACAAATCAATTGTTGGCACAAAATGGGTGTTCAGAAACAAAACTGACAGTGATGGCATTATTACAAGAAACAAAGCAAGGCTGGTTGCCAAAGGTTACTCTCAACAGGAGGGTATTGATTATGATGAAACATTTGCACCAGTTGCTAGATTAGAAGCCATAAGAAACTTTTTGGCTTATGATGCTCATAAAAAGTTCAAAGTCTTTCAAATGGATGTGAAAAGTGCTTTTCTCAATGGAGAATTGGAAGAAGAGGTATATGTTGAACAACCTTCAGGATCTGTAGATCCAAAATTTCCTAATCATGTCTACAGACTTGATAAAGCACTTTATGTCCTTAAGCAAGCTCCAAGAGAATGGTATGAGACTTTAGTTCAATTCCTTTTGGAAAGTGGATTTAACAGAGGCACAATTGATAAAACACTGTTCTATCTCAACCATGGAAAGGACTTACTTTTGGTACAGATATATGTTGATGATATCATATTTGGTTCTACAAATGTCAAACTCTGTGAAAGGTTTGCAAAGCTAATGCAGTCAAGATATCAAATGAGTATGATGGGAGAACTTAGCTATTTTCTGGGACTTCAAGTCAAGCAAAATGAAGAAGGTACTATCATAAATCAATCCAAGTACACCATAAATTTACTTAAAAATTTGGAATGCAAGATTGTTCAACTGCATCCACTCCCATGACCACTGCAACCAAGTTAGATAAAGATACTGCTTTATCAGTAGATATTACTAACTACAGAGGTATGATTGGCTCTTTACTCTATTTAACTGCAAGTAGACCTGATATCATGTATGCTACCTGTAATGACCGAGGAATTACGCTTGTATTATATTATAATAATGATAAATTATGTGTATTATTATGTGATTAAATGTGTTAAGTCGTTGAACCTAACTGCTATGTGTTATGTGTTGATTGTTTTGATCCAAACGTGTTTTGGATATTTATTGAGCGTTTTATCGTCAGTTATATATATATATATTATATCAAAACCTGTACAGCTCAAAACTATGTTTTAAAAGCCCGTATTTCAAACAAAAATCATTGGCCCTATTTTGCCAAAAATGTCCTATCCCATATCGCTATTCTGAACCCCTAGACGTTTTACAAATTGACCTTTTTCGCGAAAAATGACTTTTCCGGACCCCTTCGGGTACCAAAAACCCCACAAAAATTACATTTTTATTTTTATATGATCATGAAATTATCATATATCATTTTTCTTTGTATTTTTGTATTTTTCACAATTTTTGGGAATTTTTAGTATTTATTTTGTATTTATTGGATATTTAAAAATTCAATATTAATACCCAAAAATTATAAAAATTGGGGCAAAATATTTTTAATAGGAGTATAATTAGACCCTTAATTTTACTTAGGAGTATTATTTTCATAAATATAAAAATCTGATTTGCTATTAATTTTTCAGTTAATTACAATTAAAAATCAGAAAATAAAAAGAAAAAGAAAAAGGAATTAGGGTTAGGGTTTCTGTGAAGAACAGAGCAGGAGAATCAAGGTCGAATTTCATCGTGATTCCGGAGTCCAAATCGAGCGTGTAAGTAGTCAAATTGAAGCTGGTGATTCGTAGTTTATGATTATGTCAACGTTTTTGTTGATTGATTTCTTGATTTTTGATTTGTTATTTCGGGTTTAATCTTTAAATTCGGGTTTTGATTTCTGTTGATTGTTTGATGATTCTGTTAGCATAGTCGTGTAGATCGTCGTTTTTCCTGTCGTTTGGTACCGGGTTTGTGATTGTTGAAGTCCGTTTTAGCATCGCCGGAAAACGACGACGCCGCCGCTGTTCTTTGCGGTTCCGGCGTCGTGTTCGACGAAGACGAGGGAGAAAGGTTGGGGGAGACGTCGTGGTGTTGTTATGCTTCGAAAACGCAGGAGAATCGACTGGAATCAAGTGTTTTGGTCGCCGGATTATCGTCGGGAATCGTCGCCGGCGTCGGAGTTGCTGGGCAATTCGGGTTGTTCTTCGTGACCCGATAACCCGAGGTCGACCCGGTTTGCAACCCGGAAACGACCCGGGTTTGATCCTAAAAACCCTACCCCTGTTTCTGTTTTTGTGTTTTTGATTAAATTAATTAATTATTTATATTTTAGTAATTAAAATCAGTTTTTAATAATTCTAAAAATTAATTAAAAATTAGTTTTATATTCTGAAAAATAGTATTTATAATTTCTGAATTATTTTATTTAATTATAAATTCGAATTTATTTATTTAATTAAATATTTAATTATTTATCTAATTATTTATTAATTATCTAATTAATTAATAATTGGGTAATTAATTAATAATTAGGTAATTAATTAGTAAATAAAGATTAGAAATAATTAAGTGAGGTAATTAATAATCTAATAATTAGTTAATAGTGCGAATAATGATTCGATAATTAGAATTATTATTCGACCGTTAGTTAATCGAATAATATTGTAATAATTATTCGTATCGTATAAATAGTTATCGGTAATTATCTGTTTAGCGAATCGTACGAGTTTCAATAATAATCTAATAGATCGATAATTATGCGGGAGTTGCGAGTGGCTCGTGAATATACGAGTGATTAATCGTTAAGTGATCTATAATTCGAATAATTCGTAGCTATTCGATAAATAGCGTATCAGTTAATTAAGTTGATTGATTATTTGTAAATAATCGATCTAATCGAATAAATATCGATAAGTTATAAATATTATAATAAATTGTGATTAATCCTAATAATTAGGGATTTATTATTTTAAATTATTAAATAAGTAATTATTAATTATTTATTTATTAAATATTTAAAAATTGATTAATTATTTCAATAATTAATCACATAATTTTCAATAAATCGTAACTTCTTCGTTTTAACTCCAAAAATTATAAAAAAATTATTTTGACTTTGATTTTTCTTAAATAATTATTTAAAAATTATTTTAGGATTTAAGAGGTTGCAATAATTATTTATATTGACCAATAAATTGAATTATCAGTGTTTAATTGATAATAATTCAACCGTTAATCCGATTTGAGCGAAACGAAGACCCCTAGACTCAGAAAAATGAGACGAATCTAATAAAAATAGTTGTAAGTTATAATTCTTCCAAAAGAGAGTAGTTTGGTGATAATTGATAGTTCGTAGGTCCTAGTAGGGGTATAATTGAACCGAATAAATCCCGAAAAATTATAATAAAATCAGATAAGACTAGTTAACGGAGGTATAAGCCTAGAATTGATTCTAAAAATAATTATAAATCTAGAAATTAATTATGTGCTTTATATGCTACGTGCTTTATGTGATTCTGTGAATAGACGTGCTGTATAAATATATATGTATATATGCGAGTTAGATAGAAACGCATGGGTAGACTGATAAGGTTACGTGATATCAATTCAAGATACACGTATATAGTAAATTATCTAAACACCTATCTTTCAATGATTTGTTCAGTGTTAGCAAGGTAGAGCAAGCTAGGGTCAGAAGGCAGTGAGTTAAACCGGGTTAAGTACGCGCAAGGCAAGTTTTTCCCCTATTCTAAATTCAGAATAGTGATTTATATTTCTTTTCTATCGTATCAATTCTCTTTGATAATCATTGTTCATATACACTGTTATCCATTTATTATTACTTGTTCCAGTTTCATTTCAATTCTTGATTTACCCAATTTATTGAATTCCCTGTTCATATTTCAATTCTTTTACCCTACATATACTCTGGTATATCCTGGTGTTGGGATATATCAATAGCATACCGATTGTTCCGGATGCTCAGCCTTGGACTGGATGGTTACTATAAAGGCTGGGTTTTCCCAGACCATTAATTAATAGGCCATAGTTGCCTGAGTACTCCTTATGTTGGTTGGGTCTATGCAGTTGGGTATAGATCCGTACTATATTCTGACTGATCAGCAGATTATAGTGCATATGTTGGTTCTTGTTTCCAGTCTTGTTCATTTGGCACTCGCCATCATTGGCAAATTACTATTCGATATAGATACAGATGGTTGTTACAACCAGCAGCTTATTGTTTCTCTTATTTCTCTTTCTCTATACCATATATATACACTTTTGCAGGCTTGTTGAGCAATTTTGGCTCATCCCTTCTTATTGTTACTCCTATTGTTTTACAGTTAAGGTAGAGAATGAAACCCATCAGGACCCGCATAGTCAAGAAGCGAGTCAAGCAGCGGGACCCTCTTATACCAAGAGTGTTCCTTCCTATTCCCGAAGAGAGCTTTGAATTGCCAGATCAGGTGTAGCAGGATATGTAGTAATATTGGGTTGAATAAAAGTCTTGTGTAGTTTGAATAAAAGTTGTGTAGTGAAACTGTAGATAGAATAAATTTTTGTATCAAGATAGTTCTTGAGACAGGTTTTATTTAGTTGGGTTTGTAATAAAGTGTAGTGTGTGATTCTTGTTTTCAAACTCAGACCTTAAAAGATCCTGAGTAGTGATAGTTCGGGGTAATTATTATATTTATATTCCGCTTGTGCAGATTTAGTTGGTAATTGTTGTTAATAACGCCCCAAATCTATAACCCGGATTTGGAGGGTGTTAAACTACCTGTCTTTGTGCAAGATTTCAGGCTGATCCAAGAGAACCTCATCTAATAGTTGTGAAAAGAATTTTCAAGTACCTCAAGGGTACAGCTGATATAGGATTGTGCTATCCTAGAGAATCAAATTTTAAGCTAATAGGTTACTCAGATGCAGATTTTGCAGGATGTAAAATAGACAGGAAAAGCACTAGTGGAAGCTGCCAATTTCTTGGAGGCAGATTGGTTTCATGGTTTAGTAAGAAACAGAAATCAATTTCCACATCAACTGCAGAAGTTAAATATATTGCTGTAGGAAGCTGTTGTGCATAGATTCTTTGGATGAAAAATCAGTTACTGGATTATGGGTTAAAATTTTCTAAAATACCTATTTACTGTGATAATCAAAGTGCTATTGCTATGACAGGTAATCCAGTTCAACACTCAATGACAAAGCACATCAGCATTAGGTACCATTTCATAAGGGAACATGTGATGGAAGGTACATTGAAATTGCATTTTATTCTAACAGATCAACAACTAGCAGATATCCTCACAAAACCACTATATGAAACTACTTTTACAAGGATGGTAAATGAACTTGGAATGGTTTCAGGTTCTTTCTCAAAATCTGCTTAGTTTTTGTTCTCATGCATCAGACTTTATGATCAGTATTTACAGATTGTCTTATCTCTATGTAATCTGTGCTTAAATTGTAATATATTAAATACTGATTGTTATCTGATGTGATTCTATATACTCTGATAGTGTTTTGAATGTTCTGTGACTATTCAATCCAATGAGGATTACTGTGCTAGATGCTGACCTAGTAGTCTTTAACATACTAGAAATCCCATGTTTGAATTAGTTGTTTATGTGGAAATTCATTAACACAAGCAAATTCGGATTTTGAGCTTAGTCAAATTTACTAAGTCACAAACTAGATTCTTGCTTCTTATCTGTCAAATTCTGATGTCAGTAAATCTTAAGGATGAACCATATGCTTGATAAGCTTCACTTATCTGAAGAAAAGAAAAGAAAAGAGAATTAAAGTCAGGTACTTCTTTGAGATCTAGAGTAAATATGTGGAAGGGAAGACCCAAGTGCATTGCTGGTATTAAGTTATATGCATTAGAAAAGCAAATAAATTTTTCTTGGTGACTTTCACATTCTCTCATTACTGGAGAAATACTATGATAATATCATAAATTCTGATAGCATTTGTGACTCACTTACACTGACAAGCCACTGTAAAAAGGAATTATAAAAGATGCATAAAATGAGCACAAACAGTTGAGGTGGATTCTTGCATAAATTTATTCTATAGTAGACTTCATTATTAAAGACAGGTTTTAAGCACTTTTCTTAGTTATGCCTTATTTCTAAGATGTACTGAAGTTTATCAGACTTTAATCTTTATCTGATATTTTGCTAATGCACACACTCTCACTCCATATGAATGATGAAAATAACTGTGGTGATTAAGTTGTTTCAGACAAACAGTTAAGTGTCATTTGCATAAATTCTGAGGATAAGTTCTGATGGAAGTTCTGATGATTAAACTCTGAAGAAACAAGTCAGTTTTTGTATGAAGAATCACAGAAACAAACATTCGCTTTCTGAGAACAGAAGCCATGTTCTGATGACCGTTAAAATCTGATAATAGTCAAGTTCTGATATTAAATCCTGATGGAAACTCTGATGCTTGCGTGGCATTATTTATTTACTTAACTTATTTGTAATAATACTGAACGGTCATATTTTATCAGAATATATTTAAGTGAGATAAAAACAGTCATAATCATTTATTTAGTGGGAAACGTGTTTGTCTTGAAAAACTACATGTGCATAATAATTACTGCTTATTTCTCGTGCCCACTAACTACTGCTTTAACTATTTACTGACTGTTCACATGTTGCCAGTTGTAAATTGTCTGCCATGCTTCACAAATATAGCTGTTGCCACGTGGGCTGTACAAATAAGAAAGTTAAAAGATTTTCTAATCTTTTACCTACTTTTCTCATTCTCTCATCTCTCTTATTTTCTCTCACCCACTAATATTCTCTGAAGCTCTATTTTCTCACAGGCATTTTACCAAACACCTTGTGTACACACTATTCTCACTTGATTTTTCACAGAAATGGCACCAAAAGACATCTTTTTCAATGGAGCTAAGTTTGTTCCTAACAACTACTTAGCTATACTTAGCAAGGATGAAGCCCCATCAGATCTTCACTTCGTTCAGGACTTCCTTGCTAACAGTGAGATTGGGTATGCATTGACCCAACTTCAATCAATCTCAGGAACTTAGATACTGGAGTTTTGGAGGAGTGGGGTTTATGATGATGGTGGCAAAGATGGGTCCCCTAGTATTATTTTCACAACAGGGGAGGATGAACATGTGGTGACTGTGTCTACAGTTCGCCAAGCTCTACATCTGCCAGAAGACTGCACTTTTTCAACAGTTGAGGAGCCAGCTCTTCAACAAATGATAGCTAATCTGGGTTATGAAAAAATCATTTTCCAAGCTAGGACAATTGAAGAGGCCATACATAAGGAAGGAATGGAGTTTCTTCTTTGACTGCATCACCAGAACTTTTGCAAAAAAATGTTCAAACTTTGATGCAATTCCAATCCATAGTCAGCAAATTGGGTATGCTCTAATTACTCAATCTCATATTGATTATGCTAATGTTGTACTAGGTTTCATAGGTGATAGGATGACAGAAGATAGAAATACTGTATATTTTGCTAGATTCTGTCAACTTATTTACAGTTATTGTAGCTCTGATAAGCCCCAACTAGCAAGTGAGTTGATTCAGCCATTTAAACTTGCTAAAAGAGCTTTTACTGACTTATTATCTACTGATAATAAGAAAACTGTTCTAAGACCCCTTCAAATTCCAAAATCAGTCAAACAGGTCTTAGTAAACTCTGACCCAAACACCTATACTACCATATATCCTGATGTACAACCATCTCAACCTCCATCAGCACCTACACAACCTACCACTTCTCAACCTCAACTAACTCAACCTACCATCAGAACATACTTCCAACCAGCTCAATCCAAATAACAACAACCATCTGCTACAGCATCAAGATCCAAACCTTCTAGAACAAAATATTTTCTAAATCTCCACCAAGGAGAAGAAGGATGATTCTAAGGGATGAATCAGATGAAGAAGAAGCACAGGTTCATGCATCAGAACCTGTGACACTAGAAGCTGAAGGGTCAACCCATTAGATAAATACTGAAGCTGAGGGTTCTGATACTTTGAAGAGGAAAAGAACTGTAAGTTCTGATGCTGCTCAAGCAACTCCTTCACTATCAAGGAGATCAAATGTAATAACCCCAATTTTTGAGAAATTTTGAAACCCTTATGAATAGTGTTTTTGCTGAATGAGAAAACTTTTCATGCCACACTATGTAGGGGTTCTGATATGGATATTCTGAGATTTTATTAGTACTCTATGTGGTATATAAGTGTATGTAAAGATCGTCAGAATCCAATTCCGAACACTTTGATTTTTCCCGGAAATCCACAATATACGGAGAGAATTGAGTATAAGGTAACAGGATAAAAAGGATTTAAATTAAAGGATTATAAGAGAGGATCATAAAAGGAATACAATGTATTGAGAAAGGTTAAGGGGACCTAAGTAATAAGATCCCGGGTATGATCCTTCAAACGATAAATGAAAGCGAAAGTTAAGCGAACCGTATAACAGATCAGCGGTCATTAGGCAACGATTAGGAAGTTAATCAAAGGGATTAATGGGAATGATGTCATCCAACCAATAGAAAGAAGACAAAGAAGGAAGGATGACATCATGAGGATGAGGTAAGCATGACATGGGAAGGAAGGAGGTGTGGTTGAATAAGAACCACACAAATTCAAGGGCAAGGTAGTAATTTGCTAAATCAAATACAAATCAAGTCAACCAAGCCAAGTAAAAATCATTTCCATCAAAAAATCAAAACAACCAAGGCATGAGTTCATCTTGCTCACGGCTTTTTAGCATTTTCAAGGCATAGATTTTTCAAAATCAAAGATCAAAGCTTCCTAAATTGGTAAGAAAATTCCCTAATCATCTTCATGCTTAGTTATGGCTATATCATGAGTTTAAGCCATTAATTCTTTCTCTAACTTCTTCATTTAATCAATGAAGAAGACAATGAATAGTGTTTTCAAGATTTTTAACTTGAAGTTTGTCTTGTTTTCTTGAAGATCCAAGCTTTCTTAAAACTTCTCCAAGCTTCTTAAGGCTTCCTAGCTCCACCCACCACTTCAAGGAAGGTATACCATTTCCAAACCCTAGGTTCATATATATTATAAGGTGATTTTGATGAGTAGGATGTTATTGTAGCTTGTTGTTATGATTTAGAGTTTGAGATTTGGTATGGTAGTGAAATGGAATGGTAATTGTTGTGGTTTTGATTTAAAAGAACTTAAGCATGATTAAAGTTAAGTTTAAGCATAAGTGTAAATGATTAAATTGGATTGGTTGGGGTTGTTATGATGTGATAAGGATGGATGTTGGTTGTATGTTGGATTTGAGGTTGATTTGGGTTGATTGTGGATGGTTTAAAAAATTGGAAATCGCGTAAACATAGCCGTCGTAACGTCCGATTTTCTTTGGACTGTTTTTGTGCATAGCATTAGGACCCGAGAACCCCCTGCTAGATTATGACCACTGCCATGTTTAGATAGCTCATGTTACGAGCTTCGTTTTGATATGTAGTTCGTTCGATTCCGATGCACGGTTTAGGAGAAACGACCGTTTCAAGTAACGGCGTTTCGCGAACGAAACTTTCCCCCCCCCCCCGCCTTACTTTGAAATGTAGGTTAAAGACCACAAAGGGTTAATTAATGCATGAAACATTTATGGTAAGTGTTTTAGGCAGTTGGTAAGTCACTCGAAAAGGAATCGCTTTAAAACTCGTAAAGGTTAAATTATTAAAAATGGTGGAGCCGAGGGTACCCGAGTGACTTAAGCGAATCAGTGAGCGCAAAACAAGCGTTAGAGTCTAAGTTAGTTAAAGTATAGATTTACAAGTGACTTTGGTTTAATTCCAACTTACTTGTTGTTTATAGGTTACCAGACTCGTCCCGAGCCATTCGTAACCCCCAGTCGCTCAGGCAAGTATTCTATCCGTTATACTGTTGTTGTGATGAATACACTTGTATATGCATTATCTTGCGATAGATGCATGTTGGTTATTTAGCAAATTCTTGCGATATATTGTAGCATGTGATATGGTATATATGCATGCCTGTTTCATATTCTTGAAATATATATCTGTTGGTTCAGTTGATAATACCTATGCTAGAGGATAGCGGTAACTTGCATATACCCTTAGTATAGGGACCCAAAAGGTGAAAATATTTTCTAAAACCGGGAGTCGAGGATCCCGAGTAATCTTATATATATGGATAAGGATATATATATATATATTTATATATATATATATGGTTATAGTTTTCCAAACTATAAATCGAATAAGGTTTATTCGATAACTTTAACTTTATTTTATTATTGAATATTATTTCGAATATTATTCGAAGGCGTATGACTTTTTATTTTATTTATTGAATATTATTTGAATATTCATTTGAGGATGTATGACTCCTTTATTTTATTTAATGAATATTATTTATAATATTCATTCGAGGTATTATGACTCAGCTTATTTTATTTATTGAATATTATTTGAATATTCATTCGAGGATCTATGACTCCGATTATTTGCTGAGATATATTCTTTATTTTATTATAGAATAAGGTGTAAATAATCAAACTTATTTTCGATTATTCAAATAAAGATAATACTTTCATATAAGTATATCTTTGGTTATTTAATACTCGTTTCAAGTATAAATTTTAATACTTCTACTTCAATTATTTTTTTATAAAGATTATTCTTTATGGGAATATTATTTAATTAATAATATTCAGATATTTTCTAATATTCTGGGGACTGATTTACTTCATTAAATCAGCTTTACTCCAAACACTCTTTAAAGTGTTTTCGAGTCTTCAAAATGATTTTTAAAAGTCAGAGCGGATCCCAAAACTCATTTTTATATTTAAGATCTTCCTTTTAAAGGGGATTTAAATACTCGCTCAAAACCTGGGGAATCCGGCTCTGTGGTGTATTTTATATTCGCAACGAGGTTGCAGATTTGGTAAATGAATTGATTACTTGCCCAACGTTCGGGAAGTAAGCCCATCTCATTGAGTCGGCATAAGCGACAGGCCGGGGTACGGTCTATTATTGTGTAAGTGGCTGGGTGGCAGTCCATCAACGCGTGAGGGACCGGGGTACGGTCGAGCGCGAGGTCCTAATGCGGCCAGGGTGATGACCGGTGAGGAATTCATCCATCTACAGTAGAAAAGGTTACTTATTGGTATCTTTGCCTGATCAGCGAGATATCGGGTTTATGCCAAAATTCTTTTCCTTTCCAAAATTCATTGGATGTTTCAAACTCTGTTCATACTTTGCATAACAGAGATTCCAGGAAATGTTTAAAGGGATATATATATGTGGATATATATATCGGGACTAAATAAAGTATCTCATAACTTTTTCATTCAATAATATTTCAAAGATTGAATCTATTCAAGTCTTATCTTGTGGTCTCATCAGTGGGATGAACTTTTGAAACTGATTATAACTTGAATGGTGGTAGTTCAAGTAGTATTGGGAAAGATATAAGTATATTGGGGTATTTGGTAACCTCATCTTTTAAACTTATATCTAATTAATAATTGTCTTATGAATGACAAAGATTTTCAGAAAAACGTTGAGACAAGGTTAGATATATGAGATCACCTTGCAACGATATTTTTATACAGTTATACACTGGGATTTTGTGTATATTATGCATGGAAGAGGACTTCCAATATTTTGAAAAGTATATATGTATATATACTGAATATTTTGCGACTTCATCGCATTAAGATATCAAACTTGGTTCATTTCTTTTGACCAAGACTTTCATGAGTACTATGAGAAGGCTCATATACTAGTAAGTATATACTAGTAATTATCTTACACACGATAAAAGATTCTAGTAAGTATCCATTTAGATACTTATATTATTGTTATCACTATATATTATCTTGCGAGCTGTAAGGCTCACTCTTGCTTTATTTCTTCATCACACAACAACAGTTAGGAAAGATGGCCAGACTCCAGCAGACCCAGCGCAAGCGCGTGGGAAGCGTCCCGCGTCTTCCCGATGATGTTGTGGCTGCTATAGCTGCAGAGGTAGATCTATTGGTAGATCAGGCATTCTATTTTTGAGAATCAATTATGTATAATTATAACTTGTGGCAGATAATGGCAATTAACTGTAAATTTATCAAGTAATCATTTTGGGTTGTAATAATTTTAAATTGTGGATTCAAAGACTTGTACTTATTTCAATTTCATCTCTGAGACTATAACGGGTTGTGGTGTGTGTTAGTGTGGGGTCACAGCATAAGGTTATTATTATTAATTAAGTGAAGTGATATTGTGGAAAGAAAGACCGTGACGACCCGGATCCCCGACCCCGGATCTGGGGGTGTTACAGAAATGGTATCAGAGCTAAGCGTTATAAACCTCAGAGATGATGGGACGTTAAGATAATAAGTTAACTAAGATAATAAGAACTCTTGCCAAGTTCATAGTCGGGCTACCTAACGTAGCACTGACAGTTAAAACCCTTATGGGAACCCTTATAAATATCGTGATAGGAGCGTAGTTCGTTATCGTATATGGTAGCGGGACTCCGAACCCTGAGGTTGAGGAGCAACATCGTGATGATATTTATTACTAATTGGAGATCGGATTGTGGATCCGATAGAGTGTCCTAATGTAGGACCGGATGATGTTAATATTGAGGATGTTGTCCTAGTAGGGATAGTTGTTGAGGAGGACCCCATGCAGGATCCTGACAAGAATGAATAAAGGACCACTGATGAATTGATGACCATGGTTAGGTCGACTACCAGAGGTAGGATTGGTCGGTCACTACCAGAGGTTCGTTCAAGTTTGTAAAGATAGTAGCCCCTTTAACGCGGCTTACTCATAAGACTGAGAAGTTCGAATAGGCAGAGAAATGCGAGAGCAGCTTTTAAGAACTGAAGCAAAGGTTGGTGACGGCCCCTATGTTGGCGTTGCCGGAGGGAAAAAGGAGATTTTGTGATTTGTATGTGACGCTTCGTATAAGGAATTAGGGTGCTTCTTATATAGCACAGCAAGATAATCGCGTATGCGTCAAGACAATTAAGGGAATTTAAAATTCGATATCCCCACCCATGAGCTTGGGCTCGTGGCAATAGTTTTGCCCTAAAGATTGGAGGCACTACTTGTATGGAGAGAAGTACGAGATTTACCTAAGCCATAAGTGCTCTAGTACATTCTTACGTAGAAAGAGCTCAACATACGCCAGAGGAGGCGGTTAGAGCTAATCAAGAATTATGATTGGGAGATTCTTTATCATTCGGGGAAAGCCAATATGGTGGCTGATGCCCTTAGTAAAAAGGAGAGACTCAAGATGATAATGTCTTTGGGAGAGTTGATAAGAGATTTTGAGAAAATGGAAATAGTAGTGAAGGTAACCGGAGCCGGTACCGAAAAGCTGTTTGAGATTGCAATAGAGACCGAATTATTGGAAAAGAGCATATTGTGCCAGAAAAAGGTGATGAATGAAGGCAGAGAGCCAACAATTAGATAAAAGATTAATATCGAGAAAGATGATAAGGGAATAATGAGGTATTCTTATAGAATTTGGGTTCCGAAAGTTCAAGAGCGTAAGGATGAGAACTTAGATGAGAGCCATAGTTTGAGGAATAAGATTTAGAGCAAACCCTGAACGTGATAATCAGGGAGGTTGCAATTAAGATATAAAGAACCCGGAATATAATAAAGTGGAAAATGAAGATTTTAAATTAAAAGATGACTCCAATTATGGGGAGTAGGAAGAAATATTTAGACTAAGAAAGCAAAAGTCGAGCGAGATAAGGAGACCCGAGACGGTACTCCTATACGGAAATTCATGAACCTGTCTAAACAGAACTTATATTTTATTCCCAACCACCACCTTGAGGAAACAATGTGGTGTGAAATTCTTTCATGACCTTTAAATCGCTAAGCTCTCAGAGTTCCAAGGAACAGGCTGACCCAGCCGAGGCAAGAACCTGGCTAAAGGAAATATAGGAATCATTTGAGATTCAAAATGATTGATGAACCACAAAAGACCGTTTTTGTCACTTACCCTCCTAAGAGAGAGACCACCCATTGGTGAAAGACCAAGAAAGGCACGGAGCCAGAGGTTAGAATAAACTGATTTAAGTTCAGTCAATTGTTTTCGGGAAAGTAATTCCCAAAGATAAGGAGATAGTGTAAAAGCTTTAGAGCCAGAACAAAGACATACGAGTATGATGAATTATGAGTCTAAGCTGTAAAAGTTATCAAGATTCGTTCTGAGGACACGAATCCAGAATGACGGGATGTTTGAAATCAATGCTTATGTTGTGTTGGTTCATGAAATAATGATAAGAGAAAGGAAAATAAAAAGAAATTGAAGTGGAAAGGAATATAACGGCAATAGAGTTTGAGGTATGATAAGGGAGTTGGGTATGAGGAAACCCTAACGACTCGTAGCAATAGAAATAGAAAAGTATGCATTCGTCAGGATGAGGGTGATTCACCATAAGTTAAAATTGATGGTTGAGGGCATAAGAGATACATATAGTTTATCCCCTGTAAGTTGGGAGGATTCGAGGAAACCTTGAGATAATTCGAAGGATAAATAATGAGACGCGGATAGACTAAGGGGATAAGGAAGTAAGAAATTAGGAAAAATTGGATGAAGGAAGTGACCTTCAAGAAGGAAATGTAAGACCGGTGGCTTGATACCCAGAAAGGGAGACGCCAGGTATAAAGATATCCCAACATTGAGGTGACTGTTGAGATAAACAACAGAAGTAAATAAGGAATTATTAAGAAGAAGTTCACGTTGAACACGACCAATATCTTCCAGAACATCCTTGTTATCGTTACCAAATTAGGCAAGACAAGCGGATAACCGTTGTTATCTTTTGGAGGCCATATGGATTGACCTCAATTTGAATAAGGATGCTATTATGAAGTTAGGTATAGACTATCGAGGTGGGAATGATGAATATGATAATCTATCAAGGAAATATGACTTGATTTATTCGTGGAAGGATGCAGATACCTTTTAAAGGTGGAATTAAGGATAGAACATTGGTAACTTAAAATGAATCCTAGGGGACTGCATAAAGGTTGGCATGTCACCCTTAATAGGGACAATATGAGTTTTGACAGTATGATTGGGAAAGGGTTAAGGTAACAACAACCTTTAAGAATCAGTGGAGAAATTTTGCAGAAGTATATAGACAATGGTTCTACTATTAGTAAATGGTATTGTGATATGCCCTGTATCTAGGGAATACAGGAGGAACGATTGAAGGATAACCTTAGAGGTTTTATAAGGAAAAAGGTAATATTCAAAATTCTCAAGAATAGAAATGTGGATAAAGGAAATATGACGTAATTATAATGATGCCAAGTGGGGCACGTGTTAAACCACGAGAAAGTATGGATCGAACCAGTAATGGTCGAAATTGTTCAGGGCAATTAGGACTTAAGAAAAAAAAAATGTTCTAAGTATGATTGAGAGTCAGTCTTGACAGTGATTAGCCTCTAAAGACTGAGGCAATAACTTATGGAAAAATGGTGATATTTTTTTCCCATCTGATTTTAAGGAAAACATCTTCACTCAAGCAGTGATCGGAAATAAGGTAGAAAATTTATTTGGAGGTGGTTAAAATGACATTGACTGTAAGGAAATTTTACTATCAGGAAAGGCCAAAGAGGTGGCCGACACTTTAAGGGTAAGAGGATAATTATAGGCGCGTGTGCCAAAAGAATACAGTGATGATGGTTAAAAATGTGAAGGTTGAATTATGGTTTGGAAGATTGACATTCCTTCTGATGACTGTGCAATACCCAACCGTAATAGTAGTTGGTAAAGGTTTAATTCGTGTAATCGCCATGAACGGGCTATCTATCTTAGAAGGTCCTATCTTGAGATAATCCAGGACCATGTTTCAAAAAGGACTAGATGAACCCTTGAGTTAATTCTTCTATTTAGGGCGTATGATTAAGAATAGTATTAACCTGCTATCGTTGCTTTGATTGAAACTCTTCTGCACTTTTATCTGCTTCATGTCATGTATGTATGTCAGGATCAGGAGTGTTCTTCATGAATCAGAAATGGTGATTATGTTACCTCCTTAGAAGGATTTGATACGACATGTATGGACTCCGTATGGTTAGCTAATAAGATTTCATGGAAAGTGAATGATGACAGTGGGTCAGTGGTGGACCATAGTAAGGCAGCAATGATTCTGCGAGTAGTGAGCTGATTACAATCGTGAGAGTTGTATTGGAATGGGTGTTGAGATTGAGTACCACTAATCGGGTCGTGGTAGTGTATAAGTTATCATTGATAGACTAATTAAGTAGAGTATCTACCTGGTGAATAATTATTCTTTCTTATCAATAGAGAGTCGTATTATTATACGAGGAAGGTTGCGGTGCAAGCATAGAATTATAGTAACGATGATGTATAGAATGAGATCCCAGATTCGATTTTCGATGTCGAGGGAGTTTCAAAGGTGATTATGTATAAGCTCGAGGAAGAGTGTGGGTCCATAGAATGATGGACGGGATAGCGAAAATATTTAGGCACGTGAAATGCGATGCTATAATACTTGATGTTGATATAAATACGTATATGTTTTGTTCTCCTATGACAAACCTCTATAGTTCAGAGGTAGGTTCCAAGCCAGATATTTTGTGGCAGTATATTTTTTTCATATATACAATTCTCTTCAGTTCGTTCTTTTCTCTTCTTTTCATTTCATGTAAGCTGAGAAGAACAACCCTTCCAGAAGGGGAGGTATTGCCGAATGACTATCTATCTTTGTGATAGAAGCCTAGTAGGATACCACATGTTGTTTAATTGCTTGTCAAGTACTAAAGGCTGGCCACCTTCTGTACTAACTATGCGATATAACAAGTGTTCATGATCATAGTGATCTCTCAACAAATTCCTTTACTTCTATTTGATTGATCAAATTTTGGAAAATAGAAATAACTGAAAAAGGAGTAATAAAGTGGTGGTAGTATGCGGAATGGGAACACATTCGTGATACTAAGGTTGACGTGGTTATTAAAAGGTTATAGAACGCTAACGAGCAAAAGTATAACCAGTATAATATTAGGAACGGAAGGTGATAGCGATTACGAACTGGAAAAGAATGGGTATTGAGAAGCAAAAGCTCTAATGCTAAACGCTATAATGAGAGTCTGTGCAGTAGACTTGAAAGAATTTGGAATGATCACTTAACACGGATTGAGTTTTCTTACGACAATAGATCATATGTCATTATCGAGGTGTCACCTTATGAAATCCTTGAGGGAAGACAATGTCGATCTCCCTTATGTTAGGATGAAGTTGTAGAGCGCAAGATGCTCGGACCCGCAGTAGTCCAAAGGACCAAGGATATGATAGATCTAATCAGAGGACGGCTGGTAGTAGCCCAAGATGGACATGATAAGTATGTTGATTTCACACGAAAGGATAAAGAGTATGAAATAGGGGACCTAGTAATGTTATAGGTATCCCTTAGAAAGGATTGATGAGGTTCGGAAAGAAAGGAAAGCTAAGTCTACAATTTGTTGGACCCTTGGATATATTAAGATGTTTGGGAAGTTAGCATATGAGCTAGCCCTAACCCCGAACATGTAGCAGGTCGTAACGTGTTTCACGTATCAATGTTAAGGAAGTGTAATTCAGATGCCAGATAAATAGAGGCATATGAGCGCATAGATATGCAACCCGACGTAACCTATATGGAGCAACCAGGAAGGGTTATAGAGTGAAAAAGGAACAAGTGCTTAGGAGAAGGATTATCAAACTAGGCAGAGTTTGGTGGTAGAACCACAATGTGGGAAAATTGACTCGAGAGTTAGAAAGTGTAATGCTAAGCAAGTATTCCCATTTGTTTTCTATCTGATTCCGGGACGGAATCCTTTTAAGGAGGGGAGACTGTAATAACCCCAATTTTTGAGAAATTTTGAAACCCTTATGAATAGTGTTTTTGCTGAACGAGAAAACTTTTCATGCCACACTATGTAGGGGTTCTGATATGGATATTCTGAGATTTTATTAGTACTCTATGTGGTATATAAGTGTATGTAAAGATCGTCAGAATCCAATTCCGAACACTTTGATTTTTCCCGGAAATCCACAATATACGGAGAGAATTGAGTATAAGGTAACAGGATAAAAAGGATTTAAATTAAAGGATTATAAGAGAGGATCATAAAAGGAATACAATGTATTGAGAAAGGTTAAGGGGACCTAAGTAATAAGATCCCGGGTATGATCCTTCAAACGATAAATGAAAGCGAAAGTTAAGCGAACCGTATAACAGATCAGCGGTCATTAGGCAACGATTAGGAAGTTAATCAAAGGGATTAATGGGAATGATGTCATCCAACCAATGGAAAGAAGACAAAGAAGGAAGGATGACATCATGAGGATGAGGTAAGCATGACATGGGAAGGAAGGAGGTGTGGTTGAATAAGAACCACACAAATTCAAGGGCAAGGTAGTAATTTGCTAAATCAAATACAAATCAAGTCAACCAAGCCAAGTAAAAATCATTTCCATCAAAAAATCAAAACAACCAAGGCATGAGTTCATCTTGCTCACGGCTTTTTAGCATTTTCAAGGCATAGATTTTTCAAAATCAAAGATCAAAGCTTCCTAAATTGGTAAGAAAATTCCCTAATCATCTTCATGCTTAGTTATGGCTATATCATGAGTTTAAGCCATTAATTCTTTCTCTAACTTCTTCATTTAATCAATGAAGAAGACAATGAATAGTGTTTTCAAGATTTTTAACTTGAAGTTTGTCTTGTTTTCTTGAAGATCCAAGCTTTCTTAAAACTTCTCCAAGCTTCTTAAGGCTTCCTAGCTCCACCCACCACTTCAAGGAAGGTATACCATTTCCAAACCCTAGGTTCATATATATTATAAGGTGATTTTGATGAGTAGGATGTTATTGTAGCTTGTTGTTATGATTTAGAGTTTGAGATTTGGTATGGTAGTGAAATGGAATGGTAATTGTTGTGGTTTTGATTTAAAAGAACTTAAGCATGATTAAAGTTAAGTTTAAGCATAAGTGTAAATGATTAAATTGGATTGGTTGGGGTTGTTATGATGTGATAAGGATGGATGTTGGTTGTATGTTGGATTTGAGGTTGATTTGGGTTGATTGTGGATGGTTTAAAAAATTGGAAATCGCGTAAACATAGCCGTCGTAACGTCCGATTTTCTTTGGACTGTTTTTGTGCATAGCATTAGGACCCGAGAACCCCCTGCTAGATTATGACCACTGCCATGTTTAGATAGCTCATGTTACGAGCTTCGTTTTGATATGTAGTTCGTTCGATTCCGATGCACGGTTTAGGAGAAACGACCGTTTCAAGTAACGGCGTTTCGCGAACGAAACTTTCCCCCCCCCCCCCCGCCTTACTTTGAAATGTAGGTTAAAGACCACAAAGGGTTAATTAATGCATGAAACATTTATGGTAAGTGTTTTAGGCAGTTGGTAAGTCACTCGAAAAGGAATCGCTTTAAAACTCGTAAAGGTTAAATTATTAAAAATGGTGGAGCCGAGGGTACCCGAGTGACTTAAGCGAATCAGTGAGCGCAAAACAAGCGTTAGAGTCTAAGTTAGTTAAAGTATAGATTTACAAGTGACTTTGGTTTAATTCCAACTTACTTGTTGTTTATAGGTTACCAGACTCGTCCCGAGCCATTCGTAACCCCCAGTCGCTCAGGCAAGTATTCTATCCGTTATACTGTTGTTGTGATGAATACACTTGTATATGCATTATCTTGCGATAGATGCATGTTGGTTATTTAGCAAATTCTTGCGATATATTGTAGCATGTGATATGGTATATATGCATGCCTGTTTCATATTCTTGAAATATATATCTGTTGGTTCAGTTGATAATACCTATGCTAGAGGATAGCGGTAACTTGCATATACCCTTAGTATAGGGACCCAAAAGGTGAAAATATTTTCTAAAACCGGGAGTCGAGGATCCCGAGTAATCTTATATATATGGATAAGGATATATATATATATATATTTATATATATATATATATATGGTTATAGTTTTCCAAACTATAAATCGAATAAGGTTTATTCGATAACTTTAACTTTATTTTATTATTGAATATTATTTCGAATATTATTCGAAGGCGTATGACTTTTTATTTTATTTATTGAATATTATTTGAATATTCATTTGAGGATGTATGACTCCTTTATTTTATTTAATGAATATTATTTATAATATTCATTCGAGGTATTATGACTCAGCTTATTTTATTTATTGAATATTATTTGAATATTCATTCGAGGATCTATGACTCCGATTATTTGCTGAGATATATTCTTTATTTTATTATAGAATAAGGTGTAAATAATCAAACTTATTTTCGATTATTCAAATAAAGATAATACTTTCATATAAGTATATCTTTGGTTATTTAATACTCGTTTCAAGTATAAATTTTAATACTTCTACTTCAATTATTTTTTTATAAAGATTATTCTTTATGGGAATATTATTTAATTAATAATATTCAGATATTTTCTAATATTCTGGGGACTGATTTACTTCATTAAATCAGCTTTACTCCAAACACTCTTTAAAGTGTTTTCGAGTCTTCAAAATGATTTTTAAAAGTCAGAGCGGATCCCAAAACTCATTTTTATATTTAAGATCTTCCTTTTAAAGGGGATTTAAATACTCGCTCAAAACCTGGGGAATCCGGCTCTGTGGTGTATTTTATATTCGCAACGAGGTTGCAGATTTGGTAAATGAATTGATTACTTGCCCAACGTTCGGGAAGTAAGCCCATCTCATTGAGTCGGCATAAGCGACAGGCCGGGGTACGGTCTATTATTGTGTAAGTGGCTGGGTGGCAGTCCATCAACGCGTGAGGGACCGGGGTACGGTCGAGCGCGAGGTCCTAATGCGGCCAGGGTGATGACCGGTGAGGAATTCATCCATCTACAGTAGAAAAGGTTACTTATTGGTATCTTTGCCTGATCAGCGAGATATCGGGTTTATGCCAAAATTCTTTTCCTTTCCAAAATTCATTGGATGTTTCAAACTCTGTTCATACTTTGCATAACAGAGATTCCAGGAAATGTTTAAAGGGATATATATATGTGGATATATATATCGGGACTAAATAAAGTATCTCATAACTTTTTCATTCAATAATATTTCAAAGATTGAATCTATTCAAGTCTTATCTTGTGGTCTCATCAGTGGGATGAACTTTTGAAACTGATTATAACTTGAATGGTGGTAGTTCAAGTAGTATTGGGAAAGATATAAGTATATTGGGGTATTTGGTAACCTCATCTTTTAAACTTATATCTAATTAATAATTGTCTTATGAATGACAAAGATTTTCAGAAAAACGTTGAGACAAGGTTAGATATATGAGATCACCTTGCAACGATATTTTTATACAGTTATACACTGGGATTTTGTGTATATTATGCATGGAAGAGGACTTCCAATATTTTGAAAAGTATATATGTATATATACTGAATATTTTGCGACTTCATCGCATTAAGATATCAAACTTGGTTCATTTCTTTTGACCAAGACTTTCATGAGTACTATGAGAAGGCTCATATACTAGTAAGTATATACTAGTAATTATCTTACACACGATAAAAGATTCTAGTAAGTATCCATTTAGATACTTATATTATTGTTATCACTATATATTATCTTGCGAGCTGTAAGGCTCACTCTTGCTTTATTTCTTCATCACACAACAACAGTTAGGAAAGATGGCCAGACTCCAGCAGACCCAGCGCAAGTGCGTGGGAAGCGTCCCGCGTCTTCCCGATGATGTTGTGGCTGCTATAGCTGCAGAGGTAGATCTATTGGTAGATCAGGCATTCTATTTTTGAGAATCAATTATGTATAATTATAACTTGTGGCAGATAATGGCAATTAACTGTAAATTTATCAAGTAATCATTTTGGGTTGTAATAATTTTAAATTGTGGATTCAAAGACTTGTACTTATTTCAATTTCATCTCTGAGACTATAACGGGTTGTGGTGTGTGTTAGTGTGGGGTCACAGCATAAGGTTATTATTATTAATTAAGTGAAGTGATATTGTGGAAAGAAAGACCGTGACGACCCGGATCCCCGACCCCGGATCTGGGGGTGTTACATCAAAGAAATAGAGGGCAGGAAGGTATATGGTTAAGCCTCCATCAGACGATACTGAAGAAGCTGAGGAAGGGGATCAGGAATCTCTGATCTCAAATCCAATAGTAATTGAATCTTTGCTACCTCCAACTCAGGCTGAAGACATTGTTCAGGAAACAGTGATCACACCTCCTGTCTCTCCAGTCAAAGCAACAACAGTTGAAGAATCAGGATTAAGTCCTAAAATTGACATCCACAGAATGATCATTCTAACGGTGCTCTATCTTGAAGCTCCAACAGCAGCTCAACCATCTACAGTTAATTCTCCAACCTTAAATGCTGAGATACCATCTACACCAATTCTGGTTCAGGAAACTGAAGATCAGAATTTAGATAAAGTTGTTCCAGAATCTCCTATAGCCTCACACACTCTTATGTTGTCAGAGGATAATGAGTCTTCTTCAAGTTCTGGAGATAGTGTTTTAGTAGATACTCCAGCTCCTATTCTTGGAAAGGATGCACTTATTGAGAAATTTATTGAAAATGATGCCCATGTTCCTTGGGAAGAAGAAACTCATAGAGGTGTTGAGTGGACCAAGAAGTGGAATAAATCTGATTTCATTCCAAGCTCTAAAGTTCTGACAAAGCATATTGCTAAAGCTGATGAGCTGATGATAAATTCTGATTTCAAAACTCAACTCAAAGTCACAGCTCTAAGTTTCAAGACTCTTCAAGGTCAACACTCTACAACTCATGAAAAGGTTGAAAAACTTATTGAAAAAGCTGAAAAGCTGGATATGGAGACCAAGATTGATAAAAAGAGGTTTATCAGACCTAATTCTGAAAAAGTTGAAGCAATTGAGAAGATTCAGGAGAAGCAACAGGCCCAAATTACTGAGGTCCTACCGAATCAAGCTTCTCAAAAAGCTCAATTGGATGAGATTCAATCTTCAGTAGAACTTCTTCTTCTCTCTCTCTCTCTCTCTCTTTCCTACTACCTGATGATGCCTAAAAGGGGTAGAAGGTAGTTAAGTCCAAGTGCTCAACCAGTCAGATACTGAAGAAAAGGGATAATAATGAAGATGACCAGGGAAACCATAGCAAGGGTCAAGGTCAAGGGCAAAGCAGCAAGGTTTCTTCTAGGAAACTAATTTCTGATGCAAGCAAATCTTTTACTCAAAAGAAGACAAGTTCTGAAGCTGCTCAAACTCAAAATCTGATAGCAAGTGCTGATAATCAAAATATGATATCAAGTTCTGATGTTCTGATTCAAGGAGGAAGTAAAGACTCTCAGAAGTTTTTGCAAACTCTGAAGCTCAAGGGAAAGGAGACTACTGTCTACTACAAGGATCCCAAGATTTAGACACTTGATGAAGAGATTTCTAGAAGATTATTTCTGAAACATAATCCGGGAATGGATTTAGAAAATTTCAAGCAGGAAGAAGCTAGATTTAAAGCTGAGAAGACAAATCTAAAGTCTAAAGCTTCTGTTACAAAGAAACCTCCAAGGCTTAAGGAAAAAGGCATTGTGATCAAGGAGAAATCAAATAATGAGGCATCAAAGCCCAAGACTAGATCACAAACTGAGATTGATCCCAAAGATAAAGGGAAACGATAAGTTGATGAACCAATAAAGCCACAGGAGATGGAAATTCCTCAAATCCTGATGAAACTAGTGTGCAAAATGGTTTAAGTTCATGATGATACTCTTACTAAAGATGAAACTGTTCAAACTCTGAAAAGAAGAAAGATTACTGAAGAATCTAAGACAACCTCTGACAAAGCTCAAGTTGTTCAGAGTGAAAAATAGCAAGCTACAGAAGAAACAGCAAGTTCTGATAAAGTCTTCAAGACATCAACCTCTGACAGAGCTCAAGTTGATTTAGACAAGATGAAAGTTGCTGATAAAAAGAAAATTCTATGGAAGAATGTCAAACCATCAGATCCAAAGAAAAGCCAATTGTTGTCTGATTTCATGACTATTGGGTTAAATGCTAGAGAACCAAGAGACAGAGCAGGGCTAGGTTCTGATGAAGCTAAGATCAAGACAGGACTTGAAGTAGCTACTAGAGATCCATTTCTATTGACTGACAGACCTCTTGAAGATGTTACACAGAAACACCTTGATAAGGTTATCTCTGTTCAAGTGGTACTGGATGCTCATGATAAGCATAATGTCAAAGAAATTCTGATTCTATTTCTTGAAGATGGAAGGACATATCAAATGTCAGAATCAGATGTGCTGAATAAATCCCTGAAAGAACTTCAATTCTTTCATTATCTTTTAGAGATAAAGTCTGATATTACCAGGAGATGATCAAATTTCATTATGAAGACCATAAGAGATAAAGCAAGAATTTCTGGTTCAAGGGTTATAGAATTCATTTCAAACATAGTTGAAGATGATGGAAGTGAAATTCCAATGAAGAAGGATTCTGCTAAACTTGAAGTGATTTTGAAAGAGAAATGTCTGTGCTACAATGAAGATTCTTCTCATCCAAGGGTAATTAGACTTGTTGATGGTTTAGAAAGAAACCATATCTCAGCACTTAGGACTGCAATCTACCAGATTGGAAGTCAGGGTGAAGAATTGAAGCAAGACAAAGCTACACTATCTCAAGTCCTGAGGAATAAAGAAGAAAAGCTGATATCAAACTTTGTCAAGAATCATTTTGGATTCAGATTGACTCAGTGAGATTGGTAAAAGCTACAAGGACTGTAAGTTGTAGTTAATTGTCTATTTTAACTCTCATTGCATTTGTACTTAAATATTTTTGACATCATCAAATCTATTAACTTGTATATTTTGCATAATTTACAAGTTGGGGGAGATTGTTAGATATATTTGAGATGTCATGTCTAATTTCATTTATGTTTAGTTTTTCAGAATTTAACAACAGGACATATCAGGACTTACTGAAATCAGAACTTAATGAAGTCAAAACTTAATATCAGAACTTAAGGTATCAGAAGATACATATCAGTACTTAAGTGCGGGAAGACTTTCAGATAAGGAAGGCGGCTGATTTACAGGAGAAGATTTGGACTAAAACAAAAGAAGATATGCATGAAGAGTTAGAGGACTAGAAGACTTGTAGAAGATATCTGATTGATATATTTTAGGAGACAAAATTATATTCCATATCAATTAGAATATATCCTGTAACTGTGTACTATATAAACACAGCTTAGGGTTTACACTATATGTCTTATCATTATCGAGAATATTATTCTTTGTAACCTAGCAACTCTTAGTGATATTGGTTTATCACTGAGAGAGAACAACAGTTCATATTGTAACAGAGTTTATTGAATATACTTGATCTTTGTTACATACTTGTGTTCAAATCGATTTGATTGTATAAACACTGTATTCAACCCCCTTCTACAGTGTTCTATGACCTAACACAAGTCCTTCATTAAAATTTGAAAAAATTTAAGAAATGAGATTTGTGAGCTCAAGCATGAGTATTGGAAACTCTCCCTGAATAGATGAGGGAGTTTCAATAGATGTGTTCTCTTTGTGTGTTCCACTCAAATTACTTCTTTCACCCTCTTGAGAGTACTCAAGAGGGAGTGCAGACTCATTATATGGTATATTTGGGAGAACTATTAATTCAATAGTGAAACCTTGTTGAGAAGGTGCCATTAGAGTCTATTTAGACCCTGCGTTAGAATTGCATCTTTTTTAGAAGATGGAGAGGTGGCCACTTGAGTGGCCAGCTCAATTTTTTTTGCTTTTTTGGCTTCTTTCAATGGTGACACGATTTCTGTTTGATCCTCACTACTCTCACTTACTACAACTAGAGTTGGTTGCTTCCTCTTCTTTTTACTAACTATGTCTTTTTGAAAGGATGAAGTAGTTGGTTGACTACCAGCTAATGGTTTTGAAGAAATGTTCGTAGTTGTGGGAGGCTCCTCTAGGTGTTCCTACATTTGTGCTACTGCAGGACCAGGTGTCATAGCTGAACTAGGAATTTTTGTGCTTCTCATGTCAGACATAGGATAAGGATAGGTTCTAAATTTCTCCAACATAAAGTCAGTGATACGTAGCCTAACCTTAACCTGATTCTTTTTATTAAGTGATCCAAATAAAATTTTAGACAATTATTTATAAATGCCTATTTGATTTCCATCTATACCATCTAGCAAATGTATGTCAGCTACTTTATGATTTAAAGTTGACATGATAAATCTAGGAAATAATATCTTCTTACCCCTACTTACCAAAGGAATAGTGAGCCTTATGCTTAGCTCCTCCAAGATCAAGCAGCCAAAATTTAGATGTCTGTTGTAGGCTATAGAATACACCAGCTTCTGCATTACACTTAAAATGTTGTCATATCCAGTTTTTCTGCATGTGAATCCCCTGATGATGAAGTTAAAAAAATGACCATTCCATCCTCAGGTTCTTCTTGTTTATCATGGACTTGTTAATCTGTTCACCACAGTTTATGAAATCCGTGAATTCAGCCAGTTCTTGGGTTTTAGGTGCTTCAACCAAGTTGACTGTAGGAATACCCAAAGCCTTGTTGATGTCATTAGCATTGAACTCTACAGCCACACTCTTGATTGTGTAGTTAACCACCATGGAAACTGTTTGATTGTCATGAATAATGTTGTTGATGACTGCAGTGTTCCAGAATTCATTTAGAACATCCAAGTAGAGCATTGGGTTTGCAGTTACGCTTCCTGAAAGATAAGAATCAACAATAAACTTAACAAATCACTTGAAGTTATCAGGCGCTTCAGTTGGATCAACAAAATCCAGGTAGCTGGTTCCAGCCTTGGGGATAACAGCCCTCATATTGTTAGCAGCCATTGAAGAGTTTAGATTTTAGTCGGTGAGTGTTTTAAGAAAAAAAGCTTGAAACGGTTGAGAATCGTGAAAAATCGCAAAAACTAGGTCAATTGAGATCTCGAAAGCGTAAAGAGGAGTTATGTCTAGATGACTGGGTATTTATAGGATAGAGATGTGACTTATCGACAAGAGAAGAATAAACGGTTGAAAATTGCTTATAGAGAAGTCACATGACTTATATAGAATTCATGTCGAGATGTCACTTTCATGACTCTTATCAAGAACTAGATAGTAAATTATCGAGATGTTGTACAAATACCTAGTTTGTCCTTATGGACTAAATTATTCTAATTTATTTTGAAGAAATTATCATAAAATTAGATTAATTTTATATCAATTATTGAATTAAATAGTTTCATTTCTGAGTTATCGAGAAGTCTAAAATTTGAACTATAGAGAACTCCATATCGATGAGTATATTGAGATCTCTACAATACTTGTCGATATATTATAAAGAGACTTGTTGAGAACTTTATCGAGAAATCATGAATAAGAATTATCGAGAATTTGTCGAGAAGTTAAAAAATGACTTATCGAGAAGTCATCTTGACTTATCGAGAACTCAGTTCTCTACATACTTTTGATCTTTCTTAAATCTGTCTTATATTAATCTCACATATTAATGATATGAACTAATATTTAGGCAGTTTCTCTTAGAATCATAAAAACTCTAATTTAGATTTTATTTTTGAAGAATAGATATACAGAGAATTCTGAAATATTTATAAATCATATTTTGATTAATTCCTAATTAAATCAAATTAATTTTGATTTATCAGGAGTCAATCTGCTGCAACATGTTAGCCGAGTTTTTGTCTTTAGGAAGAAGAATATAATATACCAATTTCACTTAAGTCTAGTGAAAATTGATGCATTCAAATGTTTAGTGAAAATGTCAGCTAACTGTTTTTCAGTTGGAACAAAAATAAGCTCAATAGTACCATTTGTTGCATGTTCTCTAATAAAATGGTACCTTACATCAGTGTGCTTAGTTCTAGAATGATTTGCTGGATTAGCAACAATTAATATGGAACTAGTATTATCACACATGATTGGAATCTTTCGTAATACTAGGCCATAATCCATTAGTTGATTCCTAATCCACAACACTTGAGCACAACAACTTCCAGTAGCTATATATTCAGTTTCAGTTGTGGATGTTGACATAGATTGATGTTTCTTACTATACCATGATACAAGTCTTTGACCAATGAATTGAGAGCTTCCACTTGTACTTTTTCTGTCTACCCTGCATCCAGCAAAATCTGCATCTATATATCCAACAACTTCAAAACCAGTTCCCTTGGGATACCACAATCCCAAGTTCGGTGTTCACTTAAAGTACTTGAAAATCCTCCTGAGAGCCATTAAGTGTGATTCTTTAGGATTAGCTTGAAATCTGGCACACAGACATGTGGAAAATATGATGTCTAGTCTACTAGTAGCTAAGTAAAGCAAAAATCCAATCATTTCCCTATAGCTTGGGATGTCTACACTTTTTCCCTTCTTATCTTCATCCAATTTGGTAGCTGTAGACATAGGGGTTGATGCAGGTGAGCAGTCTACCATTCCAAATTTTTTCAAAAGATCTTTGACATACTTGGTTTGACTGATAAAGATTCTATGACTTTTTTGGCTAACTTGAAGGCCAAGAAAGTAACTTAGTTCTCCCATCAATGCTCATCTCATATTCACTTCGCATGAGTTTTGAGAATCTTTGACATAGCTTTTAATTAGTAGAACCTAAGATGATATCATCCACATAGATTTGAACTAGGATGATGTTATTTCCATGTTGCTTGTAAAATAGAGTCTTGTCAATTATGCCTCTAGTGAATCCATGTTTGAGTAGAAATTTCGATAGGGTGTCATACCATGTTCTTGGTCTTTGCTTAAATCCATAAAGAGCCTTTAAAAGTTTTTAAACAAAATTTGGAAATTCTGGATCTTCAAAGCCAGATGACTGTTGCACATAGACTTTTCTTCTAATTCACCATTAAGGAAAGTACTTTTTAAATCCATTTGATACACTTTAAAATTTAAATGTATATCAAATGCAAGGAAAATTCTTATTACTTCAAGCCTTGCAACTGGAGAAAAAGTTTTATCATAATTTATTCCTTCTTCTTGTGAGTAGCCTTTGGCAACCAGTCTTGCTTTGTTTCTTGTCACAATTCCATTTTCATCCATTTTGTTCCTGTACACCCATTTTATTCCAATTATGCTTCTGTTTCTTGGTGCATGAACCAATTCCAATTTTTTTTCTTTCAAACTGATTTAGCTCTTCTTGCATAGCAGTTATCCAATCAGGGCCTGATAGAGCTTCCTCAGTTTTCTTAGGCTCAATTTAAGACAGAAAGTATGCATGCAAGCATTCATTTGCAGTGGCAATCCTAGTCCTCACTCCAACATTAGAATCTCCAATTATAGTGTCTCTAGTGTGACTCTTATCCCATTTTCTGGTGTGATGATTTTGTTGACTAGAAATTGTCCTCATTTTCATTATTGGCATGACTTGCAGAACCATCATCTCCTTCTCCCCTTGAGTTTATGCCAAAAATTCAGGTATGCTTCTTTCTTGAGATGAATTCTCATTGTCAAAATTCACTGGTCCACTTGATTCTTCCTCCATTTTATTTTTTTGTGTTGACCTCAGCATCATCTTCAGAATCACTGTCAATATTGAGATTTTTAAAGTTTAAAATTTCAGCTTCATTTTCATATACTTGTCATCATCAAATGTCACATCTATGCTTTCCAAGATTTTCTTCTGCTCTAGCACATAGACTCTGTAAGCTGTCCTTTTGCAACGAGTATCCAAGAAAAATTGCTTTAGATAATTTGGAGTCAAATTTTCCAACATATTCAGAGTTGTCTTTTAACAAAAAGCACTTGCTTCAAAACACATGAAAATGCTTAACAATAAGCTTTCTTTTTGAAAAAATTGAGTAAGGTGACTTTCCAATATTTTTGTTTAGTAGAATTCTATTCTGAGTGTAACATGTTATGTTAACAGTTTCTTCCCAAAAAACTGGTTGGTAGCTTGGCATTTTGCAACATTGTCCTTGAATCTTTAACTAGAGTTCTATTTTTCCTTTCAACCACACCATTTTGTGGAGGTGTTCTTGTAGCTGAGAACTCTTGAACAATGCCTTTGTCTTTGCAAAATTCACTTAGAATTGTATTTCTGAATTCTGTACCATTGCCACTCCTCAATCTATTGACACAATCTTGATCTTCAGCCTGTTTCTCAATTTTCTTTATGTATTCAATAATGATGTGTGGAGTTTTATCTTTATGCATAAATTCCACCCAAGTGTACCTTGAGTAGTCATCCACCATCACCAAAGCATACTTCTTTCTGGATATGGACACGACATTTACAGGTCCAAACAAATTTATATGGATAAGCTATATTGGAGCATTAATGGAATTCACAGCTTTTCTATTGTGACTGAACCTCTTCATTTTGCCTTTTGGACAAGCTTCACAAACTTCATCTTGAGCAAATTCCAAAGCTAACATATCTCTTACCAATTCTCTTTTCACTAGAGTATTGATTGCTTTACAGTTCAAGTGAGAGAGCTTCTTGTGCCAAAGTTTGCTTTGATCACTAGATGCCTTAGTAAGCAACATGTTCCGTCCTTGTTTTTTGAATTTAAATCTACAACAAATAGGCTTCCCTTTCTTACTCCTTTCATAGCAACTTCACCAGTTTTCTTGCTTATGATTGAGCAATCTTCTTTATCAAATGTAAATCTAAAACCTTTATCTGTAAATTGAATGACACTGAGATGATTCACTTCAAGAACTACAACCAGTGCTACATCTTCAATGACAATATTTCCAAAAATTAACTTGCCATATCCCATTGTGAACCCTTTGATGTTGTCTTCAAAGGTCACCAAAGGGCCAACCATCTCCCCAAACTATGATAGCAGGGTTTTATCACCTGTCATATGTTTGGAACATCCACTATCAATGATCCATATGATTTTATTCTTCTTTCCCTGCACATAATAAATTTTAAGTGTGTTTAGCTACCCAAGAAGTGTTAGGCACTTTCTTCTATTTCAAAGAATAAGCAGAAGTAGAACGTGAACATTTAAAAAGAGCAGCATTCTTAGTTTGATCAACATTTTCATCTTTAATCACAGATCTAAAGTTAACTTCTTTAAGATCTTATGATAACTGGTCATACCTTTCATGTTGTATGGAATGCAATCAAACTTGTCACAAAAAGAATAAGGGTCATCTTTTTGTGCCTCATTGTATTTGCAGGCTCCATACTTTGGCTCACTAACAGTCTTATTACAAAGGTGAGTTAGATGATTGGCTGAGCCACATATTTGACACTGCTTTCTTAGAGCATCTGCAACATAGGCATGGTTGTTGCTTTTGTTGACACCTACCTTTCCATTTCTGTTATTTTTCTTCTTCAAGTGCTATCATTCTTGATCTCATTTGTTGGTGTCTTGACTGTTGGACTCGTTATAGGCTTCTTCTCATATGCAGTATTGACAGTGGATTTTGCATCCTTCTTTTCTTTGTCTTCATCTGTAATTTTCTTCTTGGTGACAAACTCTACCTCACTGAAATTCACTTCACAAGTTTTGAACAAGGGTGCATTTACTTTCTTGAGCACCATAGGAACATCCCGGTTCACACTTACCTTACCCTTACAGCCTCATAGTCCAAACCAATAGTAATGTTAGCATACGGCTTGTTCTTCTTATGATACTGACTAACCAGTTGAGATTCATTTTGGAATGATTTAAGCTTCAGTTCATTGTTCTCAATTTTTTCTCTCAGCACTGCTTCTACTTCTCCATCACACTTCAACTTGTTCTTGAGGTATTCATTTTCTTGTTTAACTGCTTCAAGACTAACAAGTTGCAGTTCTAGTTCTTATTTTTCAATCTCAAGTTTTTAATTTATTTTTGACAGCCTACTCACTTCCTCAGTAGTTGCCACCATACTTATATGAATGTGGAACATTTCTACACTCATGTTCTCAACAATTTCATTATATTATGCAGCATTTAAATTAATGGTAGTTAGGGTAGGTACCTCAGCCTTACATGAAGATGACTACTCTTGCTCAAATGCCATATTGCCATGCGAGCATAGTTTTCATATTTTTTATAATCATCTTCATCATTTGTGCCATCCCAACTTTTACCTTCTGTAATATAAGCTTTTTCCTGTTGTTTTCTCAGAAGTGCTTCATATTTTGCTTCAAGCTCCATATAAGTCTTGTCTTTCTTTACCTTCTTTGGCTTCCTAAATTCTGTGGCAAAGTGACCAACTTCATCATAGTTGTAGCATCTAATTTTTTATCTGTCCACAGATCTTGACTTGTAGCCACCTTTTCCAGTTGTATTTGTCTGAGTCTTTCCTTTTTGGTTGTTGTTAAAAGATGTTGAGCCTTTACTCTTGAAATATCTAGGCTTCTTAACTCTGATATTTGAAAATTTCCTTGCTAGATAAGCCATAAATTGCTCCATTTCATCCAGTTCATCAAGAGTATAGTACTCATCCTCTTTCAACTTCTAAATGACTTATTTTTTAGGTTCCTTATTATTTTGCTCAATAGCTTGAATAAATTGAGTCTGGGCTTCAGGTTCATCTTCAGTCATTTTCTTGTCATTTGTAATCAAGGCACTTGATACATCCATAACATGCACTTGACTAGTTTTAATGACTTTCTCTGCATCATCTCCAGCTCATAGGTTTTAAGAATATCATACAAAACCTCAAAAGTTATTCTCCCTAGATCTCTTCCTTCTCTTATTTCATAGATCTTTTCTTCCAAGTGGTCAGGAAGAGTGGGCAAGAATTTCAGGTTAACTTCTTCAGCTTCATAGTACTTGTTATGAAGCTGCAAATCATTTATCAGTTTGTTGAATCTCTCAAATACCTCAGTTATACCTTCTTTTGGTTTAGCCATGAAACCCTCATACTGTAACACCAAGATTCTTCTCTGTTTAGATCTCACCTCTTCAGTTCCTTCACACAAGATCTCAATCTTCTCCCAGATTTTATTAGCTGACACATCATATTATCAAGGGACTCAATGAGTATGAGTTGTAAGCCATTGTCAAGTGCAACCGTCTTTTTCTCTGGTTCAGTGTATGTAGATGGATCTTTAGGACCAGAGTGTGTATGAATGACCATGTCTCCTTTTGTTGATTCAGGAACCCTTATCATGGGAATAAATGGTCCATTCTTAAGAATTTCAATATACATTGGATTGGCCATCCTGATGAACAACATCATTTTATTTTTCCACGGAGTGTAGTTTACCTTGTCAAAGATATGAATCTTGATATTGATGATCTTCTGTGCGCTCATACTTCCAAAATCTAATCTATTTACTTTCAGATTTTTCTCTAATACCACTTGTTTGGTATAAAATGTAACATAGGGGGGGTGAATATGTTTTATGTTCTTGAATTAGCTTTAGCTTATTAAACAAAATAGTTGTATGAACTTGTAGTTGATAAAATGCTAAATTCAAAACATACAAGAAATTATCAAAAACTCACTTGATTTATATTAAATCAAATTTTCTTGCTACAAATCTGTGTTCTTAGAAATAAGAACCCAGCTACTTCTCTTGAGAGAAGACAAGATTTTTCCTAGATCTGTTTATTGCATCTAGACAAAGGACCCATGACCGGAGAAGATTAAGGTCGCCGGATACATTAATCAACACAACAAGAGATTGAGTGTTGATGACTAGATATTTGTGAGAATAGGTTATTGATCGCATCTCAAAAATGGTAATATTAAAGTAATCTATGAATGTAAAATTGGTGGTAGTAAGAGGAGATGGTGATTATGAGATGTGAAAAATATATGTGTTTGTTGGTTAATTAAGATGAGTGAAAATATTTGTATTAGCGTGTATGTCTATTGGATTTGGTCGTGGGCTTCTTTAATTTTAACTGTTTAGGGTTGGTTTCTAGTTGTTATTTTAAATTGGTTTGTAGTGGAGTAACCCCCTATATATATACATACATATACATATATATGGTATGCAAATCGATCGTCGAGAGATGAAGAAAAATACAGTGAAGTCGGATTTAAAAAAAACTTACCGTTGATGGGAAAAATCAAATTAAAAATGGAGGGAAAAAACGAGATTGTGTGTGGGAGGGTGCAGATTAGTTGGATGTGATGCTTTTAGGGGGCCATTATGTTAGATTGATCTAATGGGTTAGATTAGTTTCTAGTTTCTATTTTGAATTTATATTTTATTTGATCATTTTTATATATATATACATATATATATACATATATATATGGGAAAAGATATTGAGATTACACGGGGCCGTAAAGCAATTACAATATAAGGATAAGTTATAAATATAAAATATATGTTTCTAACATTTGGTGTATGACTAATATTTTATATTTATTTGGTGGCAAAAGTTGTATGTACGTAGTTGTTAAGCGTAAATATAACATTTTCTCGTTTTAGTATTTTTATAATTATATTGTTAAGGTAAGTTACTAAAGCTTAGAGCAACTTCAATATAGGTGTCAAACTCTATGTAACATGGCACTCTTGGGTGCCTTCGTATTGAATTCACAAGGGTTCCCAAAGGGTGCCAATAAAGTTGCCAACTTTTGGCATCCTCTTGGCACCTCTTCTAAATAGGAAAAACCCAATACTTATATTAAAAGTATATATTGTCCATTACCATTATATTACATCTAGCTTCTTATATTATTTGTTTGGGGACCATCCAGGAACATCACGTGGTGTATGCCGGCTGTTGGAGTTGTATGATGCTAAACGTAATAATTAAAAATTATTATTTATGATGAGATGGATATGTTTGGCATCCTCGCCTCTAATGGAGATGCTCTTATGTGCCTCTGATAAAATAACCCATGATCTGAATAGCTAAAATTAAATATATATGACTGGAATCCAATTCAAAATCTAAATAATATAATCTGATAATGATCCAAAAATTAATTTAACCCATTCAAAAATTACCCGAATTGAAAATTTAACCGAAAATGATCCAAAATAGTGGGGCCGATCAAAATCGAAAAAATATTACCCGAACCGAATATGACTCGAAGTCTGCGATCTAATATAAATTTGAATGAGAAAAATGATAGAATTCAGTTTATTTTAGTAATTATAGATTAACGGGTCATAACTTACTTTTAGATATATGCAATAAATATAAAAAAAATCTTATTTATAAACAAAATTCAGAATTAGAATTTTTTTTATGTTTATTATAACATAGTTATTTAATCATAGTTTTTTTGAATAAGTACATTACATTACATTAAAGACACTACATTTGATAAAAAAAATATTTTAAAGTTTCACAAATTGAATAACTGAGTAAGTTATTATTCGAAAATATCTGAGCTGAATTTAATCTGAACCGAATTTTATTTGTTCTTAATCTAAACTAGTTCCAATTTTAATCCAAATTAGATCCGAACTGAATCACATCTAATACGATCTGAATTATCTCCTACTACAACATAATTCGAAAATGGGTTCGATCCGAAATTGATCTGATCCAGAACCGATCCGTTTATCTAAATTTCCATGTCTACCTCTATCTACATACATATATATATATTCTAGGTCATATTAGGATAAAAGTATAACATATTGCACAAAATATTTAAAAGAAAATCAAATTACTTCTTAATCTCCTTAAAATTTTAATATATCTGGAATTATGACTAGGATGCACCTGCAAAAATTGTTAAATAATTTTATCAACTTAATAAATGGTGTGTAAATTGGGTTTATATGCTACTTATATAAGTAATTTACGAAGGCAAAAAATATAAATAAGCTACAAAGACTAAAAAATGTTGAATTTCCTCATAATCCTAACCTTAATTAGCAACGGTCTGTAATTTTATTTGAAAATTATGCTTTCTTCACGTATCTTATTACATGCATACATGCACGCACTACATAAACACCTTAATCTCTACTTGTTTCTTCCATCTCTCTTTATCATCCCCGCTCTTATTTATAGATACAAAACACACGTGCAAACTTCAATTATTACTAACTGAGTTCAAACAACATGATGATGTGCTATTTGAGTTGGTGCATGATGGTGGCTATTTTTGTGATTCTACCATCATTAGCAAAAGATCAAGAAACAATCCTCGGTTATACCAACAGGGGTGACACTATGGTAGTGCGGGGTGAGCGACTGCACATAGCCCCGAAAAAGAAGGCCCCAAAATTTGTATTTATTCATTGATTTGTAGATATTATTGATACATAATCAAATTAAATAAAAAAAATTAATCGGTAAAAAATTAAATTTTAACAAACAATTATGTCATAACAAAGGCATGAACTTGTTTTTGTAGAAACTAGAAAGTAACATTTTGGATGGTTTTAAAGTTGAAAGTGTGGTAGATAATTTTATTATAAAATATACAAGAAGTAAAGAATTTTTTGAAGTAAGTTTATTGAAAAATACTTATTTTTTATGGTATCTTTCGATTGTCCATGTTATTTATATATACTTACCTAAATATTTATTGAAATACAAATTAAGGCCATATTTCACAATTTCACACAGATTTTGCACAAATTTCGCACAGGCCCCGTAAATCTTTGCCTCGCCCCTGTACACAAATGTCACATACGAACTAGCATATGGTGTAACAGGCTACCCAAGCTTCCTTGAAAGATCTTGCAATGCAGTGAAAGTCCCAAAAAGAGCATGCGGGGTGCAATCAACACGAACCACCCCATTGCCAGATGCCAGACATATTTACTTAAACCTTCAAATCAGCAATACTCAATTCGTGACATTAGGAGTAGATGTCACAACCTTTCATGTTTCCATGTGTTAAGATAATGTTCGTTATAATAGGAATTACTGAGCAAGTTTCCTTGGTCATGCCTTTTCTGAAACTAAGGCGGGCCTTTTTTGTGGTTCTACTATTAGAATCACTCGATTCAGTGGTAACTATCACGATTTTGAGTTGGCTGCTAGTATAAATAGATTGAACTTTGTATTAGTTATTCAGAACCTCGACGAGCCATCAAATCTATATATGGAGACAAGATGGTGAACTATGTCATGGAAATTCTAAGGCTATATTTTTCTCATTGCTATTCAAATGATGTTAGAGAAAGCATATTTTAAATTTATGGAAGCCGCAATTATTCGGAACAATAGGACACCAAACGTCAAAAAGAAAATGGTTGATGAATTTACCAATTCGTAGATTAAATGCTAAGGTTCGTCTGATTATCTAGTGAACTAAACTACTGTAAAATAATAATCCAATAAATTTAACACATAAGATTGGTGACACAAAAATCCCCGAATGGGACAAAAACGCGGCTGGAATTGTGTACCCAATCTAGAACTGTTTCACTATATTTATTTACGTTTACGATGCTTGATTCTTCATCCAAAAACTAAAAACAAATTTCTCTATTTGAACTAAGAAACTAGTAGATGAAAAAAAATGTTAGAGTGTAGTAGTAGTTGAGTAGTGTGCATGCTTATTTTGTACAAGTGCAATATATATATATATATATATATATATATATATATGTTTTCTATCCAATTTCTTCTATTCAAATGCCAGACTTTCACAGTTAAACTACAAACCAACATCAACTAATTACAAAATAAATCAACATGCTCTATTCCACTAAAAATAAAGGCTCTGGGATTTAACTACAATTTCAAAAATTATAGCACATTTTTTCGTAATAAAAAAAATACGCCCCACAACTTAATTTTCTTCTAAATCAATTGTAAGTAACAACATCAAACTTTTCTATATATGAATCCTACCCAACTAACCACATCAACTTTTATTATATGAATCTTAAAAAGTAAAATTAACACAAAACTAAAAATCATTATTGACAGGCTAAGCCAATCCATACTTAGCATCATCTTTCCCATTTAAAAGCAACTAATAATAAAACAGAAAAATAGAATATCTTAGTTGCAAAGACAATCTCCAAAATTTTTAAAAAAGTAAAAAAAAACTCCGATAGACTTGCAACTTCAATTCATAATTTTATTTGTAATTAATAACAACCATAATCAGTAAAATTTGATCACTCAAAAAATAAAACAAATAATTGAAGTGAACAAGAAAAAATGTAGTTAATTTAAAAAAATAAAATTCATTCGAGACTACAAGTTGCTATATGTAATAAATCTCGTCATTGATTTGTAAATAAAATATATGATCTACGATACGTAGTAAGTTTTTAGCAACTCAATTTATGAAAGCAAAAAATGAAAGGAACATATTTTACTCAATTCCAAAAAACCAAGAATCTATGCTTACTTAATTATAATCAAACCAAAAAACCATGTAATAATTTTTACGAACTAAAGTAAAAATAGTTCATCAAACTTACAAGACTTTTTTGCACTTTGGTGGCTTGTACTGTATTTTTTTGCACTGTTTTGGCCAAAGTTAAAAACTCGGCACCAGTGTGGTTAGAAAATTCTTTTTAAAGAAGTTGCATGGCTCCGCATAATGATCGTTAATGCCCTTAATAGTGAGGAAGGGAAAATTGGTCAGTTCATAACGTCTACATTTTGTGTATATATGTGTGTACTCCTCATCTTAACATAACCAAATCAGAAAAGCTACAAATTCAAGAAAATCAAAACCAGAAATGAACCATCAGTATTTTTGCAGAAATTGGGCAATGGAGGAAACCTCATGGACTGAGTATAATCCGGGGCGTCGATTCCTAACATGTGGTACCCAAACCTGCAACTTCTTCAAATGGGCTGAGCTGGAGTTAGATGGTCGAAGCAAATGTGTGATTAACGGTCTATCGAGGAACATAGAAAGAAAGGATAATGATCATATCATGTAGTTGGTGGCTGCTCGAAATGAGTACAATAAGGAGCTTATGCAATTGAAGAATAAAGTCACGAAATGGCGAGCATTTACTGTGTTGCTCCTATTATATGTTTTTCATACATGGTTTAGCTCAGTTGGTGAGGAAAATGACAATGTCTAGTGATGTATAATGTACTTGATACAAGGATGTTAAATGCCTTATTTTAATTTTAAGCTGTTATATTATTGTAGTAGTGATGTAGAATCTGGTCTGATAATATGGAAGCTTTTTTCTATGATATGTATGGTTGTTTGACAATGAAATTGGTTTTACTATTTAAGTGTGACAAAGTAGAACATTATGCCAAAAGAACAACATTGTATTTGTCTTAAAATCAGTCATACCAAATCCAAGAAAATGCATTAAGTGATCACTAACAAAATGATTATAGACAGTTTTGATTATCAGCCATAACCTAAAGTTTTGATCACTAACAAAATGCACAAACCAAAAGTGTCCTTTCACGTGCATAACTACTCATAGACAATACCAACAAAATAGTGAGAAAAGTGGCCTTTCACAGGCATAAGTAGTCATTGACACAGAAACATAAATCTTCCATCCTGGTTTTGCAGCCATCTTAGCTTTCTTGCCTGCCTCTAGTTCACCCACCTTCTTTCTTTTAGTTGCTTGAAGTTATCTTAAAGTAGTTACTTGTTTCCCCTTCCAATTGAGTGAGTTATCTTGAAAGTCATCATTAGCCAGTCCTTTTGCTTTAGGATCAGTATTTGGTTGGCTTTCAAGATTGTCACATTATAATTTTGTTGCTCCATATTTCTGCACTGGAGGTTGATCTCTTTTACTGTCTTCAGCTCCATCATTTTTACCTTGTTGTCTCGATATTATTCTTGTTTTAAGTTTCTGCACAGGAGGTTCAACCCTATCATCTACAGCTGTACCAGTATTGACAACATTGGTTGAGTCATTACCATCCTTGGCTGCTTTCTACAAATAAAAACTTTTGGTTAGTTGATAATAATCAAATGATACATGTAGGATAAGACAAGAGTTGATAATACATTTTAGTACCTTGGCAGGACAAGTCTTTGAATTATGTCCTGGTTTTTTGTAAGTTATGCAACTAATGGTTGTCTTGGAAATATTTGGGTCTCTGTCTTCCTCTGCAGCCTTCTTAATTTCATCACTTTTCTATTTAAACAATTTTATACATATGATTAGCAAAAATACTAAAAATATGTAAAGGCACAAATATGAAGAGCATACCTTGACAGGATATGTTCTTGTGTTATGGCTTTCTGCCTTGCAATATTTACAGTTCATCTTCACTCTAGTCCTTGGAAATTTGGTTGCATTTGCAGGTAAATCATTCTTGGTATTTCTTTTCTTCTTGGGCCTACCAATCTGAGGCCTTATACTTGGTGGTAGAGGCATTGGTTCAGGGGCCTCTTTCCAAAATTCTGGACCAACTATTGGTTCTACTATGTAACTGTAAAGATGTTTAATTCAAGAAATTAGTAATTTAATATAGATCAGTTCCAAGATATTAAGCTGAATTTGAAGAAAATATACTACCTTCATGTACTGAGGTTTTTCGTAATGATCACTAACATGAATTTTCCAAGGGTTATTCCTAAATGTTATACACTTTTTTTCACCTCATGAGCATACTTCCAAACATGTGTGTACTTCTCCTCATGGGTTCCACTAATTTTCATCAAAGCCCTCCTTTTAGCTCTATAAACAACATGATTTCTCACATCACATTTCAAATCATTCATAATTTTCCTATTAAAAGCATTCATAGGCCATGTTGGCTTCAATCTGAGCTCAGTCTTATAGGAATCAGCTATCCAAGCTGAATTGATTTATTTCTGCTTAAATGTGGATGAGAAAGTGTGTTTCTTATTTAAGGTCTTGATCTAAAATATGGAGCTTCCTTTATGCATTGTTAAAGCATAAAGCTTCCATTTACAGGGTTTTTCACACACATACTGCACTTTCTTTCCAAAATTTCTACAATTACTGTTGGCCTTCTTTCTATAATTGCATATTTCTTTACTACCTGTCTATGTAGTTTAGAATCCCTAAAGAAAATTCCTATCTGAAAGACATGTTTTATCATGTTAATCTTTTCATTAAAAACAGAATAACTTAAGTCATCCTCATCAGTTGAATTCCCTACCATTCTCTCATCTTCACTATTAGCATACACACTTGAATTACCATCAGAATCACTATCTGCCTTATCATAATAGATATCATCAACATTTTTTTCAAAGATTAAATCATCATCTGACTCATTGACATTGGAACTATCTGAATGGAATGTTTCATCACTACTTTCCTTTTCTCTCATTTCATAATCCTCATAACTGTCAGGATCCGAAAAGTATTTGACTAAGACCTTTAATTTCATAAGCTCTTGTTTAGTATCCATTTTCTGCTATGTAGTACAAGGGAATTGAGGACCATCCAAATCAATTTCAGCATGTTCTTCAAATGTTGTCCTATATGGGGCTGCTCAAGGGGTGTGGGTTCCTTAAATTGTAAGTTTCTGACTGCTGCATTTAATGAAGAAGATAATTAAGCTTCAAATTTTACAAAGATTTCAACAAATATTTCTTTAGGCATCAATTCACACATTATCATTACCTCCTCATCTGAATCTAATACAAAGCATCCTCTTTCTATATTTGTACTAGGTAATTTATACCATCACTGAGCAAATCCACCAATGCACCTGATTTCTTTTATTAAAAAATGTGGTTAGTTGTCCCACATTGTCAAGTCAATTTGAGCCATAATTTGAGTGGACAAATGTTGCATGCATGCAACGAGTAACACTTGGAATATTTTCTCCTCCGAGAGAGCTTTCCGAGGTGCTTTGAATCACTCAAAATGACTAAGTGATGGATGAGATATGATCATCCAAAGTTAGCCTCCTAGTAGTGGAAATTTATGGAAGAAAAATAAGTCCCACATTGATTTTGCAAAAGAGCATACATAGCTTTATATAGCAAAACACTTATGTAATGTTCAAATGTGTTACTATGAATTGCTCCAATATATACGTGCGCACATGAGGGGTGCAAATCATGGGCTTTTGAGGGACAGTCCGAGGCTTGCGAAGCCTTCGAGCTTGTGTAGCTGAAAATTTTCCTGAATAATTATGGACTAGTTTTGCTAAATTTAATTTCCATTCGACTTGGGATTTTAAAAGTTTAATTCGTTTTGACTAGGGACTATTATAATTGATTTGATGTTATAATAATCAGATTCATTTACGGATTTGATTTATTAACCGAGTGATTAATTAAAGCATTTTAATTAACTACGCATGGAGTAGCACACACGTTTCCTCTAGCCTATATAATAATGTATCAGGCTTAGGGTTATTCATTCGTTCAAAATACAACACACATCCTCCTTATAAACACAAAACCTACCATCTCTGTTTTGGTGATAGTTTCTTGCTCTGTTCTAGTTCGCCGAAGGTACTGTTCGCATAACATTGCCGTCTTCTCATTTTATCTTGGGAGGCTAACGACGCGCACATACGGTGAGGGCCGTAATTGTTTTAAGGAGACAGTTATACGACTAAACTCGAGAACTTTTCCTTCATATATCTTTTTTTTTATTTCTGTTATTCTCACATACTTATAGTATATGTATTAATCACAGATTGTGGTAACAATCTTAAAGCTATAAATTATTATATATGACTAATAAATCTGTCTATGCCTATTTGTTGAGTAACAGATCTATTGAGAATAACAATGTGAACAATATGATGAACACGATGGCTGATCCCAACGCAAAGATCACTTAATTTGATGGGGTTCACCAATAGGCGCCTAACCCTAACGCATAGATCGCAGTACCTGATGGGGGTCAGACACCTGTTGAACATGTAACGCCCCTAAATCCGGGGTCAGGAGATTTGGTCGTCACTATGAAACCTCAATCCAAAATAACCTGTTGAATCAATAAATAAATGCCATCAACTGAAATATAGCATCTGTGACCCCAAACTACACCAAGATCTTTTCAGGTTACAGTTCTAAAAACAAGATATCCAAATTCCATAAATAAATTTTTTACTTTCTTTTAAAACTCTTTTCAATAATTCAAATTTCGAGACAAACCCGCTAGTATAACTTCGAAAGGAAGTATATCAGTCCCAATTATACAATAACAACTATAATATAATATAATATAATATAATATAAACAACTTTACATAATAGAACTTACACTAGCCCGCAAACCCTAGACCAACAACCTTCCAAAAGCTTCTTCTTTGCTTCCTTGAATTATGCGGCTAAACAGCGCAAGCTAATCCTCACTAGAGGGTTAAATTTAAAAATAGGCAAGTATGAGCGAAAGAAATGCTCAGCAAGTTCAGTATAACATAAATATGGTCTTTTTGATATAAAACCGACATCTGCAATAGAGCAGAACAATTAAAATTATAATTGCTGAATTAGAAAATTTTAATTAAGGATTCCCATAATTGGTTCCTTAAATGAATTAAAAATCCTTTTTGATATTTTTGAGCGAAATATTTCAGCAATACTTTGAATCTTGACGAGAATAAAAAAATCACAAAATAGTGTTTACGAAAATATCGTAAACAACAATAACATGAAACAGTGATTATGGACTGAATCATAAACTTTATTCAAAACTGAACTCTTGATATCAATATTTATTTTGATGTCATATCAAATTAGATATCAATAAGAACTTTGATGCTCACAAAATTTTATACTGAAGTCAACATCAATTATCACTATTAATACCACCTTTGATATTTAATCACAAAATAAGTATCAACATAAATCAGAAAACTGAATCAAACTGTATTTCATCTTTTTATCCAAAATAGAAACACTTGATAAATTACTCAGTATATGATTATCAAAGCAATATAATTTAGATTGGAATATGTTATGGATTAAAAACTAGGTATATAATCGCTTTATTTATTACTAAGGATCGTGAGCTTCGAGGCTCGATTTGACTGCTCTTGTGTTTCGTGACTCAATCTGCCTTAACAAGATGCCTATGTACCTTGCTGATTGCCAAGGATTAAGTCAAGAAACGTAGTTCTGATTTGTGGGGTGAGGCCCCTTATATAGATGTTGGGAGTTCTTGAATTGGACTTGGTGTAAGAGACTTGGTAGTCAAGTCTTAGAATTAGAATGGACTTTGGAGTCCTAAGTGGTAGGAAACTGATTTCTTATCCTTCTAGGTCCCTTGGAGACTAATCTACAAGGATTTATGTCCTTACTGGGACTCTTCTTAATAGCTGATTTTTCCCTTATTAATGAATGATGAAATTAATTAATATTCAGGGTTTTGGGCCTTCTTTGTTCCATCAGGCCTGATCTGGTCCATCAGGCCTGATCAATGTGTTAACCTTTTTGGTCTGAATGTCATACATCTTTTTATTGGGCCTTGTAGCCCAAATCATGTGTAATTAATGCAATATTTAATTACGTAATCAGGATTTATTTATTCCCTATCATTTTCCCCCCAACTTTTGGGAAACCGTAAAAGGTTTCGCAGAAGTTAAGTTCATTCGTTCTCTTACAGGGTATCGTTTTGGTGTAAAGTGTGGAGCGACCTACACATTTATAACGATTTGCCTTGTATACGGCTTCAGGGTTGTTTTAAAATGTTAGATATATTTGATAATGTCATGATTAATATGATTTGTGTTTAGTTTTTCAGATCTTACTTAACAGGACAAATCATTACTTAACTGGAAATCAGTACTTATACTGAAGTCAGAACTTAAGATATCAGAACTTAAGTTGTCAGAACTTAAGTTATCAGGAGATATTTATCAGGAGATAATATCAGGACTTAAGGAGACTTTCAGATAAGAAAGGCAGCTGATTGAAAGGAAAGAAGATCAAGACACACGCAAGAAGAGATATGCATGAAGAAGGAATTCTATGAAGAAAAGAATACTTGGAAGAAAAGATAACTAGTTGATATATTTTAGGAAACAAAATTATATTTCATATCAATTAGAATTTATCTTGTAACTGTGTAGTATATAAACACAGACATAGGGTTTATACTATATGTGTTATCATAATCGAAGTTATTATTCATTGTAACCCTTGCATCTCTCGTGATAATTTGTTCATCACTGAGAGAGGACGGTTCCATATTGTAACAGAGAGTTGAATAAAATCTGTTTTTTGTTACTTGTGTTCTTATATTCGATTTGATTGTGATAAACACTGTATTAAACTCCGTTCTACAGTGTGTGATACCTAACAAGTGGTATCAGAGCAAATCTGTTAACAAACAAACAGTTTAAGATTCAAAAATAATCATGTCTGAAGAAGAACAAACTCCAACCAAGCCCACCAAAACTGAAGAACCTCCAAAGACTCAAATCAATAATCGATATGAGACTATTAGAGTTCCCATACTGAAACCATCTGAATATCCCATATGGAAGGTGAGGATGTCTATGTTTCTGGAAGCTACAGATCCAGAATACCTTGACAGAATCAATGAAGGACCACACAAGACAACCAAACTCTCTGTTGTAGTTGCAGGTGAACCAGCAAAATCTGTACCAAAGGAGAAGAGTGATTACACTGTTGAAGTTATCTCATCGATTGCTAAGAATGCTAAGGTACGACACTTGTTGCATAGTGCCATTGATAATGTCATGTCAAACAGGGTAATTAACTGCAAGACTGCTAAGGAGATATGGGATGCCTTGGAGACAAGATGCCAGGGAACTGATTCAATTAAGAAGAACAGGAAGACTATACTCACTCAAGAGTATGAGCACTTTGACTCAAAACCTGATGAGTCATTGACTGGTTTATATGACAGATTTGTCAAACTCTTGAATGATTTATCACTAGTTGACAACGAATATGATCTTGAAGATTCAAACCTTAAATTCCTATTAGTTATTCCTGAAAGTTGGGATTTGAAGGCCACCACTATAAGAGACAACTATAATATTCAAGAAACAACTCTTGATGAAATTTATGGGATGCTCAAGACTCATGAACTTGAGATGGAATAATGAAGCAAAAGAAATGGAAGAAAGTCAAGGATAGTTGCTCTAAAGGCTGAGGACGAATCCCCCAAAGCAGTTGTCTCAAGAAAAGGCAAAGGAAAAGCTCTCATCACAAAGTCTGATACTGAGTCATCAAGTTTTGATAGTGATGATGACTCAGAAATTGAAAGCTTACCTGAGATTGATGCTGATGAAGAAATGATGAAGCTGTGTGCTCTTATGGTGAATGGAATCACAAGAATTACATACAAGAAATTCAGAAAGGGAAAGAAATTTTCCAGAAAAGGTGCAAGTTCTGATAAGAAGGGTTTCAGAAAATCTGAAGGCAAAGGAGGAAAGTCTGACAGAGGAGACTACTCAAATATCAAATGCTTCAACTGTGGTGAGAAAGGCCACATATCTCCTGATTGCAAGAAAGTGAAGAGTGACAAAGGCAAGGCTCTTGTCACAAAGAAGAAAAGCTGGACAGACACTTCAGATTCTGAAAGTGAGGTCAACTATGCCTTGATGGCAAATGCTGATAGCAGTTCTGATAATGTTGAGTTAAAGGTACCTCAAACTACTTATGCCTTTCATACTGATGATATTAGTGAGTTGAGAAGATATCTTAAAACCATGTTCATTAGTTATAGAGATCAAACTTTAACATGTGAAAGATTAACTTCTGAAAATCTTGCTTACAAAAAGAGGAATGATTATTTAGAAAAAGAGTTAGTCATGTTCCATCAAACTCAGAAAGATAGAGATGATGCTTTTTATGTTAGGGATGAAGTACTTAAAATAAATGAATCTTTAAAAACTGAGTTAGAAAAGGAAAGAGAGATTATCAGGACTTGGACTAACTCTGGCAGAACAACTCAGAATTTGTTAAGTAGTGGAAACTGGAAAGAAGGCTTAGGTTATGGAGATGATAAGAATGATAAGGGAACTATAGAAATTGAGCCTATAGTTGTTAAACAAAAGTCAAAGGTAAATCCTGTTAAGTTTGTAGCTGTAAAGTCTGATATTGATAAATCAGAAGTTAAAGAGAAATTAACTTCTGACAAACCAAAACAGGATAAGCCAACTGAAGTTAACATAGGCTTAATGACAAAGAAGCAGCTTAAGCATAAGCTGAAATATGTTAAGAATGTAAATAAGGTAAAGCTCCCTAGGAAAAATAGGAATGGAAAGGAAGGTGTGAATAATAGTAATGATTATAAGCCTGTTCCTAATGCTCTTAGAAAGAAATGTTGTAACTGTGGAAATTCTAACCATCTGGCTTCTTTTTGCAGGAAAAATAAGAACATAAACTCCTTACCTTCAAAGTCAGGAGTTAACAGTCAGTCTATTAGATATAGGCCACAAAATCCTTGTTTTCATTGTAGTAGTTTATGGCATTCCATTTATACTTGTAAAGAATATCATAGTTTGTACTATGATTATTATCAAATAAAACCTTCTTTAAAGAAAGTTAGCATTATTCCTTCTAGTGTAAGTTTTGATGCAAAGTATGATAGTGTAAATGCTGATAAGAAAAATGTTAACATAAACTCTGATGCTAAATCCTCTGCAAATGTTAACAAACTTAATAAGGCCAAAGGATCCAAGCAAGTCTGGGTCCTTAAAACTAATCATTAGTGGTCTTTGTGATTGCAGAGCAACATGAAAAATATCCTAGTTCTGGACAGTGGATGTTCAGGACATATGATTGGAAATAAAGCCCTGCTATCAGACTTTGTGGAGAAAGCTGGTCCAAGTGTTTCTTATGGAGATGGCAACATGGGAAAAACTTTGGGATATGCCAATATCAATCTGGGGAATGTCATCATTGAAAAAGTAGTTCTAGTCTCAGGACTTAAACATAATTTGCTGAGTGTTAGTCAAATCTGTGACAAAGGTTATCATGTGGATTTCTTTGAAGAACACTGTGAAGTTGTAAGCAAATCTACAGGCAAAGTTGTTCTGAAAGGATACATGCATGGTAACATTTATGAAGCCAAGCTTTCAACAAGTACTGATGGTTCTGCAATCTGTCTGTTAAGTAGAGCATCAATTGAAGAAAGCTGGAATTGGCACAAGAAACTCTCTCATTTAAATTTCAACAATATAAATGAACTAGTCAAGAAAGATCTTGTGAGAGGTTTGCCAAAATCTGTATTTGCTCCTGATGGCCTTTGTGATTCCTATCAAAAGGAAAAACAAAGAAAATCTTCATTCAAGAGCAAGACTGAATCTTCAATTCTTGAGCCTTATCACCTACTACATGTTGATCTATTTGGTCCAGTGAATGTCATGTCTATTGCAAAGAAGAAATATGTTATGGTGATAGTGGATGAGTTCACCAGATACACATGGGTGTATTTCTTGCACACAAAAAGTGAAACTGCATCTATCTTGATTGATCATGTCAAACAACTGGATAAAGTGGTTAAAGACTTTGTAAAAATCATAAGAAATGATAATGGTACTGAGTTCAAGAATTTTATTATGGAAGAGTTCTGCAAAGACCAAGGAATCAAGCAGGAATTCTCTGCTCCTGGAACTCCACAGCAAAATGGAGTTGTTGAAAGAAAGAATAGAATTCTCTTTGAAGCTGCACGAACTATGCTTGATGAGGCAAAGTTACCAACCTATTTTTGGGCTGAAGCTGTGCAGACTTCTTGTTTTACTCAAAATGCAACACTCATTAACAAGCATGGAAATACACCATATGAGATGGTGAAGAAAAAGAAGCCAAATCTGAAGTATTTTCATGTATTTGGATGCAAGTGTTTTCTTCTTAAGACTCATCCTGAACAGCTATCCAAATTTGATCTAAAAGCTGATGAAGAAATTTTTGTTGGATATCCACTTTCCACAAAAGCCTTCAGAGTCTACAATTTAAGAACAAGGGTAGTCATGGAATCTATCAATGTCTCTTTTGATGATAAGAAGATTACATGACTTGAAGATTTCAATGATCATGATCAGCTGAGATTTGAGAATGAAGTTTTAAATTCTGATACCGTAAATCCTGACAGTCTAAATCCTGATACTGCAAACTCTGATGGATTAAACTCTGATGTTATTGAAACTGTGGTGACTACGCCAAAGGAAGATGCACCTGTGCAGGGGGAGCATACTGAAGATACAACCACATCTCAAGAAGCATCAGAACCTACAACTGGCTCTTCAAGTTCTGATTCATCAAGTTCTGATGGGCCAAGTTCTGATAATTCCGGGAACTCCAATTTTGAAGGATCCAACTCAGAGAGCATAATTTCAGGGGGAGCATCAGAAAAGGTTGATGAAGACAGCATGGATCATGGGGGAGCATCCAGTTCTAGAGAAAACCTTCCATCTGCAAGGAAGTGGACTAAAGCACATACACCTGACTTAATTATTGGAAATCCTGATGCAGGTGTCAGAACTAGAACAGCTACATCAAATGAATGTCTCTATCATTCTTTTCTTTCTCAGACTGAACCAAAGAAAGTGGAAGAAGCTCTTCAGGATGCTGATTGGGTGCAAGCAATACAGGAAGAATTAAATGAATTTGAAAGAAATAAAGTCAGAACCCTAGTACCAAGACCAAAGAACAGATCTGTTGTTGGTACAAAGTGGGTGTTCAAAAACAAAACTGATAGTGATGTCATAATTACAAGGAATAAAGCAAGGTTGGTTGCAAAAGGATATTCTCAACATGAGGGAATTAATTATGATGAAACATTTGCACCAGTTGCTAGATTGGAAGCCATAAGGATATTTTTGGCTTATGCTGCTCACAAAAAGTTTACAGTCTTTTAAATGGATGTAAAAAGTGCTTTTCTTAATGGAGAATTGGAAGAAGAAGTATGTCTTGAACAACCTCCAGGTTTTGTAGATTCAAAATTTTCTAATCATGTCTACAGACTTGACAAAGCACTTTATGGCCTTAAGCAAGCTCCAAGAGCATGGTATGAGACATTAGCTCAGTTTCTTCTGGAAAGTGGATTTAACAGAGGGACTATTGACAAAACACTGTTTTATCTCAACCATGGAAAAGACTTACTTTTGGTGCAGATATATGTTGATGATATCATTTTTGGTTCTACAAATGATAGACTTTGTAAAAGGTTTGCCAAGCTAATGCAGTCAAGATATCAAATGAGTATAATAGGAGAACTTAGCTATTTTCTGGGCCTTCAAGTCAAGCAGAATGAAGAAGGAACTTTTATTTGTCAATCTAAGTACACCAGAAATTTGTTGAAGAAATTTGGAATGCAAGATTGTTCAAGTGCATCCACTCCTATGGCCACTGCAACAAAATTGGATAAGGATACTGGTATATCAGTAGATATTACTGATTACAGAGGTATGATTGACTCACTACTCTATCTAACTGCAAGTAGACCTGATATCATGTATGCTACCTATGTTTATGCAAGATTTCAAGCAGATCCAAGAGAACCTCACTTAACAGCTGTGAAAAGAATTTTCAAGTACCTTAAGGGTACAGTTGATCTGGGATTGTGGTATCCTAGAGAATTAGACTTTAAGCTAATAGGTTACTCAGATGCAGATTTTGTAGGATGCAAAATTGACAGGAAAAACACAAGTGGAAACTATCAATTTCTTGGAGGCGGATTACTTTCTTGGTTTAGCAAGAAATAGAAGTCAATTTCCACATAAACTGCAGAAGCATAGTACATTACTGCAGGAACCTGTTGTGCACAGATTCTTTGGATGAAGAATCAGTTATTGGATTATGGGTTAACATATTCTAAAATCCCTATTTACTGTGATAATCAAAGTGCTATTGCTATGACAGGTAATCTAGTTTAACACTCAATGACAAAGCACATCAGTATTAGGTACCACTTCATAAGGAAACATGTTGATGAAGGTAGAGTGGAATTGCATTTTGTTCCAACAGATCAATAACTAGCAAATATCTTCACATAACCACTATGTGAAGCAACCTTTACAAGATTGGTAAATGAACTTGGAATGGTTTCAAGTTCCTTTTCTAAATCTGCTTAGTTTATGTTCTGATACATCATATTTTATGATCAGTATTTATAGATATTACTATCTTTGTGCATTCTGTGCTTAAATTTAAAATTTGCTTAAGTGTTGATTGTTGTCTGATGTGAATTTCTAAACTCTGATAGTGATATGAATGTTTCTGTGACTATTCAATCCAATGAGGATAACTGTGCTAGATACGGACCTAGTAATCTTTAATATACTAAAGATCCCATTTGAAGTAATTATTTATGTGGAAATCTTTTAACGCAAGCAAATTCTGATATTGAGCTTAGTTGAAGTTTACTTTGTGTATCGTATTACTAAGTCAAAAACTAGAATAGTGCTTCTTATCTGTTAAGTTCTGATGTTAGTAAATCTGATGGATGTACTAAGTGCTAATAAGCCTCACTTATCAATAGAAAAGAAAAGAAATAAAAATCAGGTACTCCTTTGAGATCTAGAGTAAAAAATGTGGAAGGGAAGACCCAAGTGCATTGCTGGTATTAAGTAATATGCATTAGAAAAGAAAAATAAAGTTTTCTTGGTGACTTTTCACATTCTCTAATTACTGGAGAAATACTCTGATAATAGCATAAATTCTGATAAGCAGTTGTGACTCACTTACACTGAGAAGCCACTGTAAAAAGGAAATTCAAAAGATGCATAAAATGAGCACAAAACAGTTGAGGTGGACTCATGCATGAACTCATTCTATAGTAGACTTCAGAATAATTACAGATTTTAAGCAAAGTTCTTAGTTATGCCTTATTTCTAAGATGTACTGAAGTGAATCGGACTTTACTCTTTGTCTGATATTTAGCTTAATGCACACACATACACTCCATATGAATGATGAAAATTACTGTGGTGATAAATGTTATTTTGGATGAACAGTTTAAGTGTTAGTTGCATAAATTCTGAGGATAAGTTCTGATGGAAGTTCTGATGTACCTATATCAGCATTTGTGTAAAGAATTATAGGAATAAACATTCACTTTTCGAGTTAAGAAGCCATATTCTGATGACTTTTAAATTCTGATAATAATCAAGTTCTGATGCTGACGTGGCAGTATTTATTTACTTGGTTTATTTTTGGTCATTACCTCAACGGTTACATTTTTATTCAGGATATTGGTTTATGTGAGATAAAGAAGTATTAATCATTTATTTAGTGGGAACAGTTTTTTTAAAACTGAACGTGCAAAGTAATAATTGCTTATTTACCGTGCCCATTAACTTTTGCCTTAACTGCTGCATGTTTGACAGGTGTAAAGGTCTGTTCCACTCCTCATTAACTGCTGTAATGTGGGTTGTCTAAGTAAAAGAGATAAAAGATTTTCAAATCTTTTATTCATATTTTTATTCTATTTCACTATCTCTTTTCTTATTCTCTCACATTTTCTAACGGTTCACCATACAGACATTTCATCAAACACCTTTCAGGCAAACAAGATTCTCACTTATTTCTGATGGCGCCCAAGGATTTAATTGTTGATGGAGCCAAGTGTGTACCAAATAACTATGCTGCAATCTTGAACAAGGCTGAAGCTCCATCAGATTTGCACTTTGTGCAAAATTTCTTAGCAAATAGTGAGATTGGGTATGCTTTGACCCAACCTCAAACCATTTCAAGCCAACAAGTACTGACTTTTCGGCGGACTGGGATTTTTGATGACGGTGGTGCTACTGGTACTCCAAGTATTATATTTGAAGTAAATGATGTTGAACATGTAGTTACTCCTGGGGCAGTTCGCAAAGCTCTCCACTTACCAGAAGGCTGTACATTCTCAACAGTGGAGGACCCTGTTCTACAGCAGCTCATGGCCAGTTTGGGTTATGAGAAAAGTTTGGGAAAGCTTGGACAACTGAAAAGAGCAAATATCAGGAAAGAATGGAGCTTTTTCTTTGATTGCATCACTAAGGCATTCGCCAATAAATGCTCCAACTTTGATGCTATTCCAATCATGAGTCAGCAAATCGGGTATGCTCTTATTCATCAAACTCACTTTGATTTTGCAAGTGTTGTGCTAGGTTTCATAGGGGATAGGATGACAGAAGATAGGAATGTAGTATACTTTGCTAGATTCTGTCAGCTTATATATACTTTTTATTGTGCTGAAGAACCCTAACCTACCACTGATTTAATTCCACCCTTTAAGCTTGCAAAAAGGGCTTTTAATGATTTATTAAATGCTGACAATAAGAAACAAGAGGTTAGACCCTTACAAATACCTCAGTTAGTGAAACAGATGGTAAATGTTGATCCTCAAACCTACACATCTGTTTACCCTGATGTTCAACCCACATCCCAGCCACCACAACAGCCATCAGAACATACCACATATACACAAACACCTCAAACTTCTCAACCTCAACCTACTCAACCCTCAATCAGGACATATTTCAAATCATCACAGTCATCTCAACCTTCAGCACATCCTGTGAAGCCTTCATCTTCCAAACCCAAGAGGACTAAGACAGTACCTTAGACTCAACAGAAGAGAAGGAAACTTGTTCTGAGAAATGAGTCAGACAATGATCTCAGACTTAATAGAAGAGAAGGAAACTTGTTTTGAGAGATGAGTCAGACAATGAGGAACAGGTTCCCATATCTGAACCTGTTGTAGTAGAAGCTGAGAAGATATCTTCTCAGAAAGACACTGTAACTGGGAGTTCTAGGCATCTCAAAAGGCTTAAAAAGCTAAATACTGATGATAAAGCTCCTACAGTGTCTCCACCCTTAAAGAAAATGAAAAAGCAAAGAGCTCACAGGGACACAGCTGAGTCAGAATCAGAAGATGAGGAAGCAGCTAAGGAAGGGGGTCAGGAATCTCTGATCCCAACAGAACCAATTGTTATTGAATCACTTCCTTCAGCACAACCAGAAACTGCTCAAGACAGAGTGCCTACTCCTCCTATGTCACCTATAATTGAACAAGTACATACTGATAACCCAGGTACAAGTGCTGAGATTGATATTCATAACTTGATTGTGCCTGAGGTTTTGTACTTAGAAGCTCCACCAACTCAAATCACCCCACCAACAACACCAATTCTAGATGCTGATTTTAATGAAGATATTCCTACTACACTAATTCTGAATCTGGATAATGAAAACAGATTTTAGGTGGGCATCAAGGTTTGGCTGTTGATCAGAACTTAGTTGGAGATCAGTGCTTACAGGATAATGTTAAAGTCTCAATAGCCTCTCATACTATTCTTTTATCAGAGGATGCTGATGATGCTGATTCTATAAGTTCTGATGCTGCTAATGCTGAACTTACTGGTGAAGCTGCTGCCAATGTAGATGCTGATGCAGCTGGTCCATCAGGACATGCACCTCAACAAGCTCCAAACAAAGCTGAATTAATCAAGAAGTTTGTTGGAGAAGATGCACCAGTACCTTGGAGTGAAAATCCTAGAGGAAGGGAGTGGAATAAGGAATGGAACAAAGTTGATTTTGTTCCTACTTCAAACATACTTGCTGAGCACTTGGCTAAAGCTGATGAGATGCTAGTCAATGATGATTTCAAGACACAGCTCAGAGTTACTGCACTAAGTACAAGGCACCTTCAAGGTCAACAATCTGTAACTCAAGCCAAGGTAGACAAGATTCAAGAATCCTTAAATCAGCAAGATATGCTTGTCAAGCTGGACAAGAAAAGGTTTCTCAAACCTACCTTTGACAGAATTAAGAACATTGAGAAAACTCAGGAGAAACAACAGGCTCAGATTGATGAAATTTTGAAGAATCAAGCTTCTCATCTAAATCAACTCAATGAGATCCAATCCTCAGTGGAATTGCTTGTCTCTCTTCTTTTACCTGCTGATGCCAAAAAGGGGGAGAAAGTAATTAAGTCCAAATGCAAAACTGTTAAGACACTAAAGGGAAAGGATGATGAAAAAGATGACCAGGGAAACTCTGGAATGGGTGGAGGTCATGGTCAAGGTAAAGGTTTTTCATCAAGCAAAGCTGGAACTACAAGTCAAAGAACAAGTTCTGATACTGGGAGAAGAATAAGTTCTGATAATGGTAAAAGGATAAGTTCTAATGAACATCTGGAACTTGATGAGGAAATTTCAAGACAGTTATTTCTGAAAGAAAATCCAGGAATGGACTTTGAGAGTCTAAAGGAAGAAGAAGCTAGACTTAAGTTAGAAAAAGTCAACTCTAAATCTAAAGCTTCTGTTGTTGAAAAGAAACTTCCTAAGGCGAAAGGCATTGTGATAAAAGAAAGGACAAATCCTGAGGCAATTAAAGTAAAATCACAAGTGGAGATAGATCCAAGGTCCAAGGGCAAAGAAAAAGTTGATGAACCTGTAAAGGTTTATGTGCCATTCATGGATGAAGAAATATCTAATGAAGATGCTAGTCTAACTCTGGTGAAAAGGAAGATTTCTCAAACAACCTCTGACATGGCTCATGTTGTTCAGAGTCAAGATATAGTAAGTTCTGATATGACAGTGAAGCAAGCAACATCTGACATAGCTCAAGTTGGCTTGATATCAGAAGATAAAGAAAAGGAAACCTCTGACATTGCTCATGTTAAACCTTCAAAGTTACTCCTACCAGGATTCACCAAAGCTAAACAGACTCAATCTTTGAAGACTGCAACAAGTGGTTTTGAAGCAAGAGTTGTTACAGGAAAAGAAGCAAGAGATAAATCTGGATTGGGTAGTGCTGATGAAAGAAGAATACAAAACACAACCAATGATCCAACTTCTTTAAGTGAAGCAGGTGTTGGAGCAACTCCTGAAAGATTGAATCAACTAGAATCTGTACAGATGGTTTACCATACATTTTTGAAAGAACACATCTTGTTATATGTTATGATAGATGGAAGGGTATACCATATTAGGCAGAATGCTATACCACTGAAGTATTTTGAAAAACTGGAACATGTTCTATTCTTACTTCAAGTGAAGAACAGATTAACAGATAGTGCTGCAAATTATTTGAAGACTCAAATTCAAAGACAGAAGAAGCTTTACTCTGTAAAGTCTGACAGCATATATTGTCCCAAGTACAGAGATCACAAAGGTGATATTGTTGACATGAAGCCTAACTCTGCTAAGATTATAACTACTTTTCTGGGTTATAAGGCTGTGGAATTCAATCTTGAGTCTGACAAGGCATATTTGATCAGACTAGATTAGGATATAAGGAAAGCTAGAATAAATGATCTCAGGGCTGCTATCTTTCAAATTGGTGAAGATACGGTTGAATTGAAGAATGCTAAAAGGAGAATGATCAATGAACTCGAATATGCTGAGAGATGTTTGTTGAAGAACTATCTCAGAACAACTCCTGATATCAAAGAGATCAGTAATTGAAGCTAAGTCAAAGATCTACAATTGGTCAAATTCTGATGTGTATACAGACTGAAGCTGTTATCAGACCTTGAGGTTGGTAAAGCTACAAAGTCTGTAAGTTGTAGTTATCTAGTCAAAATTTCATGCATTTGTTCTTAATGTTTTTGACATCATCAAATATCTATTAAACTTGTATATTATGCTAATTTACAAGTTGGGGGAGATTGTTAGATATATTTGATAATGTCATGACTAATATAATTTGTGTTTAGTTTTTCAGATCTTACTTAACAGGACAAATCAGTACTTAACTGGAAATTAGTACTTATACTGAAGTCAGAACTTAAGATATCGGAACTTAAGTTGTCAGAACTTAAGTTATTAGGAGATATTTATCAGGAGATAATATCAGGACTTAAGGAGACTTTCAGATAAGGAAGGTAGTTGATTGAAAGGAAAGAAGATCAAGACAAACGCAAGAAGAGATATGCATGAAGAAGGAATTCTATGAAGAAAAGAATACTTGGAAGAAAAGATAACTAGTTGATATATTTTAGAAAGCAGAATTATATTCCATATCAATTAGAATTTATCTTGTAACTGTGTAGTATATAAACACAGACATAGGGTTTACACTATATGTGTTATCATAATCGAAGTTATTATTCATTGTAACCCTAGCAGCTCTCGTGATAATTTGTTCATCACTGAGAGAGGACAGTTCCATATTGTAACAGAGTTTATTGTGTTGAATAAAATCTGTTTTTTGTTACTTGTGTTCTTATATTCGATTTGATTGTGATAAACACTGTATTCAACCCCCTTCTACAGTGTGTGAGACCTAACATAAAAACTTCCCTATTATTTCATACATTTTTTCCTCTTTTTAGGAATTTTCTGGTATTTTTCAGGAATCTTCCCCTTAATTTACAGGATTTTTTCTTAATTTCTGGAATTTTCCAATTTTTCTGCAATTTTTCAGAAACATTTTCTAACTTTCAGCCCTTTTTCGACCAGGATCCTAGTCGAAATTTCGACCTGGATCCTAGTCGAATTTTTTGGACAGCTTCTTAATCCTGGTCGAAGAATTTCGACTAGGTTCCACGACCTGGATTTTGACCAGGATCCTAGTCGAACCTTCGACCTGGATTTTGGTCGAAATTTTGGTCCCTTTTTGATTCCTGTTCGTAAGGTTTCGACTAGGAATTACGATCATGGTTTCGACCTGGATCCTAGTCGAACCCACGACCTGGATCTTGGTCAAAGTTTTGGTCCCTTTTTGATTCCTGTTCGTAAGGTTTCGACTAGGAATTACGACCAGGGTTTCGACCTGGATCCTAGTAGAACCCACGACCCGGATCTTGGTTGAAGTTTTGGTCCCTTTTTGATTCCTGTTCGTAAGGTTTCGACTAGGAATTACGACCAGGGTTTCGACCTGGATCCTAGTCGAACCCACGACCTGGATCTTAGTCTTTTTGATAGGTGCTTTTCTGGCTTTTGTTCGAAAGAATTCGACTTGGATCCACGACTTCAAATTCGACCTCCATCCTGGTCTTTTTAATGCGCATTTTTCGGGCGCCCGTTCGAAAGAATTCGAACAGGATCCACGACCTCAAATTCGACCTCAATCTTGATATATGGTCTTTATTGGGCTTATTTTTCCAAATCCTATTTAGACTTGGGCCTTGTTTGGGCCTTTACTTTTCCAAATCCTTTTTGGATTTGGGCCTCGTTTGGGCCTTCACTTTTCCAAATCCTTTTTGGATTTGGGCCTCGTTTGGGCCTTCACTTTTCCAAATCCTTTTTGGATTTGGGCCTCGTTTTGGGCCTTTCACTTCTCTAAGCCATGTTTGGATTTGAGATGGGCCTTAAGATTTATTGAAGATATTCTGGAAGGTTCCAGAACTTAATAACTCCAAAGATATTAATAATTCCAAAGATATTCTGGAACATTCCGGAATTTGGGCTTTTCCTTTGGGCCTTTAGCTTAATGGGCTTTTTTGCCCTTTCATCCTCCCTTTTCCGCCCATAAAGGAGTGACTAGGGTCACTCATTTCTCACTTTCTTATTTCTTAATTTCTTTTTCTCTTTTCTTCTCTTAGAGATCTCAGAGAAATTACTGTAGGTCAGAGTTTTTGAGCCCCAAAGCCTTCTTTTAGCAAGCCAGCTCCTTTTTACAGCATTACTTCAGGTAAATACCTTTCCCTTTTCTTTTGCTCATTTTTGCATAGTTTATGTTTAAAATTGTCTTCTTTTATGCCCCTTTTCAGATGGCTGATAAGAAAATGACCCATTTGGCCAAGATGACCGTGACCAAAAAGTCTAATGAGTTCCCCTTTCGGTCAAGGTACACTTCCTTGATTGACATGATCAACACTCGAGGGGATGAGTACCCGTCTGACGCGCATCTGGACGCGCATGATCACATCAGCATCTTCAGGGATGCAAAGGAATTGGATAAATTAAAAACTTGTTTTAAAATAAAGGAACCCTTCAAGCTGGTTCTTGCGGGTCCGACCGACAGGGCCTGTCAATGGAAGAAAGACGCTCTATGTGTCTACAGGGACACTCTAAGGGCAGGTATCAGACTCCCCTTTCATCCATTTATCCCTGTTTTGCTAGCTGATGTGGGCATCAGCCCTTGCCAACTCCCTTCAAACTCTTAGAGGTTGATTCTTTTCTACTTATCGCAATACGCCAAGCACAACTTCCCTACCTCGGTTGCTGTGTTCAGAAAGATCTTTCAGTTCAAGAACAGCCCCGACAAGAATCTGGGGTGGGTTTCTTTGAACCAACGCCCCACTGTTCCCCATATAGTGAACGGGAAGTCCATCCCTGACAATAACTTGGGGTGGAAAAAGGTTTTCTGTACGTCCTTTGGGAGGGCGGCGATTGGGGCACCCTCTTTCGCTCGTCATTTGGGCAAGCTGTGGATGGGAGCCCGAATGACATAGTTTTATCTGAGGAGGAGACCAGGACCTTCAACCTCCTTATCAAGGATAATGGGACATCCCACTCTTGGGATCAAATCAGGGAGACTGTTTTTGTGGAGCGTGGGCTTTCTCACGTTCCTAAAAAAAGGTACGTTTTTATTCTTTTTTACAGTTGCCTTCATTTTTTCTACTTTTTTACTTTACTATTTTCTCAATTCACTTTACCTATTTGTTGTAGTTGCTGAGAAGATCGAAGAGGCTACCAAGCCTAAAGACCTGGAAACGACCAGGATGAAGAGATCCGGGAAGGTCTTCAAGGACCCGCGCCTTGGGGATCGCTTCCCAGAGTTCCTTCTCCAGGCAAGGGAAGGAGACGAGGAGGGCCCCAACCAACCCTTGCATACAAAACAAAAACCGGGGGCCTTCTTCCAGCCTACCTGGGGGATTCGGGGAAAGGACTCGATCGTTGGGAATACGAAACTAGCCAAGGAGTGGTCAATTCAGTCTATCACCCCCGTAGACTATCATGAACTTGTCCTTCAACAGGACTTGGAAGCTAACGAGCTTTTCGGAGCTCAGGCCTTGGCGACGGTATGTCTTTTTCTTTTGGTATCCATAGTTTTATGTCGTAATTTTCCTCATTTCTTACTTTTCCTTTATCTTTTATAGGCGAACGTCCACTTTCAAGGGGCAATTCACCAAGCCAAGGCTTGGAAAGTTGGTCTAGAGGACACAAACAAGAACCTTGAGGAGGCTAACCAGCAGATAGAGGCTCTTAAAGCCCAACTTGCCTCCTCAACTTCTGACCTCGAAATGGCCCAGGCTGAGATTGTTATTCTCAAGGCCCAGAAGGACAAGGCCTTTGACGACTGGATGGAAACTCAAGAATTCAAGGACTTAATGATAGAGCATGATGCCCTCGCCCATCCAGTCAGTTATAAGGAAGGCTGGGATGCTGCTGTGGAGGCTATTCAGGACGAGTTTCCTGAGGTTCTTGAACAATCTTCCTTCCCTTGCCCTGTGCAAGTCCCAACACTTGGAGGCATTGCAGAAAAGCTCGCTGATCTTATTAAGGAGGGCACTTCAGCGTCTCCGATTAGAGCGTCATCAGGAAGCCAGGGTCAAGGCCAAAAAAGGAGGGAGCCCGAATCCAACTCTGAAGAGGAGGAATCTTCTTCTGAGGAAGAGGCCGAGCCCCTTATTAAGAAGGCAAGGGTGGAGGAGCCTCTGAAACCAGCATCCCCTAAGGCATCTAAGCCATCCGAGGGTAATTCTGAGGAGACCTCGGCGCAGACTTCTGAAGAGACTTCCGAGGGGCCAACTCAGGAGACGTCCGAGGAGACTACAGATAGCAGCTCTGAAGAATCCGAGCCTTCTAAGGCCTAACTCTTTATGTATTTTTCTTTTCTTCAGACGTTTTTGAATGTGTAATTGACTTTGATTATTTTCACTTGTATTGTCCAAATATTATCATAGTTTTCTGATTTTTCAAACTCAAGTTTATAACTTGGTTTTATCCTTCACAATGTATCAATCTAATAGGCTAGATCAAGCTGAACACTTTTTATTATAACTTGCTATTCTTAATACCTTACATGAGATGGGTTCAACCCTGATAAAATCTAAATACATAAAAATCCTAAGCAAGCAAAGTTTCAAGGTGCTTTTAAACATAGTTGTCATTTTGACAAGTGAGAATCGTGCTTTAACTGCTTTACACATAGTAAACCTTCAGATTTTGCGCATGCCAAGTTATTGGGACTTCAAAACCATCCATAGTCTCAAGCTTGTAGGTTCCTCTACCCTGAACACTTTTGACCTTGTATGGCCCTTCCCAATTCGGGGCAAGTTTCCCTTTCTACCCTACCCCAAACGCTTCCACCTTCCTCAGGACTAAGTCACCTTGCTTAAAAAACCTTTCCTTGACCCTTAGGTTATAATAGAATGAAGCCTTTTTCTGATATTCCACTATCTTCGCATGTGCCTCATATCGTACTTCGTCGATTAGATCCAGGGCTAACCTTTGCCCTTCCTGATTTTCCTCGGCATTGAAAGCTTGTATCCTGGGGGAGGAATGTGATATCTCTGCAGGAACAACTGTTTCTGCCCCATATGCTAACATGAAGGGAGTTGCTCCAGTCGTGACTCTACAGGTAGTCCTAAAGGCCCATAGTATTGGGAGTATCTCATCCACCTAATTATTCCTCGACTTCTCGATCCTCTTCTTTAGTCCATCCAGGATTATCCGATTCGCCACTTCCGCTTGCCCATTGGCTTGCGGGTGAGCCACAGAGGTGAATCGTAATTCAATTTCATTCTCCTCACAATACTTCTTGAATTCTTCATTGTTGAACTGTGTTCCATTATCAGTGACCAGGATGCGGGAAATTCCATACCGGCACATGATATTTTCCCATAAAAATTGTGCAACCTGCTTAGTTATGATTTTGGCCAAGGATTTGGCTTCAATCCACTTAGTAAAATAATCAATGGCCACAATCAGGATCTTCCTCTGTGTCGTGGCCATGGGGAAAGGCCCAAGTATATATATTCTCCACATAGCAAAGGGGATAGGTGAGTTGATGGAGGTCAGCATCTCGGGGGGTTGTCTTACGACAGGTGCATGCTTCTGACAGCGGTCACACTTCTTCACATACTCTTTGGCATCAACCATCATTTCTGGCCAATAGAAGCCTAAACGAGTTATCTTATGAGCCAGTGCTCTGTCCCCCAAGTGTTGTCCACAGATACCTTCATGTACTTCTTCAAGAGCCAAGCGTGCCTCATCGGGCCTGAGACATCTTAAGTAAGGAACCACATAAAATCTTTTGTACAAAATCCCATATATCAGGGAGGATCTTAATGCTCGAACAGCCAACTTCCGTGCTTCAGTAGCATCATTAGGCAACCAAACGGTTTGAATATGAGTCTTAATGGGATCTATCCATGACGTCCCCAGACCTATAGGAGCTATAAGCTTAACATCAATGCTCCGTGTCTTCAGAACGCGGAAGTATACACTTCCTGAACTTTCCTCCATCTCAGATAAAGCAAACTTAGACAATGCATCTGCCTTAGCATTTTCCTCCCTTGGGATGTTCTCAACATGGCATTCATCGAACTGAGTCATCACATCCCTTACTAGGTGGACATACTTAGCCATCGTGTCATCCCTTGCCTCAAACTCTCCCTTTACCTGGGATATGACCAGCTTCGAGTCTCCACAGACCTTTAAATTCATGACTCTAAGTGTCCCTGCTAAGCTAAGGCCATCTATCAGAGCTTCCTCACTCCATACAAAATCCTTAACCTTCTTTAAAGACTTGAAGAATGACAAGCACTTATCTCCAGACTTGGAGATGAATCGTCCCAGCGCAGAAACCCTTCATGTGAGCTTCTGAACATCTTTGATAGTTTTTGGTGGTTCCATGTCCAGGATTGCCTTTATTTTATCAGGATTGGCCTCGATTCTTCTCTTGGAGACCATTAATCCCAAAACATTTCTAGAACCTACTCTGAAAGCACACTTCATAGGATTTAACATCATCTTATGATATCTCAGGACTTCAAAAGCTTCCCTCAAATGCATTTTATGGCCAGTCTTTACTAGACTCTTGACTAACATGTCATCAACATAGACTTCCATAGTCTTGCCAATAAGTTCCTTAAAAATTTTATTTACCAACCTTTGATAGGTGGCTCTTGCATTCTTGAGACCAAATGCCATAACAAGATAACAATAAACACCAAAGTCAGTGATGAATGATACCTTTGGAATGTCATCCTTGTGCATCTTGATCTGATTGTATCCACTAAACCCATCCATAAAGCTCAGCATCTCATGCATAGCAGTGGCATCTATCAAAGTATCAATCCTTGGTAATGTAAAACAGTCCTTAGGACAGGCATCATTCAGATCAGTGAAGTCCACACACATCCTCCATTTTCCATTGGCCTTCTTCACCATTACAGGGTTTGCTAACCATTCCAGAAATTGAATCTCCTCAATGAAACCAGCCTCTAAGAGCTTCTCTACTTCCTGTTTTATAGCTTCTTGCCTCTCTGGAGCAAAACTTCTTTTCTTTTGCTTTATCGTCTTCCGACTCGGATCCACATTCAGCTTGTGAGTAATTAGTTTTGGGTCTATGCCTGGCATATCAGCTGCCGATCATGCAAACACATCACTATTTTCTTGCAAAAATTTTACTAACTTCCCTCTAAGGGGCTCCTCTAGTATGGCTCCAACGAAAGTAACTTTCTCAGGATCCTCAGGAGCTAAAGGAATTGAGACCAAGTCTTCAGCCGACTTCCCTCTTTTCTCATCATTCTCTCGAATATCCAGATCTTCAGTAGGCAGAACCTGCTCCCCAACTCTGTCTGCCCTCAGTGAGGCCATATAACAACTTCTAGCCATTTTTTGATCTCCTCTTTCTTCTCCAATCCCATTCCAGGTGGGAAACTTCATAACTGAATGGTAGGAATAAGGGACTACCTTGAAGGCATGTATCCCTATTCTTCCCATGATAGCGTTATAAGTTGAACTAGCTTTTACCACCACAAAGTCTAACATCTGTGTTGCTTGCCTTGGTTCCTGTCCTATGGTTGTTGGCAACTTGATTATCCCCCCCACGGGGCACTCCACTCCCGCAAATCCATATATCGGCATATCGGTTGGGGTCAATTGGGAGTCATTATAACCCATCCTTAAAAAGGTATCATGGAGCAAGATATCCACTGAAGCCCACCTCTTAACCGGGCTGTTTCCTATTATGGGTGTTATGACCAACGGGTCGTCATGAGGAAATTTCACACCCTCTAGGTCAGAATCATCAAAAGTCATTGTTACTCTTGTCCTGGCCCTCTTCAGGGCTTCTCCAACAATATGCATAACTTCCCTGGCATATGCTTTCCTGGAGTTCTTGGATAATCCAGCAGCGGTTGGTCCTCCAAAAATCATGTTTATCACAGGCCCTCGGGGTCGTGGTCCTCCAAAGATTGTATTTATCACCGATCCTCTGGGCTGGGGATTTCTCCCCTGATCGTCTTGATCCCTGCGACGATCTTCAAAGTTCCTTCTTCCATTGTTATTCTTATCCCCTCCTTCCCCAGTGTACTTGTTCAATCTTCCTTTTCGTATGAGGAATTCAATTTCATCTTTCAGTTGTCTACACTTATCAGTGTCGTGACCAACATCCTTGTGAAATCTACAATACTTGCTCTTATCTAGCTTGGTAGGGTCAGCCTTCAAGGGCTTAGGCCAACGAATATCTCAATTTTTCTCGATTTCCATTAAAATCTAGCTTCTTGGAGCATTCAGCTTAGCATACTCAGTGAACTTTTGTCCAGGTCCTCCCTTCTTCGGGGTTGAGTCATTGTTTTGCTCAGTTCTAGGATACTTGTCCTTTACAATATATTCCAGATCGGTTTTCCGCTTCTTGCCTCCAGCGGGCTCGTTACTTACTACGGTCTTCCTCATGCTTTCTTCCACCTTGATGTACTTCCCGGCTCTATCTTGGAGCTATAAAATGTTTTTAGGGGGGCGCTTGGCCAATGACATCTTGAAGAACTCATCCCTAGTTCCTTGTTGCAGTACTATCATGGCTACCTTGTCATCAAGGTCCGGGACTTTTAAAGTTTCCTTCGTGAAATGATTCAGGTAGTCTCTCAAGGTTTCCTTCACTCCCTGCACAATGCTCATGAGGGATGCTGAACTTTTCTCATGCACTCTCCCGCTGGTGAACTGCTTAATAAAAGCCTGACTTAATTCTCTGAAGGACCCAATAGAGTTCGGGGGCAAATGACTATACCATCTTTGAGCCATTCCCAACAGGGTTTGAGGAAAGGCCTGACACTTAATAGCGTCATTCACGGGCTGCAGCAATAGTGCATTAGAGAATGTCCTGACAAGATTAGCGGGATCTCCCGTGCCATCATGAGCTTTGATAGTGGGCATCTTAAACTTCCTTGAGATATGGGCATTCATTATCTCTTCAGTGAATGGTGGAGTAGGATCATCAGGATCTCCAAGGGGAAGAAGATTGCTTGGATCAGCTCTTGGGGCTATAGCCCTTCTTTGTGTCAGACCATCCAGGTCTATGATTGGACGAGGATTCATCCCACTTGGAGGTAGTGGGGGTCTGGTATTCTGGTGCGCCTCCAAGTCGCATTTCAGCCTTTGAATCTCAGCCTCATGAGCCCTGATCCTTTTCTGCACTTCTTAGAAATTCATCCATTGGGTGCTCCTAGGACGTTGGTGACCATCAACCATCGGCTCTTTGCCAGCATGCCTCCTTCTTGGGGCCACTTCATCATCTGAAGATTCGGAGTCTCTCTCAGTGTAAGGACCAGAAAATTCCTGATCCTCAGGGATAGGAGCCAAACCTTGTATATAGGGGGGCGATCGCCCTCGTGCTTCACTTCGCCCAGCATGTCCACTTCCTCCAACCTCGGGGTAAAGGGGCATCCCATATGGGGGGTTAGTAGTCACAACAGTTGAATACTCATACCCAATGGGTCGAGAAGTCACAGATGCATGTAGTTGTTGAAGTTGGGGATTCGTACCTTGAGTAGCAGAGGGAATCTTCCATTGTGGCTGAGGTTCAGTTGCCCCTATCTGGGCTTCTCCTTGGATGGCTGCATAAGTTGAGTGAGGAGGTACCTCCACGGTTGACGAAATCACTTGGGTTGTCCCAGCTGGTGTTCCTCCTTCAAGGGCTCTAATTGTTCTCTGTGTTCTCGCCATGGTTGTTGTTATGCTTTCCCACAGACGGCGCCAAATGTTATGGATTAAAAACTTGGTATATAATCACTGTATTTATTACTAAGGAACGTGAGCTTCGAGGCTCGATTTGACTGCTCTTATGTTTCGTGACTCAATCTGCCTTAACAAGATGCCTACGTACCTTGCTGATTGCCAAGGATCAAGTCAAAAAATGTAGTTCTGATTTGTAGGGTGACGCCCCTTATATAGATGTTGGGAGTCCTTGAATTGAACTTGGTGTAGGAGACTTGGTAGTCAAGTCTTAGAATTAGAATGGACTTTGAAGTCCTAAGTGGTAGGAAACTGATTCCTTATCCTTCTAGGTCCCTTGGAGACTAATCTACAAGGATTTATGTCCTTATTGGGACTCTTCTTAATAGCTGATTTTTTCCTTATTAATTAATTACAAAATTAATTAATATTCAGGTTTTTGGGCCTTCTTTGTTCCATCAGGCCTGATCTGGTCCATCAGGCCTGATCAATGTGTTAACCTTTTTGGTCTGAATGTCATACATCTTTTTATTGGGCCTTGTAGCCCAAATCATGTGTAATTAATGCAATATTTAATTACGTAATCAGGATTTATTTATTCCCTATCAGAATCTTTCTATGACAGACGTACTATCACATGCTGATCAGCCCGTGTGATAGCACTGGATCATGATTCATAGAAACATGTCCTGAAACACGAGTACTCAAATAAAAAGGCAATATATCTGTATGTGGCATAGTTTGTATTATGATGTGGGAATAGAGAAGAATACTTGCATAATAATAAGAAGTTTGATATGTAAAATATTGAACTATTCTGGAATTAGAATAGCATAGAAAACTTTCCTTTGATTTTTAGCAGTTAGTCGCACTCGTAGAAACACAATTATCTCAGTCTGGCATCTGAAGACATCACCGTCTTTTTATTTCAATATGATGCTCCTGTGATTGCTAGAACCAGATATCCAATACCATTCCATTTCATTCTTCATCCTGCAGGATTTTATCTATCACGGAAGTATGGTAAAATAATTTTACACATATAAAATCCAAATAAAAGCATATAAATCGTGATTAAAATAGAGGGATCGATTTCTAACCTTTAAAAGCGATCCAAGAACCACAAGCGGAGATCCTTAGCACCTGCTCCTCAAGTGTGAAGCACTCCACCGGTATCCACCAAGAAAACGATGTAATGAAGGAGGAGGAGGTGGAGAGAATTAGGGTTTTTGTAAATCTTTGGGTTGAGGCAAAAATAGGGTTTATAATAGTATATTTATAGGAAAAAATTTTAGCTGAAAATTTTCCCATAAAATATTATTATTATTAACCCTTTATTATTCTCATTAATAATTAAAACACCTTTTAATTATTAATCCTTTTTCTAAACACTTTAGAAATAATTCTCTCTCTTGATTTAATTTCCAAAAATTAAATTCTTAATTAATAATATTAAGAACCTTTTCTTAATTAATTTATAATCAATTAAATCTCATTTAATCAATTATTAAATTTTCCAATTAATTATTTATTTCATAAATAAATAATTATCAGCCATTATTAATTAATTTCTCCACCATTAAATCATTCTCTTTTATGGTGTGACCTTGTAGGTTCAATATTAAGTCGGTAGTAGAAATAAATAATAATAAAACTATTTTATCGTTATTTATATAAATTCTCTAATTCATTAAATATGATTAATTAATTAATCATATTTATTCTACATCGTGAGGGATACTTCTCAGCATATCGCGACTATCCGGATAATACGAATTCACTGCTTAGAATACCAAGATCCTATTCAGTGAATAGTTACCGTACAATTAATTCCTTCTACCCTGCAATGTCACGATTAAATACAAGGCATGGAACTTGTGTCAAGCCTATCTTATTTAATCACTTGCTTTCCCATTCACTATGCTTAGTTCTATTTAATGTAAATTAGAAACTCCTTTCTAATTTCATTCACTCTGGCCAGAGATTCCAGAACTAGCATAAGTGGATCAGCATTGAACATTCTCTTGCTTCACTGGAAGGGGTAGATCCTTTATTGATCATACATTATCTTCGTATACAAATTCCTATACCCAGTAGAGCCCTTATAATTGTCCCTGAAGACTAAGAACTAAACCAAAGCATAGTTCAATGTACACAAGATTACTATGATGACCTCAAGTCTAAGGATACTTATACAACTATCACTATGTGAACAACTGCTGACACGTGAGTGAACTCCATTAGTTGTTCAGCTGTGCGAGTCATGTTCAGTGAACTTATTCTATAATAAGCACCTACATACTAGCTATAGTGTCACCACACAAATGTCTATGAGAACAGACATCCTTCATAATGAAGCAAGGATAGTATGTACCGATCTTTGTGGATTGTTAATTACCAGTTAGTAATCCTACGACCAGGAACTATTTAAGTTTAGAGTTATCATCTTTTAGGTCTCATTATTATGATCTCATCACAATCCATAAAAAGCTTTACTCTAAACTGTGGTATATCTTATTCAAACACTTAAAATAGATAGAGCCCGTAATAAAAACAAAACAAGTCTTTTATTAATATCAATGAAATCAAAACAGATTACATAAAAGTTATTCCTAAATCCTCATACATGATTGGACTTAGGACATATCTCTTTCAATCTTCCACTTGTACTAAAGCCAATCACTCTGGTATCTAATACCTATCTTGTCTTTATGACGATCAAAGTGACTTTGAGAAAGTGGCTTTGTGAGTGGGTCTGCTACATTGTTACGTGTGTTAACTCTCTCGACGTTGACATCTCCTCTTTCAACAATCTCCCTAATCAGATGAAAGCGCCGCAGGACATGTTTGGAATTATTATGAGACCTAGGTTCCTTGGCTTGTGCTATTGCTGCGTTGTTATCACAATACAACAAAATAGGCTTTTCAACGCTAGGAACAACTCCCAACTCAGAAACAAATTTTCTCATCCAAACGGCTTCTTTTGCAGCCTCACTTGCAGCTATATATTCTGCTTCGCTATGGAGTCAGTAGACTGTTTGGAACTCTTCCAACTAATCACACCACCATTTAGAGTAAACAAGTACCCTGACATGGATTTGTTATCACTTTCTGATTGAAAACTAGAGTCAGTATAACCCTCTATTTTCAACTCAGATTCACCACCAAAAACAAGAAAAATGTCCTGAGTCCTTCGCAAGTACTTAAGGATGTTTTTCACTGCTTTCCAATGGTCACTACAAGAAAAAAGTCCATAGACATCGCTTTTTGACCGATGTCTATGCTGTTTTCCAACTGATGTTGATGTCGGTGATGTCTATTCTAGACATCGGTGAATACCCGATGTCTATACTCGATTAGACATCGATTTTAGTTAAAAAATAGATGTCTATGTGTTGATTATTTACATAAAATGCTATAAATTAATTAATTAATAACTAAATTACACCTAATTAAACATGTTAAACATATCATGAGCTATCTTTTTTGTCACAAAAACATCGATTTTCATGAAAAACACTGATGTCTATGTGATGATTTTTTACAAAAAATGCTATAACAAAATTATTTAATAACTAAATTACAACTATTAAAACATATTAAACATATATTGAGCTATGTTTTTTGTCACAAAAACATCGATAATTTTGACAGAGGTGATGTAAAATGACATATTAAACATTGGTTTCTTTAATGAAAGGTGATGTCTAATTTAGCGTATAGACATCAGTGTTTTCTAGAATGAAGTGATTGTTAGTGTAGGTGCCCTAGAGGCAATACATTATTCTTTTATCTTTATGTCAGTTGATCATTCAATAAATGTATTTATTATGACCTTAATTACTGCGATATTTTGTTAGCATAATAAATGTCCTTAGAATCATGATACAAATTGTATAGTTTAAGTACATGACTTAAACTTGAGATTATATAATATATCATATTCTTAAAGGTCCCTAGTCGAGTATTATTATATAGGACAATAATAATACATAGATAGACTAGTATGTTGTTTGACAAGATAACCACATCTCATTGGTTATAAGTATGGGGATACTGAAGTCAATACATAGGTACTTGTGAGAGTACATGGTACTGGACAGACCCACAGTGAGATTCTTCATGTTTAATAAAGTCATAAGAAAGACTCACAGTGATAATGGTGTAACGATCCTTTGACTTGAAATCATTATATTTCTATACGAGGATTAATATACTTTGACTACATTAAAAGTTACTTTTGATCGGGTGATGATAAAAGTGGACATCGGGTATATCATGAGTCGTATGAGAAATATGAATGATAGATAAAGGATTTAACCCTCCTATAATTAGGAGAGATATTATTGGCCTCTTGATTGAGTGAGATTATAAAAGCATGACCATGCTCAAATAATGATTTGTTTCAATAATCTACTCATGCATCAAGTAAACCCAGATTAAATGTTGAAGAGGATGACTAAATACATGCCTCGAGTTTAATCTATAATATGTATGGTTAAAGGGATTATATTACACGAAAAAACATTAATCACGAAAGGTTTTATCTAATCACGATTTAATTATTGTTTAATTGGGTAACAATGATGTATTACTAGATATCGCTCATTGTTTATAATTTTATTAGAGAATAAAATTATTGCCAATTAAATAATAGCCTATAGGGTCGCACAAATAGAGCACTTAATGGAATAGTTAATTTAAATTATGGATTTAAATTAATTGATGATTATTTGAATTTTATTATAATTAAGTAAGACTTAATTGAGATAATATAAATTCGAATTAAAAGGAATGTTTTTGCCCATAATAATTAAGTATGACTTAGTTATTAATTAAATAATAGAAATTCGTTTTTATTATTTAATCCAATACCTACTAGGGTTGGGCTTTGCTATTATGGGCCTTTTTAATCAGTCATTATAAATAGATAATGAGAGGTTAAAGAGGCTTGAACGTTTTTAAGAAAACCCTAGCAGCAAAGAGAGGCAGAGGCAATTCAGATCGTCAAGAAGGAGGCTAGTACATCCATTCCGTAGTCAAGTTCGTGAGACGTTCTTGAAGGTGCTCGTGTGGATACCATAGAGGTGTTTCTCCGAGAGGTAGACACAAAGCGTGATAGCTAGGATCTCCGTTGAGTTCGTAAAAGTTAATCTCTTGAAAGGTATGATTCGTTATCTCCATAATCTGCCCATAATTATACATGGATCCTGTTTTTGGGTTTCGAATTTTTGTTTTATTTACGTTTATCCGCTGTTATGCCTTCGGAACCCAACAGTGATGTCTATGTATCATTTAGACTTGAACATGTTAGTCTTTAACATCAGTTGTTTGCCTAAAACTGATGTACATTGTGTTTTTTGACATCAGTTTTGTTTGGTTAAAAGTGATGTTTATAATGTTACTTGACATCAGTTTTGTCTTAAACAAAGTGATTTCTATGTTTCATTTAGACTTGAACCTGGATTTCTTTGACATCAGTTTTTTACCTTAAAGTGATGTATATTATCTTTTTTGACATCAGCTTTTCTGAATTGAAAGTGATGTGTAAGAAGTTTATAGACCAAATTGTGTAAAGTTTTACATCACTAATTGTGTAATTATTGTCTGAGAACGTCAACCAAAATAGTAAAACATATGATCTGAAATCTAAACTATTACATTCTCGGTTCTAAACATATGCAGCACGTAAGGTTGATAAAAGTTGTGGTTACTGCTGCCTAATTGAAGTTGGTGAAATCCTTGATAGCTTTGGGAGGAAGAATCGACATCTGGTATTTCTTGTTTACACCAGAGCCTTTGGTGATCAGCGTACGGGTAGTGCATAGTAATTGGAGACTTCGTTTGCTGGATTGCGATAGTAGGCCAGTTAGTATGGTGGAAACCATAGCAGCAATGTCATACGCTTCTGCTGCTTCTTCCTGAGTGCCTATTAAATAGTCATGCTGAAAACTGAATGAGATCGCGAGAGAGTATTCTTAATTAGACCACACACACATTCTCCCTAATATAAATGCATTTCTGATAAGCATGATTCAATCAGTACAGGGGATAAGAACTAAAGGATTATTATTCATGGAGCTCTAAACGATTGAAAGAATGCAACACACATGTAAAATTTCTTTATTACAAAATATTCTCCCTGTTTATGCAACAACTTTTTAAATTCCAACAGTCTCCTCCTTAAAGAACACATATCTTAACTTACTACTTTGAGCAAAGAAAAGCACACGTTGTTCTTCTAAGAAAGGTTTTTATTACTGAATATTCTCTCCATTTACACCTTTTTAAATTCCTAAAGTTTCCTCATTAAACAACACATATATCAGCTTACTCTTTTGAGCAAAGGAACAATACAGATAGACAAAAAAAGGCAAACCGCACCCGTTCTTTTGCTCAGGAAGGTCTTCTACAAATTCTTGCTTCCACGAACTAACATCCATTGATTATTCCAAATTCACAAACAGAAGCTCCCTTAACACAGAGGAAAACCAAACATCATGATCACGAGGAACTTTATTAGTTATAAGAGGCTAAGAGCCATAGGTTAATTGACAGTTCACCGGTAAATGCGATAGTTGGGACTATACATGCAGCTTTCAGTAAACTTGACCAGATCTTCTGGAGGAAGACGTGTTGCCAAGCCTGTGAGACATCAAATTTGTTATGTTTTAGGATGGCAATTAGATGGACAATAGATAAATCTATGATACAAAAGATACTAACCAAGATCATATGCTTTAGCAGCAACTTTAGCTGCAATGTTAGCGGATATTGTTCTGATATTAGAAAATGGTGGGAATGTCATTCCCTTATCATAGTGTTCCTGTGTTACTTGACAGGCCAAAGCTTCAACTGTTTAAAAAAATTCACAGATAATAAGCTTTTACGCACTCAGCTGACATAGTATGCGTCTAGTTATCAAACAATTATGGTTCATACTTAGCAATTTATAGTTCAGTAGTCAGCATTATTAATAGGAAGAATTATGGTATATTTAGAACATGTAATTCCATGGTCCTATAAATGGAGTGTCAGTACTTACAAGCTGCAAGAAACATTTCATCGTGCATGCGGATTGCACCAGACATAACCAAACCAAGTCCAAGTCCAGGAAAGATATATGCGTTATTTGCCTTTAAAACAAAGAGAACCCAAACATCTCAGTCATTTATGCTTATATAATTTTTTCTAACTAATACTGATATAAAATGTACAAGATAAATTTATAGAACCTGGCCAGGAATGAAAAGTTGGTCATTGTATTTCACAGGGTCAAATGGACTTCCACTGGCAAACATTGTGCGACCCTGTATTAAGGAATAAGGTTTTGTTGGTTCAATGAGTTTCTTTGAAGTAAATAACATCAACTAATGTTGGATACATATCAATATATCATGGAGGGAAGAAAAACATCTTTTGTTTACCTCAGACCAGTTATAAGCTTCTTCAGCAGTGCACTCAGCTTGAGAGGTTGGGTTTGAGAGAGCCATAATAAGAGGTTTCTGCATTTCGTCGGCTCATGAACTTACATACATGTATATAAAAATATGTTATATTGAGATACATGCCAAGGGGGAGGAAGGACCTTATTGAAAGAAGCCATAGCCTCTATAACTTCTTTAGTGAATGTCTTCCCCTGTCCTGATGTTCCAATCAAGACTGTTGGCTTAATAACCTATAGTAACTCGAAACCAAATTAGAGATCAGAAATTAAACAAGAGACCAGGACGACAATCTTTGATGACTGACTGCAGGGAATACTACGAGTTTACTGTGTACAAGAACAGTTGAATTGTTATTTCAGTTTATTGAACCACATTTATATGTGTGTTCATGGTTCTACTGGTTCTCATTTATTTATTGGTTCTCACTTGATCAAAACCCACCTTTTTAAATATTTTGCCTTTTCTGTGAGTTAGCAAATCAGGGCTCTAAAATCATTTTTAAGATTATTATCTTGAATCAGATTAGATTTAAGGAAAAGATAAGAAAACTAGATATAAGTAATTATAAAGAGGTAAGCGACAGATGTGTTAAAAAACAACAATCAGCAAGACTGTTGTTTAACAACAGTCTTTTGTGTGCTCACTATAAAATTTTAATAACCATCTTTTGTCTTGTTCTATTTACAAGTTATATTGCAACTCCTCTTCATTCTTTAACAACCAATTTACTGAATCTTCACATAAGATAGATAAGGAAGCTTTGCATTAACAACCATGCTAGATTAGCCAAACCTAAAGTCTACTAAAACTAATTTACACGTATGCAAGTAGACAAATAATTTGAAGGGAAGGGGCGAACCCACAACATACCAAAACTTTCATTACTTGTCGATCCCCTCCTTTAAGAGAATCAAGATACTGGAACTTCTCATATTTCCTGTTGATTACTGCCAAGCACCAATGTGCTTTTTTGTGGATAGGGACAAATATCTGAAATTAATAATGATGATAAGAAATATTGTCAGCATCCCAACTATAATAGGGTAACAATAATTAACACACACACACAAATTACTTTTTCACATTCAATGAGACTGTATCCCAACTTCCTTTGAGTAGTCCATCTTCTGACTGATTTATAATCATAGCCACTTCCCCCACTATCAACTGAGATTACATATAAAAAAATTTATCAAAATAAATAGGACGCGTAGAGCAGAAAGAAAGATCCAACACCAAAAGAAAAATAACTCAACTCAAAATAAGAATGTAATAAGTAAATAGTGGATCTATCGTCAGAGAGATCTCACAAAGTAACATCTGTCAAAGGGTTAAGAAACATTATTCATCTACAGACTTGAAGACTTAATTCACTGGAAGAAGCTCAAGAAATTGATCAAGCCTCAGTGATATAAATCAAAATTGTGGATTTAATCAAGTGACAGAGATCTCGTCAGGGTATCAATTAATTACAAGGATTTAATCTGAAGAAAATCAAGAGTATCAAGGTCAAGGCTTGAAGAAACGTCACGGAAGTTAGTCACTCATGAACCAGACAGTACATCGAGTGTCAACATTGAAGTGGTGGAATTGATTCATAATTGACAGTAATTTTCAGAAGATTTTCAGAAGAATGGTTGTTGCTCAAGATTAGTATTAATTCTCTATTAATTAATTAAGTCAAATAATTTAATTAAGAAAATAAATTAAATCTGCAAAGATGAATTTATTGATTAATTGAATTAATTGATTAATTAATTCAGAATTAATATTAAGGATTTTCAGAATTATTATTAGATTAAAATCTATTAATAATTCAGTAAGACAATTTGATTTGAACTACTATGACAATCGGTATGACAATTGATAGTCATACCGAAAGTCTTGCTAGTTCATTCTGATTGTCTTGCTAGCTATTGGGATTGTCTTGCTAGTTCAAAATGATAGTCTCACCGAAAGTCCTACCAGTTCAAATGGATTGTCATACCAGTTCATTTGATTGTCTTGCCGAAAGTCTTGCTGAGTAAACTGGATTGTTCTGTTTACTTAAACAACAAAAACACAGCAGAAGACATTCATGCAATAATTCAACAAAAAACACAAGTCAAGAACACAGCAGAAAAAAAAGCAAATTATTTCATTTTTCATCTGCTATATTCAAGATCAAAATTCTAGATTGTAAAGTTAAATCCAAATCACTAGAATTATTTATCTTGTTCTTGTGTAACAATCTAGCGGATTAAAATCCCTAGAACTTAATCTCAAATTGCATTTAGCATTTGATCTTTTAATTGCAAAAATAGAAAAAGTTCATGTCGAATTTATTCTAGATTTGTAATAATTGATTTGAGATTAATCCCTTGTAACCGATACCGTAGTTGTAACACCTTTCAAGTTTAATAAAAGTTTTATTTAACTTGAATTTTGTTTCACCTTTTTATTCCGCATTTTATTCGATTAAACGGTATTGTTTGCATTCAACCCCCCCTTCTACAAACAAATTGGGACCTAACAACAAGTAATATTTATATAGGAATAAATTAATAGTCATTATATAAAGAAGTAGCAATACTGCAATCAAGTCAAAAAACTATGAGAATTTTGGCAGCATAACACCAACTTAGCCGTCTAAAACTTAAGTCTAACTGACTTTTACTAATTGTTGACGTTTGAAACACCAGGACAGGGGATATATGTGTAAACACAATAGTCAGAATTCCATCTCTTCTCATTCGGATGATGGTTCTTGAAGAAAGACCCTTTATATAAATATAAAGAAGCAAAGCAAACACTACAAGAAGTGACAAATAAACTAAGTTAATAATAGTAGCAGGTCTTGCCAATTATGGTAGTTGCAATACATTGAAGTTCAAATCATACTTAATAATCTAACTTGTTTTATAGTTTAAGATATGAATAGTACTTCTTTATAAGTTTAAAAGGTGAACCAGTCTAACCAACAAGGTCTAAACTACCACAAACCTGCTAATGGCAAATTGGCAATATACCCAGAAAGGAAAGGCAAGAAAAAGTATATACCAGTTACATTTTTGTGGACATTAAAAAATTATTCTTTTTTTCAGTTGGCTTCAGTACTTGGAAAGAGCACATCATATTTCCATCAACGCTCATCATTGCACCAGCATTATCAAATTCACCGCAATAGTTGGGAGCGGAAAATATGGTAACAAGCTGTCTTTCAGCAAAGAATTCATAACCATCCTCCACAACCTGCACAAGCATAACGTCAAGTCATCAACTCCGGTGCAAATTAATTGTGGAAAAAAAGAAAATTATTGGTTTTACCTGATGAGCACGACAAACAAGGTCCAAGTCATGCTTTGCTAAAAACTCTGACATCTTATCAGGGCCAAAGGTGAATGATACTCCTTTATCATTCAATCCCCATCCCTTGACATCATTACTGGGATCTGACCAAAGTAAATCATAGAGCAAACCTGTGTCAGGTATAGCAGTTGGACGTGGCAGGTTTTTGATCTGATCCAAATTGTTAAGATCAGGGGACAGACCACCATACATGCACAATATCTTATCATCAACAACAGCAGCCACAAGAAGACAGTTGAAACAGTCAGTAAAGGTTTTCCATAGTTTAACATTGAATCGGCGCTTACATTCATCATAAAATCCATATATTCTATTGATAGAGGCGCATTCATGGTTTCCCCTAAGAAGAAAAAAGTTATTCGAATACTTAATTTTATAAGCAAGCAAGAGCCATATCGTTTCTAAACTTTGTTTTCCACGTCCACATAATCCCCTAAAAACAGATAATTTGATTGAGGAGGAAAGCCACCATATTCAAAGAGTCGTAACAAATCACTATACTGCCCATGGATGTCACCTGAAATGCAAACGAGTGTACATTATATATTTTCAGCAAGCACAAATCTTAGTATTAAGTGAACCATAGCAGTCTTGTGTAGCAGAAAATTTAAAAAAATATAAACAAAAAAGCCATACATTGAAGTGTAAAGTGTAAATAACTTCACCTTTTATCCAAATCAAAGGTACAAGCCTTAAATTGCACACATTACATATAACATTTTTACAGTTATTGCTACAATTCAATTTGATATTGTAGAGCTAAATCAAGAGATGAAATCTATAACAAGCACCAAGCACCAAATCAAAACATTTAAAACCTAATCATATCCATAATAAAATAATAAATCAACATTTATAACGAGCAAAATAAGATAAACAACACTAAATCAAATCACAAATCACAACTAAAGCAAAAAAATGAGGATTGAAGTTAAAAAATACCATGTAATCTGTAGAGATGAAAGGATCGTTAACTTTACACAATTTACAAAAATAAAAAAAAACAAAAATACAAATGAACAACCAAAAACACCCAAATTACCTAAAGCTCTAAATCTTTTTCTCAGATTAGGTCCTGTATATAACAAGAAGAAAAGTATTAGCAACAAGTTTAGACACTAAATTAATAAAAAAAATAAGGGTTTCGAATTAGAAAAAACCCCAATTTACAAAATTAGGGTTTTGAATTCAAAAATCCTCAACTTTTAAAACTGGTCTTCATGCAAAGAAGACCAGTTCGATTCAAGTAGATACAACACTTACCGAAGTAGAGAGGTTAACTGAAAGAGGTTTAACGGAGAGATTGGGAGCGGAGAGAGGTTCAGAGAGAGAGAGAGAGAGGTTCCAGAGACAGGTTCGAGACAGAGAGGTTCGAGAGAGAGAGAGGTTCAAGAGATTGTGATGGTGAGATGATGGCCGGAGTTCAGAGAGATTGTGAGGGGAGAGAGGTTTGATCGAGAGAGAGAGAGGTTCGAGAGAGAGAGGGAGGTTCGAGAGAGTGAGAGAGACTGTTTTTTAGTTTTTAGTTTTGATTTTTTAGTTTTTTGTTTTGATTTTGTATCTGAAGATTAATTTGGGGGGAACCAAAATTTGGTTAAGGGGGGAGAATTTTGGGATGGGGGGAATTTAGAACTAAAACTGAATGAAAATTTGACTAAGGGGGGAAAGAAAAGGTGGGCGTGAAATTATTTTTTTTAGTGAATTTTAGACATCGGTTTAATTATAACCGATGTCTACAAAGAACAAAGACATCACAAAAACACGGGGTGATGTCAATATTTCTTTTCACATCAGTGGCAAAGTTAACCGATGTCTAATGTGTGATGTCTATTGACATTATTCTTGTAGTGGATCTTCACCTGGATTGGACTAATATCTGCTCGTCACACTAATTGAATAAGCAACATCAGGCCTTGTACACAACATCGCGTACATGATAGATTATATTGCTGAAGTATAAGGAATCTTACTCATACGCTCTCTTTCCTCAGGTGTCTTAGGAGACATTTTTCGGAAAGGGACACTCCATGGCTCATCGGTATGAGACCTCTTTTGGAGTTTTCCATGCTAAACCTTTTAAGCACTTTCTGGATGTATGTACCCTGGGTAAGACCTATCATTCTTCTAGATCTATCTCTATAGATCTTCATACCGAGAATGTAGGATGCTTCTCCCAAGTCCTTCATGGTGAAGTTCTGTGATAGCCATACTTTGACTGATTGTAGCATCGGTATATCATTTCCTATAAGAAGTATGTCATCTACATACAATACAAGAAATGTTACCGCGCTCCCAGTAACCTTCTTGTAGACACATGGTTCATCTATGTTTTTGATAAAACCAAACTCTTTGATTGTCTCAACAAAACGGATGTTCCATCTACGAGAAGCTTGCCTTAAACCATATATGGTTCGCAGCAGCGTACACACTAGGTGTTCATTTCCCTTGGAAAGAAAACCCTCTGGCTGTGTCATATACACTTCCTCCTCAAGTCCCCCATTAAGGAAGGCCCATTTTCACGTCCATTTGCCAGATCTCATAGTCGTAGTAAGCAACAATCGCAAGCAAAATCCGAATTGATTTTAACAGGGCTACAGGCGAAAAAGTTTCATCGAAGTCAATCCCTTGCCTTTGTTTGAATCCTTTTGCCACGAGCATGGCCTTATAGGTCTCCACCTGGCCATCTGATCTAATCTTTCTTTTGTGTACCCACTTGCACCCAATAGGCTTAACACCTTTAGGCGCCTCAACCAGAGTCCATACTTGGTTGGTATACATAGATTCCATTTCGGATTTCATGGCACTATGCCATTTCTCTGAGTCAACACTACTCATAGCCTCATTATAGGTCACAGGGTCATCATCATCAATGATTGACAACTCATTGCCATTCTCAATGACAAGGCCATAATACCTCTCAGGTTGACGAGACACTCTCCCTGTCCTACGAATGGGCTGTTCCACAGAAGGTTGTTCAGTCTGAAGAGGTGTTTCCATTTGATCCGTAGTAGTTTTTGCTTCTTGAACTTCATCAAGTTCAATTTTGCTCCCACTGTTTCCTTCAAGGATAAACTCCTTTTCCAAGAAGGTAGCATGTCTGGAGACAAACACCCGATGATCGGTGTAAAAGTAATACCCCAAAGTCTCTTTAGGATTTCCCACAAAATTACATTTTACGGATCGAGATTCCAGCTTATCTGGGTCAACCTTTTTGACATAAGCTGGACATCCCCAAATCTTAACGTGTTTAAGACTCGGTTTCCTTTCTTTCCATATCTCATATGGTGTTTGAGGAACAGATTTGGAAGACACCTTATTCAGTAAATATGCTGAGGTTTCCAATGCATAACCCCATAGGAATATTGGAAGATTCGCATAGCTCATCATGGACCGAACCATGTCTAACAAAGTTCGATTTCTCCTTTCAGATACCCCATTTAACTGTGGAGTATATGGAGGAGTCCACTGGGAGACTATACCATTTTCTTTGAGATAATCTAGAAACTCTCCATTCAAGTATTCACCACATCGATCTGATCGAAGAGTTATAATACTGTGTTTGGTTTATTTCTCCACTTCATGTTTATATTCTTTGAACTTTTCAAAGGCTTCAGACTTGTGTTTCATCAAATACACATATCCGAATCTAGATCTATCATTTATGAAAGTAATGAAGTACGAAAATCCACCCATGGCTTGCATAGACACTGGTCCACATACATCTATGTGTACCAGTCCTAGCAAATCTGCAGCCCTCTCTCCATGTCCACTAAATGGAGATTTGGTCATTTTACCCAATAGACAAGACTCGCATGTAGGATATTATTCAAAATCAAAGGGGTCAAGTAACCCTTTCTTATGCAATGTCCGCAGTCTATTTTCACTAATATGACCTAGCCTACAGTGCCATAAATAGGTCATATTTTCATCATCTCGTTTTCTTTTATTAGTTTGTTCAATCTGAAGTAAATCATGCTCTACGTCACATACATATATACCATTATTTATAATACCACGTCCATAAAGAACATTATCTCTAAGGATAGAACATTCATTATTCTTCATAATAAATGAAAAACCATCCAAATCCGACATAGGGATAGAAACAATATTCCTCACAATAGAGGGAACTTAATAACAATTATTCAAAATAATAGTCTTGCCCGTAGGCATATGTAAACTAAATGATCCTAGCAATCCTTGCTCCATTGCCCATACGTAGAATCACCTCATCTTTTTCAAGAGTCCTACTTCCCTTTAGTCCTTGCAACAAATTGCAAATATGAGAACCACATGCGGTATCTAATACCCAAGTAGAAATTTGACCTAGTGACATATTAACTTCGATCATGAACATGCCTGAATCAGAAGCGGTAGTCTTACTTCCCTTCCTCTTCTTCAATTCTGCAAGGTAAACCTTGCAGTTTCTCTTCCAGTGCCCTAACTTGTTATAGTGAAAGCAAATAGCTAAATTAGGATCAGTCAACTTGTGAGCATCTAGTATGCTCCGGGGTGATAGTGCAGAAGACATGACGAATATAGTAACACATAACAACACTTAGCAAATATTCAATTTCATTTCAAAACACTATATGATTCGGGTCTTTATTCATAAGTGTCTCCCCCTAGTTTATCTAATTTATTCAACCCCCTAAATGAAAATTAAGCATTCATAATGCTAGTGGGAATAGGGATCCTACATTCCATCACACAACCTCGGCTCCGGCACGAAATGTCATGTGATGTTCAATAGGCAGACAACTCTTGTCAATTACATCTTATGTTATTCCCTAATATAACTTTAGCCTCTTGAATAATTGAGTCACGGCTGTGGCACGACAAACTCAATATTCTAAGTCAAGTCTAACCCAACATTTCGTATAATTGAATCAGTCTCCAACGGCCCACGGCTGTAGCACGTACCGACCTTTAGATTCTAATTCAATGTACACATCTCTATGTAATAGACAAGTATTTCTTATTTCGAAATCAAAGCCCTCGGATGTAGCACGAAACGATAATGATTTAAAAATAAGAACCACTTTCTACCATGTTGGAAGGCTATGACCGACCCAAGCCCGTTGTGTCATTGGCCAATTACTACTTGATATTATTTAATTTTAGAGGGATTATATTACGTTACAATCATAATCATATTATAAAGAGATTCTTCCTTTTAAATTAAATATTTCAAATCAATAATCGATAATCAGATGATTCCCAGATCGGGTGGAGCATTGTCAAGAGGCGTCACTTAATAACCCTTTCTTACAGATAGAAATCTGTTATTGACAGAATCATCCTTTCTCTCAATATTGAAAATTCATATTCAATTACGTGTTTCATAAACACAAGAATCTCATGATCGTATTCATAATATTTATATTAAAGTCATGAAACAATTTCACTATACTAGATTGTCTAACAAACGCCTTATGTTGATTTAAGTTCACCTAAATCTATCATCGCATGGTAAACATAGGCATATATCTCATATATAAAATTAAATAAACAACAAGGTAGGGATGTTACATCATGTAGCATATTGGTCTAAGCATTATACATCTCTATGTATCACATGAGGCATTTAAAAGCAATTAAAACAATCAAAAACAGCTTTAAAACACTTCTGTTAGCTATAAACACTTCGAAACAATTTCAGAAAATATCATATAATATACCATTAGATGCGTCTCGAAAAGACGAATCCAACGGCACCAAGTACGCCCTGTTCTGAGCAACCAAGCGCCCTCACGCGCCGGAAGAAGCAAATCTACGCGCTGACACGCGCACACGCGCTGTCAGGTGCGTGTCTGACATCCGCCCACGCGCCCCACGCGCTTCATGCACCCTAAACCCTAAGCTGACGTCAGCATGACGTCATCTGATGATGTCAGCACTGGTTGACCGTTGACCCGCGCGTGTCTGACACGCGACGCGCGTGACACACGAGCGCGTGTGCCCCACGCGCGCTCCTCCCCTTCTGTTCCTGACAGCCGCCACATTCTTCTTGTACGGAATTCCGTGCCGCCGTCCCTGTTCTTTTCTCTTTTCCGTGCCACCATTACACCACAGCAGCAACACACATATATATGTATACTTTAAAAGATTATATATATATATTTAATTACAAATTTAATTTAAATAACTTCAAAAATTCATAACAATTAATCCATCCATCATAAAATTATGAAAAAAATACCCAGGCGATCTACAACACTTATAGAACCCAGATCTACAGTCAAAACAATTCTGAGAAACGATTTCTAACCAGTCATAATTGATCCATGATATAACTTGTAAAAATCATAATTAATTCATACAAGCACATAAAATTCTAAAATTTTTACCACAGATCTATATGCATACAACCTATGCTCTGATACCAGTGTAGGATTTTATCTATCAAGGAAGCATGGTAAAACAATTTTACACATATAAAATCCAAATAAAAGCATATAAATCGTGATTAAAATAGAGGGATCGATTTCTAACCTTTAAAAGCGATCCAAGAACCACGAGCGGAGATCCTTAGCAGCTGCTCCTCAAGTGTGAAGCACTCCACCGGTATCCACCAAGAAAACGATGTAATGAAGGAGGAGGAGGTGGAGAGAATTAAGGTTTTTGTAAATCTTTGGGTTGAGGCAAAAATAGGGTTTATAATAGTATATTTATAGGCAAAATTTTCAGCTGAAAATTTTCCCATAAAATATTATTATTATTAACCATTTATTATTCTCATTAATAATTAAAACTACTTTTAATTATTAATCCTTTTTCTAAACACTTTAGAAATAATTCTCTCTCTTGATTTAATTTCCAAAAATTAAATTCTTAAATAATAATATTAAGAACCTTTTCTTAATTAATTTATAATCAATTAAATATCATTTAATCAATTATTAAATTTGCCAATTAATTATTTATTTCATAAATAAATAATTATCAGCCATTATTAATTAATTCCTCCACCATTAAATCATTCTCTTTTATGGTGTGACCTTATAGGTTCAATATTAAGCCGTTAGTAGAAATAAATAATAATAAAACTATTTTATCATTATTTATATAAATTCTCTAATTCATTAAATATGATTAATTAATTAATCATATTTATTCTATATCGTGAGGGATACTTCTCAGCATATCGCGACTATCCGGATAATACGAATTCACTGCTTAGAATACCAAGAACCTATTCAGTGAATAGTTACCGTACAATTAATTCCTTCTACCCTGCAATATCACGATTAAATACAAGGCATGAAACTTGTGTCAAGCCTATCTTATTTAATCATTTGCTTTCCCATTCATTATGCTTAGTTCTATTTAATGTAAATTAGAAACTCCTTTCTAATTTCATTCACTCTGGCCAGAGATTCCAGAACTAGCATAAGTGGATCAGCATTGAACATTCTCTTCCTTCACTGGAAGGGGTAGATCCTTTATTGATCATACACTATCTTCGTATACAAATTCCTATACCCAGTAGAGCCCTTATAATTGTCCCTGGAGACTAAGAACTAAACCAAAGTATAGTTCAATGTACACAAGATTACTATGATGACCTCAATTCTAAGGATACTTGTACAACTATCACTATGTGAACAACTGCTGACACGTGAGTGAACTCCATCAGTTGTTCAGCTGTGCGAGTCATGTTCAGTGAACTTATTCTATAATAAGCACCTACATACTAGCTATAGTGTCACCACACAAATGTCTATGAGAACAGACATCCTTCATAATGAAGCAAGCATAGTATGTACCGATCTTTGCGGATTATTAATTACCAGTTAGTAATCCTACGACCAGGAACTTTTTAAGTTTAGAGTTATCATCTTTTAGGTATCATTATTATGATCTCATCACAATCCATAAAAAGCTTTACTCTAAACTGTGGTATATCTTATTCAAACATTTAAAATAGATAGAGCCCGTAATAAAAACAAAACAAGTCTTTGATTAATATCAATAAAATCAAAACAGATTACATAAAAGTTATTCCTAAATCCTCATAGATGATTGGACTTAGGACATATCTCTTTCACATCCAACATTTGGTTCCGATCGTCTTGAATGATTGCATCTATAATTAAAAGATACAACTTAATCGTCTACACGATAATTACTCGACGAACTGCGCGTCAAAACTCTATCGTCTACCCGAACGATAACCCACATATAAAAAATAGAGTCAGGAACAAGACTCTTGACCCACGCACACACGTAATTCACATAGCATGTACATACATAACTCACGTATCACATAATTCATATAACACATGACTTGGTTCGTCAAAACATTTGACTCGGTACTTTTAGAATCGAAATCGGGTAAAAATATGGTTTATCGATCAATAATCGACTCAGAATGACTCGTAAAACAAGCGACCTTTCGAAACAAAAGAATTTGGGTCTCGAAAGTATTTTTAATGAAAGCATAATATTTTTCTGAGTCTATACATGTTCGTTTCGTATTAAACGTACAATATGTCTATTTTCAACGAATAAAATAAGAATAATTCAATTAATAATAATATTAATTGAATATTCAATATATTTATATAATTTTAAAAGCTCAAAATAATTTTAGAATATTATTTGGCTCAATTGTAAATAATTACACTTCATTCAACTATTTATAAATAAAATTAATTGATTAATTGAATTAATCAATTAATAAATTGATTAAATGAATTAATCAATTAATTAAATGAATAAATAATTAATCAAAAAAAATTATAAATAATTAAATCAAATTATGATTTTTAAAAATAATAAAAGAAAATAATTTGAAATTGAAATGAATATTTTAGAAAAAAATTCGAAATAACGTTTTTGTAAAACAGACTTTTTCAGGGGCTAGAACCCCTCAAAATCAATTCCAAACAATATAATCCAACTATACTCTAATAAAATCAATAAATTTGAAACACACCATAATATATATATTTGCACATATAAACACGCCAGAAATGAAAAACATGGTTAAAAGTGACTTCTACAACAACTTCTAAAAATTATGAAATAATTATATAAACACTAACATGATATAATATACCCAAGTACAAAATCAGAATCTCAAAATCCTTACCCAAAATAAATTCTAATCAGTCCAAGAGATTATTTGATGTCCGGAAATATCTCCAGAAAAATCCGAAATTAATAGCCATAAACATACACACGTTGAAATGCCATGTGAAGTAATCAACACCGTCAAACTCCTTTTCCATGTCCCGAAAATAAATTAAAACGGGAAGTATGCTCCGCAAATTTTCTTCTCAAAACCATGCAATATATATACCTTTGTATAGGTATCGAAGCGTTGATCGTTTATATATATAACAAATAAAATTTGGATAAACGGTTTGTAAGATATGAATTTTTGAAAATTAAAAGTATAGAAATATATCGAAAGAGAAGCGAGCAGAGTGATAGAGCTATAAGCACCAGAGTAAGGACCAATAGCAGTTGATCGGGAAGTATATCTGGATCTTAAGTTAGGAGGATATAGGGAGAAAATGAGAGCAAGTAGAGAGAGAGAAACGGGGGACGAGGGGGGGGGGGGTTATGCGGGCAGCGCCTGCTTTTCTTTGTTTTTTTCCAATAATCTCCTGCCACGCATCAAAGGCAGAAGGAAAACCTGACGCGTGTTTTATATTCCCTAACAGCCTGGTTATGTTCCGCGTGTTGTGTTTTGACGAATCACTTTGCGGGTGAGAATAACCCGAAAAATTACCAAAATAGTTTTAAAATTCCTGGAATATTTGAAAACTAATAAAATAAAATTTTCAAAATTTTGAAAGTATTTTTGAATCGCGCAACCTACCCGCATTTTACGATTTAACGAACAAATACGCGGGTAAATATAATTCAAAATTTTTCCGAAATAATTTTAAAATTTTCAAAATATTCAAAACTTAAGAAAATATATGTTTCATGATTTTTGAAACATTCTGGAGTTTAATACTAAATTGATACTAAAACACAATCAGAAAATCATTTAGGGATAAATAATTGATGAAATATTGCTTTCTAAATTTTATAAATCCCCATAAATCATTATTGAAATTATAAATTCATAAAATAATTTTAGAGACAATTTCAATATTTATGAAAATAAATTTTCAATAATCACTTTTAAAAGTGAAGATAAAACAATACAATTCAGCATCTAATAATACAATTAACTCTTGAATCCACATAATCACACCCAGCTAATAATAAATACAACACTTTACTGACAGAACCATAACATATTTTATTTATTTAATAATTCCGTACTTACACTTATATATCGGATCCGAAAATAGATTAATTAGCCGCTAAGTAACTATAAAAATGATACAATTAATACCATATGTGTGTAATTATCTACTGAAATGATTAGCGTATCAAAATTTTACGTCGGGACTTGTACGGGTCAAATTGTACTCCGGATCGAAAAAGTCAAAACACGGAAAATGTTCGGAATAATCAAATTAGGTTGGGAAGGAGTTTTTCGAAGAGTTCCGGGTTGTAAAAACGCAAAAATAGTTGAAGTTGGACGATTTTTGGCTTTATAAAATAGTTTTATAATTACTCAGAAAATAATTATTAAATCTATAAATCCTTATAAAATCATATAACGATCCAAAACTTGCTAGAAAAATACCATAATTATCTATACTTTATTCTGGACATATTAAAAATCAAAATACTTACACTTTATCACATATAAACACCCAAATATAAATATCAGTCAACAGATAATTCACCAAAATTCTCATAATAATCACATAATAATTATTTATTGATAAAAATAATTACACGATATTTTTCGGATATTACAAAACAATTTCAATTTACCGATATCAATAAAATCGGCTTTCAAATAACTTTTGAAAATAATACATTTAAGTAAATATTTTCATAAATTAACAAGGATCGATATAACACTTAACAATTAGCACATTACCATTTAATAACACCAACTCGTCAAACAATAATAAAATATCCACCATTTTATTCCTTCTAAATCATAAAAGCATATATAACAAATACCTCTTTTTTGAGAGATGTCAAAGAAGTAATAGAAAGAGAAGGTATTGCCAAGGTCTTAATACTTATCTTTTATTTGAACTCTTCAGTTGACTCGTCATCCGATTCTAGAAACTTCTTCATGTTATAAGGATATCGATAATCTTCATCATCGTCGAATCGTAGTAGCCTCAGAAGATTCCACAATAGATATTCGCAGCTGATAGGAGTTATATCCAGCTCAACACAACCATCTCAAACAAATGTACCTATCTTAGCTTACTCGTTGGTACTATATCCAATAATCCAACGGGAACTCAATATGAGCTCAAGCGTTCTTACATAACTACACACTCTCGTTTCTAGTTTGCTATAACCTCAGCTCTGATACCAACCTGTAACGCCCCCAAATCCGGGGTCAAGGGATTTGGTCGTCACTATGAAACCTCAATCCAAAATAACCTGTTGAATCAATAAATAAATGCCATCAACTGAAATATAGCATCTGTGACCCCAAACTACACCAAGATCTTTTTAGGTTACAGTTCTAGAAACAAGATATCCAAATTCCATAAATAAATTTTTCACTTTCTTTTAAAACTCTTTTCAATAATTCAAATTTCGAGGCAAACCCGCTAATATAACTTCGAAAGGAAGTATACTATGCCCAATTACAATAACAACCGTCACACCCCAACTATAATATACACACACTAAATAAAAGCGAACTATAATTATTACAAACTTATAAGTCCAAAGGACGATAATAATCTAATACAAACCAACCAAATTTATAACAATCCCTAGATCTTTACAAGTTCAGAGTTTGGAACAGCCCTTCTAACTAATACGACGATTACATACTGGCGGATTGCGCTTAATCTATATATATTCTACATGCGCCCTCAAATGGTCTTCACTCTCCCTACCAATTGACTTACGGGCGGTCTGCTTGGTACGAACCATGATTGCTAGCTGTAGAACAGGGTTAAACACAAGATAATGAGATAAAACGGCTCAGCAAGTACTAATCATTCTACTATACAAGGCATTATCTCAAAATCACGACTTCTGAAGTTAAGGGGTTATGGATACTTATAAAAATGACAATAAGAAAAATGAAGTTGTAATATGAAGACATGGAAAAAGTATAGCAATCGAAACATGGTATATGGAATCATGATATCGGGCAACATGATATAGTATATAAGCATGGTAGAATCATAATAATCGAAACATGGTATATGGTATCATGGCATCAGGAAATCATGTTTTAAATGTCAAGTCATCAAAATCATTTTAGGACGCTACGGATTACAGCCGGTGATCAGCCACGAAGTAATCCCGAACCTCGCCGAGTTCTCAAATATAATGGGATCCCTAGGCTATATGTGAGCCTATCAATAACATGAAAAGGACTTGCGTATAACGACTCGTATATTTTTATACTGTTTAAATGTGTAATTATTAAATAAGTACATAAATAAAGTATGTGTATAGGTTCCGTCAGTTGGATATTATTTGTTAATATTTTAATTGATTATGTGTGATTGTGGTGTTCGTGTATTAATTGTATAATTCATCGTGAAGCTGTGTTGCGTTACTTTTGTGTTTAAAGGTGATTTAATTCAGGATTTATTTCCATAAATACTTGGGTTATCCCTAAAATCATTTTATCGCTTCATAATTTTTTAATTATTTTTAGGAGTTTTTAAAATTGAGAAATCAACATTTCCTCAATTATTTAGCAATGTATGATTTTCTAATTGTAATTATTTGTTAAATTCGTATTTAATTCCAAAATTCTTTAAAAATTATGAAACTCATATTTTTTTAAGTTTGGAATATTCTGAGAATTTTAAAATTATTTTGGGAATTTTTGAGATTAATTTCACCCGCGTGTTGTTTCATTTATTCGTTAAAAACGGGTATCAATTATGTTTCGAAAATTATTTTAAAATTTTGAAAATTCTATTTTTATTGTCTTTTAATTATTCGTGATATGTTATAAAATATTTTATTAATGTACGGGTTTTAATTACCCTTGAATTGTTCGTTAAATAGTTAAAGTGCGGGTCAGATAAAATTTTATTGCGGAGTTTATATGAAAATAAAAAAAATGGGGTAAGGGCTTGTAAAATCGGGTTCAACCCGTTTTATATCTTTCAGTTCATGTCACTTTCTCCCCATCAATCTCACTCGACTTCCCTCTCCCTCCAGTCTCGATCTCTCCTCTCTCTCTCTGCAACTCTCCATCTCTCTCTTTCTTCTCTCTCTCTCCCTCCTTTTCATTTTCCTCCCTCCCCGCCTGTTGTTTCTGCGGTTTCCGACCGCCGCCTTTGTTTCACCGGTGGGTTTCCGTTTGGCTATATATATATGGTCGTGTATATGTGTGTGTAGTGTGAGTATGTGGGTTTGTGTGTGTGATGTTGTGTGTGTGCGTGTTGTGCGTGTACGCGTGTGTGAGTGTGCTGTGTGTGCATTGTGTGTGTGGGTGCGTATGTTTGGGTGTGTTTGGTCGTGTGTGTGTATGTGTTGGTTCAATTGTTCAGTGCTGTTGTTGTTTTCAGTCACTTTACCGGCTTTCAATTATTTTCCTTGCTGATTGTTGATGACTGGTTAATTATTCTCTATAATTTGAGTTTGTTTCATGAAAAGATTTTTGGTGCAGAATTTTTATTATCATTAGTTAATCGATGGAATTTACGTAAGACGCCCGGGATTTACGGGAACCCGTAAATTTTATCGCCGTCGACAATGAGTTTTAGAACGAGTCGACGGTGGACGGTGATGACGTTGTTCTGAGTCCTACAATTTAAAATACAAAATACGATTTAAAATGCGAATTGCGAATAAAACTATAAAATGTGATTAAAATTATAAAACGGGACTAATAATTAATAATTGTATTTAGTTGGTAATTGAGAATTTTGGACTGTTATTGATGGCTGAAATCGTTGGTTTGGTTTGGATTGTGATTGATTGTAGTGGTGTTTATTTGGACATCGGGATGTTCGACGGATTAGCCGATAATCAAAGGAGGTGCTGCCCGATTTCTGAGAAAATTTAATTACGAAAATACAGGGCCGTACCCAATGACTATCGGGACGTCGATCGGTTATATGTACGTACCTTATACGAAATCTGATTATGTGTTGTGATGAAATACTTTACGAAAATCGATAGCCCTAATTTCATAAAGGATAAATATGCCTATTTCTAAAAACGAACACCGAACCGACTTTCGAAAACGTGAACCCTAATTGATACGTATATTATTATGTGAAGTATTACGAGTCGGGTTTTGTTAACGTTGGGTAGATGGTTAGCAAGGATATGTCAAGCATAATCGAAGGTCTAAGTTAGGATGTTTCGACTTTGTAGGTGCTAGTCGGAAAGCCCAAGAGGTAGCATTGGATAGCCTAGTGGACAGTCGATGAGCTCAGTAAGGTTCCAATCGAAGGACCTGAGTGTTGAAGTCAAATCCAGGGTAATCTAGTGGTTAGGTAATAAAGCCTGAGCGTTCGTGTCGGCTCAAGGTCAATCGGTAATGTTTTTAAGGATCTGCAAGGCAAGTACCCCTGACCATATCTTTATGGTTCAGCATATATGAATATAATATTTTTTATTCTCATAGTGGAACATAACGATTTAAGTTACGTATCCCCTGGGTTTCAAATTATTTTATTAACTTGTGTTTTGGGGGAAAAGTAACTTCTGAAAATACCTATCTTTATGTTTTGAATAAAATGAAAATGTTTTGGAAAATGTGTTGTGTTATAATTGTTTTGACAAGAGATAGGTAAGTGATTTGGAAAACTGGATTAAAATGACCAGATAATTGGATGAGTGTGCGTAGAAGGCCCGTAACGGCCTGGAAGTTAGCGTAAGAGGCGAAGTGGTTGCGCACCCTGTTATAACCACCAGCCTAGCGTGACAGAGACCTAGCTAGTCTCTGAGTTCCGGAATAAGTTTCGTAGGATAGCCTGATCAGCTGTCTCACCAGGGATCATCCAATACTTTTATATCTGAGCAAGTGATTTTGAGGTTCCCGGAGAGGAACAAGTTTTATAGGTCCTGTGATGGGACAAGTTTTATGGTTCCCGTAACGGAACAAATGATTTTGGGTCCCCATAACGGGACAAATGGTTTTATGGGTCCTGCGATGGGACAGAAGATTTGAAAATGAAAGAAGCATGCTAAAATTGAAATTGATATTTATGCACAGCACACAACTAATGATTTGGTTTATAGAGCATGCTAGTTTTGATATCCAGTTCAGAAATGTTTTACTTGTTTTCTAGCAATTTATGATTTCTGTTCCTATAATTATTTATCATAAACTGTTTTTGATTACTATTCATATAGTGGTACTGCTGAGCAATTGATTGCTCACCCTAGCAAAATGTTTTATATATGTATTGCAGATATTAGGAGATTCTTCAGTGGTAGTCGGGGCAGAGTTCCAGTTCCTTCCGTGTCAGGCTCATCTGAGATAGTTATGTTGGACCCAAGCGGGTCTGTTGAGTTGCTGAATAAAGATAGTATTGTTCGAATTGTCCTTAGTAAGTTGGTTTTGTGATGGTTGTAGCCTAAGTCATACTTAAACTTGGAAAAAGTCTTGGTAAAGGGGTCAAAATTATGTATAATTAATAATTTGGGTTATATTGTTTATTAGTATTGTTGTTAGTGACGTCAACTCCTGACCCCGAGGTTGAGGCCGTCACAGTTGGTATCAGAGCTACAGGTTTGAGTCCCTGATTTAGGTTAGGAATAGAGTCAGAAGAGTGTAAGAAGGTTTATTCTATATAGATATGAGGCAGCAACTCAACCAGAGGAGCGAGTCTGTGAGTTTAGTCAAGGGTTCGAAGGCGTAACCCTGATGTCTGTTGGGGATTGGCTGGAACTGCCCTATATTTTAGTAAGTCTCCCTTATATATATAGGTATCATTGGCAATGTCTAGTTGAGGTTTCTAGTTTCTTTTCTCGAACGAGCGAATCTGATCATGAAAGTTCAGGTGGAAGGGTAATAGTCAGCGGCTGCCATGACAACCGAGTTTCATAGCGAATGTGGATCAGTACTGAGGTTTATACCTTGAACCCTTATATTTCTTTCCTCGGAGGTTCTATCGGTTTATTGGGGCAAACAATACATATGATGTGACTATTTGTCTGTGTGACAAAGGGTCTGGTGGGACGCCACCGAATTATGTGTTGTAAACTGTATAATACTAAGACTGGCCATCTTACGTACTTGTATGGTTGCTCCCAATCATATCCGCATTCCCTTCACGTTTCTTTTAGAATGGATTATCTTGATTTTGAAATTTTTATTTGGCATATTATGAATATAAATTTCCTTCGGTAACCTCTGTGGTCAGACCATCCTAGTTATGGAAAGTAAACAAAGAGTTGACTGTCAGGAGAAATAAAAGTTCTGTATCCGGTTGCTATTTTGGAATGATCGCAACAATAAGGATTTGTGAGCCATTAGAAAAGGTTGTTGTCTTAGAAAGGTTATTCAGTGATTGTCGAGTCTATGGCACATGACAGGGAACCGCCTTTAGAAGTATGGTTGGCTGAAACTTGGATTATTATGCCTAGCAGAGGTCCTTAAGTTGACCTAATTTGCGAAATTGCTTGTTGGTAGTTGTGATTGAAATAGTTAACCCCGTTTTATTATGTTGGTTAGTGATACATATGGTTATTAACATGTTATGTGTCACAGTATTGTGAACTGTGGAGTGGAGTGGTGAAAGATGGTTAATTTACCTGTTGGTGGTTTGGTTGATGTTGATGGGTTGATATGGTTGTTGGTTGAGTGTTGGTGTCGGCTCGAGTCTGACTGGTAGTCAGTAATATAGAGAAAATGCTGCCCAAATTTTTGGAAAATACCCTACTTTTAAAGATACAACGTATACTATGATGTGTTAGTGGGATTTCGGATGATACTCCAATTGGTCAATTCAAGAGGAAGAGTTGGTTAATTTTATCAGCTAATGGTCAGTTATGTAGAAGTCGGTTCCAATTATATGAAGTTAAATGCTAATGTGGTTTTCAAATATGAAAACAAAGAATGTTCAATGCTTTAAATGCGGTCATAAGGGTCATGCTGCGTTGGAATGTAATCCAGAAAATCCAGGAGTTGTTCGCTACCATTTTAGGAAGGCTATTACAAGGAGTTGTGGAACGGTTACTCAAGGTACTACATCCCAAGGGCCAATATCCAGCACGGCTAGAGGCAAAACTTCCAGAGTGACCAAAAGATCGAGTGTTTAGAAATTCGGACGTAGTGCAGCTGATCTGACACCCTTTGAGCTAGAGGAGTTTGACATGATTTTAGTAACTAGTTTATTTTCCTTTCATAAGGCAAAGATTAATTTAGGAGAAGCGAATAGTAAAGTGTATGGAAGCCAGTAGTAGGGTGAGTTGCTAAAGGAAGGAGCAAGATAAGAAGCTTTTCCAATCGTGTGAAGAAAAGAGTTAATAAGCTAAAGAGATAAAGTAGATCCACCTTGTGTAAAGATAAGAAGTAGAAAATACTTAAGCTGAAGGAAATTGAGTAATATATAAATTTCCGGGAGTTTCTTGGAAGGCCAGTGGGACGAAATAATTAGATCGATAATTGTAAAAGATATTAGTAAGGAAAGTGAGCATACCAGATATAGTCCCTTGGTTTACACCAGGAATGTTGCTGAAAAGAAGAATGAAATTATGAGAGTATGTAATGATTATCGGGAGTTTAACAAGACGACGAATAGGAATAAATAACCCTATTAAGAATTGATTATTTAGGTGACCTAATTTAAGGAGTGCTTGGATAAGCAAATTGTATCTATTGATAACATCCTCAGCTATTTAAAGATTAAGAAATTCTGTGTAGAACGCTCAAAGATTTCCCTATAAAGATTAGAAGGGAAGAAACTATATGCTAAATTTTCCAAGATGATTTGTAGCTGAGATAAACAAGGGATACAGATCGTTTTATCAAAGATCACTTAAGCAAAGTCGGTATAGTAACATATGCCCTGTATAGAAGGAAAGGATTGAATGTGATTAAAATCGCTAAGGAGTTAATAAATGAATAGGGAAAGTGGAATTTGAAGTTCAAATATCTAAAGGTGAGAAGAAGTGAAGATAAGAGATTATCTTCCAGTCTTAACTGATGGTGAGAAGCAAGAGGTGTTTGAATGTTTGGAAACTAAATTGAAAATGAGCACCGCCTATCATTCGTAGAAGAAGGGTCAAAGTGAAAGGATGATTTAGGCAATATAAGATATGCTGAGAGTATATAGTTTGAATCTAAAAAGAAACTGTGGTAATCACCTGCCAATGATTGAGTCCTCTATGTTAATAATTATCATGTTATTAGGGAATGCTACCTTGCGAAGCCTTGTGTGAGCATAAGTGTGAGTTCCCCTCTATTAAGAGAAAGTGGGAGTAGAAATATTGTTAGATCCTGAGTAAATTCAGTGCACCAAGGATGTAGTGGTGTTGATTCAGAAAAGAGTTGAAGCAGCTTGGGATGGACAAAGAAAGAAGACGGATTTGCATCGAAAGAGTATGGATATAAAAGTAGGAACCTTGAAAGAGATTGGTTAGGTTTAGTTAGAAGGGGCGAGTTGAGCCCTAAATATATGTACCTGTTGGAGGTATCGAGGAAGATAGATGAAGTGCTCATGAGTTAGCATTGTCATTACAGTTGCAGAAATTTATAATGTGTTCTGCATGTTATTGTTAAAGCGATATGTTCTTGATTCGAACCAAATCATTGAGTACGAGCCAATGGGCTCTTGTTCAAATTGTTCTGCGGGGAATGATCGACCCATAACCTAGTTTGTTATGAGTGAGTCCTTAGGAATGAGTATATATCCCTAGTGAATGTGCTTTGAATGAATCCTCGAGTAGGAGAGTCTACTTGGGAGTTAGAGTCAGATATGCTTGACAAATATTCTCACTTGTTTGGTTAAAATTCAGATTCTGAGGATAGAATCTTTTTAGGGGGGGGGAGGTTATAATGACTCGTATATTTTTATACTGTTTAAATGTGTAATTATTAAATAAGTACATAAATAAAGTATGTGTATAGGTTCCGTCAGCTGGATATTATTTGTTAATATTTTAATTGATTATGTGTGATTGTGGTGTTCGTGTATTAATTGTATAATTCGTCGTGAAGCTGTGTTGCGTTACTTTTGTGTTTAAAGGTGATTTAATTCAGGATTTATTTCCATAAATACTTGGGTTATCCCTAAAATCATTTTATCGCTTCATAATTTTATTAATTATTTTTAGGAGTTTTTAAAATTGAGAAATCAACATTTCCTCAATTATTTAGCCATGTATGATTTTCTAATTGTAATTATTTGTTAAATTTGTATTTAATTCCAAAATTCTTTAAAAATTATGAAACTCATATTTATTTAAGTTTAGAATATTCCGAGAATTTTAAAATTATTTTGGGAATTTTTGAGATTAATTTCACCCGCGTGTTGTTTCGTTTATTCGTTAAAAACGGGTATCAATTGTGTTTCGAAAATTATTTTAAAATTTTGAAAATTTAATTTTTATTGTCTTTTAATTATTTGTGATATGTTATAAAATATTTTATTAATGTTCGGGTTTTAATTACCCGTGAATTGTTCGTTAAATAGTTAAAGTGCGGGTCAGATAAAATTTTATTGCGGAGTTTATATGAAAATAAAAAAAAGGGCAAGGGCTTGTAAAATCGGGTTCAACCCGTTTTATATCATTCAGTTCATGTCACTTTCTCCCCATCAATCTCTCTCGACTTCCCTCTCCCCCCAGTGTCGATCTCTCCTCTCTCTCTGCAACTCTCCATCTCTCTCTTTCTTCTCTCTCTCTCCTTCCTTTTCATTTTCCTCCCTCCCTGCCTGCTATTTCTGCGATTTCCGGCCGCCGCCTTTATTTCTCCGGTGGGTTTCCGTTTGGCTGTATATATATATGGTCATGTATATGTGTGTGTAGTGTGAGTATGTGGGTTTGTGTGTGTGATGTTGTGTGTGTGCGTGTTGCGCGTGTGCGCGTGTGTGAGTGTGCTGTGTGTGCATTGTGTGTGTGGGTGCGTGTGTTTGGGTGTGTTTGGCCGTGTGTGTGTATGTGTTGGTTCAATTATTCAGTGCTGTTGTTGTTTCCAGTCACTTTACCGGCTTTCAATTATTTTCCTTGCCGATTGTTGATGACTGGTTAATTATTCTCTATAATTTGAGTTTGTTTCGTGAAAAGATTTTTGGTGCAGAATTTTTATTATCATTAGTTAATCGATGGAATTTACGTAGGACGCCCGGGATTTACGGGAACCCGTAAATTTTATCGTCGTCGACAATGAGTTTTAGAACGAGTCGACGGTGGACGGTGATGACGTTGTTCTGAGTCCTACAATTTAAAATACAAAATACGATTTAAAATGCGAATTGCGAATAAAACTATAAAATGTGATTAAAATTATATAACGGGACTAATAATTAATAATTGTATTTAGTTGGTAATTGAGAATTTTGGACTGATATTGATGGCTGAAATCGGTGGTTTGGTTTGGATTGTGATTGATTGTAGTTGTGTTTGTTTGGACGTCGGGATGTTCGACGGGTTAGCCGATAATCAAAGGAGGTGCTGCCCGATTTCCGAGAAAATTTAATTACAAAAATACGGGGCCATACCCAATGACTATCGGGACGTCGATCGGTTATATGTACGTACCTTATACGAAATCTGATTATGTGTTGTGATGAAATACTTTACGAAAATCGATAGCCCTAATTTCATAAAGGATAAATATACCTATTTCTAAAAATGAACACCGAACCGACTTTCAAAAACGTGAACCCTAATTGATACGTGTATTATTATGTGAAGTATTACGAGTCGGGTTTTGTTAACGTTGGGTAGATGGTTAGCAAGGATATGTCAAGCATAATCGAAGGTCTAAGTTAGGATGTTTCGACTTTGTAGGTGCTAGTCAGAAAGCCCAAGAGTTGGCGTTGGATAGCCTAGTGGATAGTCGATGAGCTCAGTAAGGTTCTAATCGAAGGACCTGAGTGTTGAAGTCGAATCCAGGGTAATCTAGTGGTTAGGTGATAAAGCCTAAACGTTCGTGTCGGCTCAAGGTCAATCGGTAATGTTTGTAAGGATCTGCAAGGCAAGTACCCCTGACCATATCTTTATGGTTCAGCATATATGAATATAATATTGTTTTATTCTCATAGTGGAACAGAACGATTTAAGTTACGTATCCCCTGGGTTTCAAATTATTTTATTAACTTGTGTTTTGGGGGGAAAAGTAACTTCTGAAAATACCTATCTCTATGTTTTGAATAAAATGAAAATGTTTTGGAAAATGTGCTGTGTTATAATTGTTTTGACAAGAGATAGGTAAGTGATTTGGAAAACTGGATAAAAATGACCAGATAATTGGATGAGTGTGCGCAGAAGGCCCGTAACGGCCTGGAAGTTAGCGTAAGTGGAGAAGTGGTTGCGCACCCTGTTATAACCACCAGCCCAGTGTGACAGAGACCTAGCTAGTCTCTGAGTTCCGGAACAAGTTTCGTAGGATAGCCTGATCAGCTGTCTCACCAGGGATCATCCAATACTTTTATATCTGAGCAAGTGATTTTGAGGTTCCCGGAGAGGAACAAGTTTTATAGGTCCTGTGATGGGACAAGTTTTATGGTTCCCGTAACGGAATAAATGATTTTGGGTCCCCGTAACGGGACAAATGGTTTTATGGGTCCTGCGATGGGACGGAAGATTTGAAAATGAAAGAAGCATGCTAAAATTGAAATTGATATTTATGCACATCACACAACTAATGATTTGGTTTATAGAGCATGCTAGTTTTGATATCCAGTTCAGACATGTTTTACTTGTTTTCTAGCAAGTTATGATTTCTGTTCCTATAATTGTTTATCATAAACTGTTTTTGATTACTATTCATATAGTGGTACTGCTGAGCAATTGATTGCTCACCCTTGCAAAATGTTTTATATATGTATTGCAGATACTAGGAGATTCTTCAGTGGTAGTTGGGGCAGAGTTCCAGTTCCTTCCGTGTCAGGCTCCTCTAAGGTAGTTATGTTGGACCCAAGCGGGTCTGTTGAGTTGCTGAATAAAGATAGTATTGTTTGAATTGTCCTTAGTAAGTTGGTTTTGTGATGGTTGTAACCTAAGTCATACTTAAACCTGGAAAAGGTCTTGGTAAAGGGGTCGAAATTATGTATAATTAATAATTTGGGTTATATTGTTTATTAGTATTGTTGTTAGTGACGTCAACTCCTAACCCCGGGGTTGAGGCCGTTACATTGCGTCTAGGTCCAATCCACTAAGATAAGAAAACATTTATTTTATTTTTAATGATTTATAACATGGATGCCAGGGAAAGATTAGGTATCAACTTAATTGAATTAGATTCAAGGAAAGAACATTCGAAGGTAAAGTACAAATCAAGTTAAGAGTGATTATCGGAAGTATTTGAAATAATTATGGACATGGGGTTTGTTATAATAAGCATTCATGGAAAATTTATGTATGTGCAATAATTATAAGAATAAAGAGGTAAGTAACTTGTCAACAATTATAAGCATAAGAAGATAGTAACTTGCCTTCCAATAGTCCTAAGATTATTTGATCTTGACGTCACAAGTCTTCCCTTTACCTTCGGAACCTACACATTACATTAACCTCATTACTATTCACCCTTTATCGACTTATAATCCTATAAGCTTCTAGACAAACCTTTACCCCTATTATAACTACGATTACACAAACTTAATCGCATACAATTCAAGTAATCCACATAGTCACATAATCACGTAATGGCATGGCATATACTACTAGTTATTTATACTATAATATCATCTAAACACCTAAGCACATAAGAAAGTAACACATAAGAAGTATTATTGACCTTAACTTAATCCTAAAGATGATGTGCAACACTCGGACTCTTCACTTCTAAGTCCCAAACACAACAAATACCACTTAAGCTTCCTAATGCCACTCGAAAGGGTGCTCTCGGGTTTCTTGGTGGAAATAGGGTGTCTCCACCTCGGTCCTTCATTCCAAACCACTTCCTACAGGTTGTTAAGACTCTAAACTAACTTCTAAATTTGGTGAGACTCAAAGGCCTCACTCCTATAGGCTTACAAAAATCAATACTCACACTATGGTTTCAGCTAGCACCGGTTTGCACGTCCTGTGCTCCTTAGCCGATATCTCAACTTCTACTCGGGGTATTCTAACAAAATCAATTCCTATGGATTCTTAAGAATTAAACCTAACTCTCAGACTTGGTTTCAGGCCAAGGCCTCACCTAGGACTCTCTAGGCTTCTGCCCAAAGTTGACTCTGCCCAGCCCCCATTAGAATGTAATCTACTTTGTTTTTACTTACATAAAACCCACTTTTCTTATTCAATTTTTAATTCTAAAGGTTTTTTAAACTTCCTAGGGATGCATTATACTTATTAAATCCAAGGACCCATGAAGGGCTAGCCTAAGGCATGGTTAAAGTCGACCAAAGTTCAAGCTTACGCAATTCTGTCATGTTCTGAGTTACTCTCGGAAATGTGTGTGTGCCTACCTAAATGCAAGTTTTTCAATGAATCAAAGCCACTGGACTCAAGTACAACTCAAGTCCTAACTCCATTAAACTTGGGCCTAGCAAGGCCTTACCAAAACTCAGCCAAAACAGCCTATACTTATGGTGAAAATTTTTGCTACAAAGTGCCTAGTGTACCTCCTTCCACCTTAACTCCCAAATCAAAACCAAAACCAACATGCAACCCAACAAACCTAATCTATAACATGCACAACCCTACTGACTATCATTCTATTGGAGATAGGAGCATAAACCTAGCCATATAAATCGATTACCAAGGCAAACACAAAGAGCATAACATGGCATATTTTTACATATACTATTTTTAAGCAAAAATCCGAACCAAAAATACAAGGTATACACTTGATGGCAAATTGAGTGGAAATTGCCTGCAAGGGTATGCTTGTAATTCGATAACTATTAAAAGTAAATTTTAAAAGAATGATTTTAGTAATTAAAATACAAATCCATAAATCACCAAATAAATACCATAAATACTATGAGATTTTAGAAATATAATAAAATTCTTTTCAAAATTTTTGAATAAAATTTTATATTAATTTTTTTTTTCTAATATTATTCTACTAACAAATCAATCACAAAAAATATAGTTAACACATTATAAATCTCATAAATAATTGCAAGTAAATTGATTATATCCCACAATACTAAAATAAACATTTATCGCCTAATCGCAACTATTCAAATATTACTAAATCGCGAGAAATCTTATTCGCGTACGAAAATTACACGCTTAAAATATTTCAGCAACACTCGCAATGCCATTCGACAAAATTATACACAATATATAACGAATTCGCATAGTCGGCCTTATAACACAGAATATTTAGGAATATATAACACACTAATAAAATAGCTCCAATAATTACCGGTTGTCACATCCTCTCCCCCTTATAGGATTCTGTCCTCAGAATCTAGAAGAATAATTGAGGATACCGATTTCGAATTTCAGATTCTAATTTCCACGTTGCTTCTTCGACTTTTGGATTCCTCCACAATACTTTAACCAAACTTACTGATTTATTCCTAAGAATTCTCTCTTGTCGATCCAGTATTTGCACAAGTCGCTCTTCATAAGATAAATCAGCCTGAATCTCCACTGGTTCAATTTCTATCACATGATTGACATCTGGATTATACTTCTTTAGCCATGAAACATGGAATACATTATGCACGTGCTGATATTGCGGCGACAAGGCTAATTCATAAGCAACTTTTCCTACTTGGTCAAGATTTCAAAAGGTCCAATGTATCTTGGCACTAACTTCCCTTTCTTACCGAATCGGGTCAAACCCTTCCATGGTGATACTTTTAGCAGCGCAGCTTCCCCAATTTCAAATTTTACATCCTTCCGGGCGGGGTCCGCGTACTTCCTTTGTCTATCCTGAGCAGCAATGAGTCTCTTCTTGATCATAGTGACAGTGTCCTTCATTTGCTGAATCAGTTCAGGTCCATAAATCTTTCCTTCTCCAACTTCATCCCAACTCGTCGGTATTCTACACTTTCGTCCATATAACACTTCGTATGGTGGCATGCCAATACTAGAATGGTAGCTATTGTTATACGAGAATTCTACGAGTGGTAGATGATCGCCCCAACTTCTCGAAAAATCAATTGCACAGCTTCACAACATATTTTCAATGGTTTGGATTATTTGTTCGCTTTGGCTATCGGTTTGGGGATGATATGTCGTACTCATGTCTAATTCCGTTCCAAGGTTTTCTTGAAATTGATTCCAGAATCTTGAGTTGAATCGCGGGTCTCGATCTGAAACTATTGATATGGGTACACTATGACGTAACACGATTTCACGTACGTACATATGAACTAGTCTATCTAACGAAGACTTCTCATTGATTGGAATAAAATGAGCCAATTTCGTAAGGAGGTCAACTATCACCCAAATTGTGTCGTGTTCAGAACGTGTTCGCGGTAAACCCACTACAAAATCCATGGCAATATTTGCCCACTTCCATTCTGGAATCTTCAATGGTTGAATCAAACCACTTGGTCTTTGATGTTCTGCTTTTACTCTTTGGCACGTGTCATATTTTGAAATCCACTCTGCAATCTCTCTTTTCATGTTCAGCCACCAAAAACTCTTTTTCAAATCATGGTACATTTTGGTACTTCCCGGGTGAATCGAAAATCTCGAATTGTGTGCTTCCTACAAAATATCATTCTTCAACTCCATCACATTTGGGATCCAAATTCTTGTTGAAAATCTCAACACACCTTGTTCGTCTTTTTGGGTACATATCTCTTCTCCTGTCAACTGATTATTCTCTTGAGTCATTACTTCATCTTGGCATTTCTTTATTCTCTCTAATAGTGTCGGTTGAAAAGTAATGGCATAACACATTTCTTCCGCTCTTCCATGATCACAAAGTTCTAATTGCAATTTTTCAACTTCATCAGACAATTCCTTCAGCATCGATATCATATTTAACCTTTCCTTCCTACTCAAAGCATCTACTACCACGTTGACCTTTCCCAGATGATACTGTATCGAACAATCATAGTCTTTGATCAATTCTAACCATCGACACAGTCTCATATTCAGATCCTTCTTAGTAAAGAGGTACTTCGGACTCTTGTGATCTGTGTATATCTCGCACTTTTCCCCATATAAGTAGTGTCTCCATAGCTTCAAAGCAAACACTATCGCAGCTAACTCTAAGTCATGAGTCGGGTACTTCTGTTCATGTTGTTTAAGTTGTCTTGAAGCATACGTTATCACCTTCCTGTGTTGCATCAATACACATCCAAGTCCTTTATAAGAGGCATCACTGTATATCATATAATCTCCCTTATCATCTGGTAATGCTAAAACTAGAGCAGTTACCAATCTTTGCTTTAATTATTGAAAACTATTTTCGCACTTCTCCATCCATTCAAACTTCTCATTCTTCCTTGTCAATTTGGTTAGGGGTACGGCAATCTTCGAAAAATCCTTTACAAATATTCTGTAGTATCCCGCTAGTCCCATAAAACTTCTCACTTCTATTGGCGTCTTCGGTCTCTCCCAATTCATTACAGCCTCGATCTTTTCAGGATCTACTCTAATTCCTTCTCTTCTAACAATGTGTCCTAGAAATTTTACTTCAACTAACCAAAACTCGCACTTCGAGAACTTGGCATACAATCTCTCCTTTCGCAGTACTTCCAAGACTATTCTTAGATGTTCTGCATGATCAGCTTCTGTCTTTGAATATACCAGAATATCATCAATGAAAACTATGACAAACTTGTCCAAATACTCCTTGAATACTTGATTCATTAAATCCATGAAAGCAGCTGGTGCGTTCGTCAACCCAAAAGCCATAACGAGAAACTCGTAATGTCCATATCTTATTCGAAAAGTTGTTTTCGGTATGTCTTTAGACTTAATCTTCAATTGGTGGTATCCCGATCGCAGATCAATCTTTGAAAAACAAGAGGCTCCCTTTAGTTGGTCAAACAGATCATCAATTCTAGGCAAAGGGTACCTATTCTTAATCGTCAACTTGTTCAATTCTCGATAATCTATCCAAAGTCTCATACTTCCATCCTTCTTCTTTACAAACAAAACTGGCGCACCCCATGGTGAAACACTTGGTCTTATAAATCCCTTGTCTAGTAGCTCTTGTATTTGCTTTGCTAATTCCTTCATCTCCGTTGGTGCCATTCTATATGGAGCTTTCGAAAGAGGTTCGGTACCGGGTGCAAGGTCTATTGTAAATTCAATTTGTCGGTCCGGGGGTAAGCTAGGAAGTTCTTCAGGAAAAACGTCCAGTAAATCTCTTACCACTGGAATGTCTTCCGAATTAGAAACTTCTCTATCTTTATTAACTACATAGGCCAAATACGCTTCACATCCTTTTCGAATCAACTTCTTTGCTTGCATCGAGGTGAGAAATGTCTGAGTTTGCTTTTGGCCCTTGAACGTTACTTTCTTACCTTGAGGGGTACTTAATACTATTCTTTTATCCTTATAGTCTATTTGAGCACTGAAACTTGTCAGCCAATCCATTCCTAAGATCACGTCGAATTCGCCTAATTGGAAAGGAATAAGGTTCGCAGGAAAAACACGACCGGCTATCTCTATTGAACAATAAGGGTAAATACGATCTACAGATACTCTATCTTGATTAGCTAAGATAATGGATAAGGGTCCATGCATCAATTGGGTTTCACAATTTAACTTATCAACAAAATTTTTCGAAATAAATGATCTGGTGGCTCCCGAATCAATCAATACTTTAGCACTAGCAGCATTCACAGAAAGCGTACCTGATACCACATCGGAACTTTGAATTACATCCTTCATGTTCATGTTGAAAGTTCTTGCTTGAGCTGGATAAGTCAAAGCTGGACGATTTAAAGATGATGTTATCTGAGGTTGATTGAAAGATATAGGGAATGAAGGGGTTGGCATAGGAGTTAGTTGATTCACAGGGTAGGGTACAGTAGTCAGTTGCATCAATTGGTTGTTACCCACTCCTTTGCATTCTCGTGACACATGCCCTGGTTTCCCACACTTATAACACGTGATGTTGGCCTTCTGATTCTTGCATTCATGAGCATAATGGCCCTTCGTATGACACTTAAAACAAACTATATTCGCCTTATTGCAGATTCCCTTATGTCATCTATTACAAATCTTACATTCCGGAATTGATCCTTGCGGGGGTTTCTGTCCACTAGTTGATTGAGATCTTGTTTCTTGTGTCTTATTCCCAAATTCTCTCTTCTTGAAGTTTCCGGGTCCACTCTGAGGTTTAAACCTTTGATTAGTCCTCTGATTCTGGCCCTTGTAACTTGAGCCTTCTTCTCCCGTTTCAATTCTTCTTTTCTTGTTGCCTTTCTCCTTTTGATTTTGCTCACTCTCACCTTCAATTACCATCGCCTTCTGAACCACTTCAGCATAGGTGGTCAACTCAAAATCTTTCAAACGACTCCTTAACCAAGGCTTTAGTCCCTGTTGGAACCTTTTTGCCCTTTTTTCTTCAGAATCAACATACTCTCCCACAAACGTAGAGTTCTGTAAATTTCTTCTCATATTCACCGACCATCATGTTGTCTTACTTCAACTCAAATAATTTTATCTCCATTTGTGTTTGCATATAGCGAGGAAAATACTTATCCAAAAACATTCTCTTAAACCTATCCCAAGTAATAACTTCAGTAGCTTCTAAAGCTTTCGCCGACTCCCACCAATAGTTTAATTCACTTTTAAGAAAGTAAGTGGCATACTCCACCTTCTGATTATCTCCAACATTTGTTAAGGCAAAGGCCTTTTCTATTTCCTTAAGCCAAGCATGAGCTTCTACCGGGTCTTGTGTTCCTTTAAATTCTGGGGGTTTTACAGATTGAAATGTTTTGAAAGTAGTGACATTTTCTGGGGATGGTTGAGGTGGGTGCATTTGTTGAAGAAGTTGTTGCTATTGGGCTATGGTAGCAGTTTGTTGGCGTACCAACTCCACAAGTTGTACTATATCAGGGTTTTGGTTTGATCCGTCATTTTCTTGGTTATTTGCAGGTCTTCCTCGGGCTCTTCTAGGTGCCATTTTCTAAAATAAGAGTTATACAGTTTGAGTGATACATAATTGGGGTATTATTTACAGTTATCATGGTATATAGTTTTCAAACAATAAAGGTGATGCATGGTGATAAGCAAGAAATTTTAAAGGAGCAATTATAGGAATCAAAGAAAGTGCATAACTGAATTCAACATGGTTCAAGTCGAAAGGTACGAATCACAGGGTATAAATACTATTATAGGTCCGAATTAAAACAGTACGAGAGTCTAGAAAGGGAAATAAATAGCATGGTAATAAAAGGAACAACCTAATCCAAGAAACTAAAGGTCAAGTCTCCTAGTGCTTGTCCTAGGCCTCCTTCTTAGACTCCTCCTCAGACTCCTCCACACGGGTCCTTGCAATATCGGGGGTATTGTCCTCACGTAGCATCTCGACTACGCTCCCAAGCTCATCCACTATTATCTGCACAGTAATCTGACTGGTCCGGTCGTGATGCACGGGCATTTTCTCCAATCTTGATGTGGCTACCTGGATTAGTGACTCAAGCCTCGAAATGGTTTTCCCTTTAGGTCCATCACCCATCACTTTGTGACTTGCATAGACTTCTTCAAGACGTTCCATTATCCTGACATACTTTCCTTGGAGATTGTCATGATGCATCCTTAAGTCAGCATAGATAGAAAAATGAATTGAGTCGCTCTGCGGGGTCGAAGATGACGAATGCGCACGTTGCTGTCAAGTAATATATATATAAGGGTTAGATATGGCTTATTCGATTATCGCGTATTAGCACTCCTGATATAATAATATATACTCATACTTCCTATGGTCCTAATTGGGCTATCCAGGGACTCTAATCCTAGGCTCTGATGCCAAAAACTGTCACACCCCAACTATAACACACACATACACACACTAAATAAAAGCGAACTATAATTATTACAAACTTATAAGTCCAAAGGACGATAATAATCTAATACAAACCAACCAAAATAATAACAATCCCCAAGATCTTTACAAGTTCAGAGTTTGGAACAGCCCTTCTAACTAATACCGCGATTACATACTGGAGGATTGCGCTTAATCTATATATATTCTATCAGCGATTACAAATCAAGTTAAGAGTGATTATCGGAAGTATTTGAAATAATTATGGACATGGGGGTTATTATAATAAGCATTCATGGAAAATGTATGTATGTGCAATAATTATAAGAATAAAGAGGTAAGTAACTTGTCAACAATTATAAGCATAAGAAGATAGTAACTTGCCTTCCAATAGTCCTAAGATTATTCATTCTTGACGGCACGAGTCTTCCCCTTCGCTTCGGAACCTACACATTATATTAACCTCATTACTATTCACCCTTTATCGACTTATAAGCCTATAAGCTTCTAGACTTACCTTTACCCCTATTATAACTACGATTACACAAACTTAATCGCATATAATTCAAGTAATCCACATAGTCACATAATCACGTAATGGCATGGCATATACTACTAGTTATTTATACTATAATATCATCTAAACACCTAAGCACATAAGCAAGTAACACATAAGAACTATTATTGACCTTAACTTAATCCTAAAGATGATGTGCAACACTCGGACTCTTCACTTCTTAATTCCAAACATAACAAATACCATTAAAGCTTCCTAATGCCACTCGAAAGGGTGCTCTCGGGTTTCTTAGTGGAAATGGGGTGTCTCCACCTTGGGCCTTCATTCCAAACCACTTCCTACAGGTTTTTAAGACTCTAAACTAACTTCTAAAGTTGGTGAGACTCAAAGGCCTCACTCCTATAGGCTTAAAAAATCAATACTCACACTAAGGTTTCTGCTAGCACCAGTTTGCACGTCATGTGCTCATTAGCCGATATCTCAACTTCTACTCGGGGTATTATAACAAAATCAATTCCCATGGATTATTATGACTTAACACTAACTCTCAGACTTGATTTCAGGCCAAGGCCTCACCTAGGACTCTCTAGGCTTCTGCCCAAAGTTGACTCTGCCCAGCCCCTACTAGAATGTAATCTGCTTTGTTTTTACTTACATAAAACCTACTTTTCTCATTCAATTTTTAATTCTAAAGGTTTTTTAAACTTCCTAGGGATGCATTATACTTATTTAAGCCGAGGCCCCATGAAGGCCTAGCCTAAGGCATGGTTAAAGTCGATCAAAGTTCAAGCTTATGCAATTCTGTCCTGCTCTGAGTTACTCTCGGAAATATATGTGTGTGCCTACCTAAATGCAAGTTTTTCAATGAATCAAAGCCACTGGACTCAATTACAACTCAAGTCCTAACTCCAGTAAAATTGGGCCTAGCAAGGCCTTACCAAAACTCACCCAAAACAACCTATACTTCTGGTGAAAAATTCTGCTACAAAGTGCCTAGTATACCTCCTTCCACCTTAACTCCCAAATCAACACAAAAACCAACATGCAACCCAACAAACCTAATCTATAACATGCACAACCCTACTGACTATCATTATACGGGAGATAGGAGCATAAACCTAGCCATATAAATCAATTACCAAGGCAAACACAAATAGCATAACAAGGCAGATTTTTACATATACTATTTTTAAGCAAAAATTCGAACAAACACTTGATGGCTACTAGATTTAATCATAACTTATTAAGGCACATAGCATGCTAGCATTTTAGAGCAAAAACTGTGGCATGTATTGCATAAAAACTCAAATTCAAGTCACATAGTACATTTGTTCGAAATATCACTTATACTACGACATGCAAGCAATAACTTCAACTTTTAGTATAAAAATCATGGCATGCACTACAAGAATAATGTCAATAGACATCACACATTAGACATCGGTTAACTTTGCCACTGATGTTAAAAGAAGTATTGACATCACCCCGTGTTTTTGTGATGTCTTTGTTCTTTGTAGACATCGGTTATAATTAAACCGATGTCTAAAATTCACCAAAAAAAAATTCGCGCCCACCTTTTCTTTCCCCCCTTAGTAAAATTTTCATTCAGTTTTAATTCTAAATTCCCCCCAATCCCAAAATTCTCCCTCCTTAACCAAATTTTTGTTTCCCCCAAATTAATCTTCAGACACAAAATCAAAACAAAAAACTAATAACTAAAAACTCAAAAGTAAAAACTAAAAAACACAAATCTGCTCTCTCTCTCTCGAACCCCTCTCTCTCTCTCTCTCGAACCTCTCTCTCTCTCGAACCTCTCTCTCTCTCTCTTTTGGTCGAACCTCTCTCCCCTCACAATCTCTCGGAACTCCGGCCATCATCTCACTATCACAATCTATCAAACCTCTCTCTCTCTCGAACATGTCTCTGGAACCTCTCTCTCTCTCTCTCTGAACCTCTCTCCGCTCTCAATCTCTCCGTTAAGCCTCTTTCAGTTAACCTCTCTACTTCGGTAAGTGTTGTATCTACTTGAATCGAACTGGTCTTCTCTGCATGAAGACCAGTTTTAAAAGTTGAGGATTTTTGAATTCAAAACCCTAATTTTGTAAATTGGGATTTTTTCTAATTTGAAACCCTTATTTTTTTTATAAATTTAGTGTCTAAACTTGTTGCTAATACTTTTCTTCTTATTGTATACATTACCTAATCTGAGAAAAAGATTTAAACCTTTAGGTAATTTGGGTGTTTTTGGTTGTTCATTTGTATTTTTGTTTGTTTTTTTATTTTTGTAAATTGTGTAAAGTTAACGATCCTTTCATCTCTACTGATTACATGGTATTTTTTAACTTTAATCCTCATTTTTTTGCTTTAGTTGTGATTTGTGATTTGATTTAGTGTTGTTTATCTAATTTTGCTCGTTATAAATGCTGATCTATTATTTTATTACGGATATGATTAGGTTTCAAATGTTTTGATTTGGTGTTTGGTTCTTATTATAGATTTATCTCCTTTATTTTATAGACAAGTTATCGAAATTAAGTTATTTGTATGCGCGCTCTGCCCGGGTACGAGAGGCTCGTAACAGTGTTACTATAGAGTTATTGTAAGTTTCTATATGTTCTAGAGTGGATGATTTTCATTTTTACTTGTAAAACTGCATAATGGAACTTTAGTAGAAACTAATAAATTACCTTGTCACTTGAAAGTCTTTGAACACAAGTTTACTCTAACTGTTGAAATTGTCTTTAACTTGCAAGTTACTTATAGATGATTACCGTTGTTATAAGGCTGGATCAGAACTTGAATGCAAGATTGAATGATTATAATAGACATTAATTTTAACGATTGTGTTCTGGTCAAATCTCAGTCAATTTGAAATTGACTGGGTATGCTTACAAGTTGGTGTTAGCTTTACAAGTTAACAACTAAGATTGATCTTCCCTGTTTACTTTTACGAAAGTGAAACTGATTATTGTTTGTCGTAGACATATATGTTCAAGTATGACAGTGTCCATGGTTCCTGGAAGCATCATGAACTCAAAGTTAAGGATGAGAAGACCCTTTTATTTGGTGAGAAACCTGTTGTTGTCTTCGGTTCAAGGTATGGGTTGCAGTAAGTTCATTAAATATAGTGTAGTATTTGTCTGTTTTCCAGTAATGGGCAAGGCTTAACTGTTCAGCATGTTCTACTGTTTTGGGTTTGCAGGAACCCCGGGGAGATCCCATGGGCTAGCACTGGTGCTGAGTATATTGTTGAATCCACTGGTGTCTTCACGAAAGGTATATTGATTGGACTTCTATCTTGTTTCTAATATCCTTTGCAAATATGTAAATAAGAAAAATTCTAAAATATTAAATGAAATAATTAAAGGTAAGTAGATCCATGATTACAAGGGTGAGGTCTCACTATCACAATAATAATATTTGGCGTTTTGGTTTGCCTTCAAATATATTTATCATTTTTCCAGAGATCAGGTATATATTATCAGACTTTGCCGGGTTAGTAGTACATATAGACTGTGGACCCAGATAACTGCTTATAATCTTAATCTTTAAAACCCTTAATGAAAATACAATAATTAATGATTATGTAATATTTAAATTTAATATGCATGATGAGGACATCATGTAGACCAGACTGTTTAGCATTACAATCCTCCTTCAGTTCCGCAGAAACTAACAGGCCAAAATATGATCCCAAAAAGTAAACAATGCAGCGGTAACAGTTGGTTACAAATGTACCATACAATCAGATGGTCATGTTTCACACAACCAAATATATACTCATTCACAAAATAAGCCCTGTCCTTTTTTCTTTTTCTGTGTCACTTAATTTTGTTCCTGTTACATTTATCTCAACATCTTATTATCTATTTTCTGTATCCTTTACCCCCCTCCTATAAATTCAGAATTACAGACACAAAACAAATCAACACATTTGAGAAGTACTAGTCTTTTATACTTACTATTCAACAATAAGAAACATGGATATTGAGAAACAGCTACTGGAGATTTCATTAAGCAGCAATGCAACAAATGGCAGTGATGAGAAGAAGATGAACACGATTTGCGAGAAGGTCCAGTCCCTTGCTTCTGGCAATCCGGTGGTGGTGTTCATCACCAGTAGCTGCTGTATGTGCCATGTTGTGAGAAAGCTCTTATCCAGCCTTGGAGTTAGTCCAATATTTGTCGAGCTAGATGGGGAAGCGGATGGCCCGGATATTCAGTCCTTTCTGAGACAGATTGTGGGGGAAAAATAGCAGAATATAGTGCCAGATGTGTTTGTGGGAGGAAAGTTCTTGGGAGGAGTTGAAACCCTAATGGTTTCTCATATTAATGGAAGTCTTGTTACTTTGCTCAAGGATGCTGGTGCTCTCTGGCTCTGAACAATTTATCATCATTACTGTCATACCATAACATTTTCTTATTTACTATTTTAGAATTTTTCTTATTTACGTATCTTGTGTTTTGGTGAAGTAATTTCATGAAAGGTATATTGATTGGACTTCTATCTTGTTTCTCAGGGAGGTGCAAAGAAGGTCATAATATCTGCCTCTAGCAAATCTAAGTGACATTTGCAAATCTGACCTCCATATTGTTTCCAATGCTAGTTGCACCACAAATTGCCTTGCTCCCCTTGCTAAGGTAAATAACTGTCTCAGCTTGATTGGTTTTTCTCATAAAATTTGGAGGAATTAAACATATCATTCAATTTTTCTCTTAAATGTGCAGGTGATCAATGATAGGTTTAGCATTGTGAGGGGCTAATGACAACTGTCCATTCAATCACATGTGATTATCCATCTTATTTTATTAGTCCTCATCTGATTCATAGAACAAAGAGTGATACTGTTTTAAATATGTCCTTTGTATTTCAGCCACACAAAAAACTGTTGATGGACCTTCTGCCAAGGACTGGAGAGGTGGAAGAGCTGCTTCATTTAACATCATTCCTAGCAGCACTGGAGCTGCCAAGGTACCTGCAAACTGTTCAAACATGTTTAATGGGTTGATAATAATAGTCCATTTGGGAGTTTATTATGATTCTGAATAGCTTGTGATTGAACATTCTATGGACACCTTCTGTTGTGGTTTGTTGATAATTTCTTTCTGAAATGCGTACTCATACTATGGTTAAATGTTTTCTTAGGCTGTTGGGAAAGTGCTACCTTCATTTTTGTGGCTCAGCACTACATATTTGATTTGTGAGACCAAACCTTTTAAGCATGGGCTGTATTGTGAAACCAGGGAAGTTGTTTACTCAATTGCTCTTTGAACTGCCTTACTGCAAGTCACCTTTGGAACCATGTAACTTCATAATATGTTGAGCTAGTTCGTATTTAAGCAGGCTCTCAGCAAGTTGTTAGATTCACTATGAAATGAATATAAAATGCAGCATCCATCTTTATTTGTGGTCGAAATTAAATTTTTCAGGTCAAGCATCTTTGATGCCAAAGCAGGACTTGCTCTAAATGATAACTTTGTCAAGCTTGTTTCCTGGTATGACAATGAATGGGGATACAGGTAAATAATCGTTCTCATCTAATTGTGATTTGCGGTTCAATTGTTTATCTTATGAGCAAAGTTGACTGTTAAATTCTTTTACATATGTCTTTTTGGGTGGTTAATGCAGCACCCGTGTGGTTGATTTGATCGTGCACATGGCATTTGTCCAGTAAGTGGGGGATCGTACTTTCTTGCTTGGGATAAAGTGGCCTTCTCATCTTGTCCTCTGCAGTTGTTGAGATATCTAAATAATGGGAACTTATACGGGCCTTTGATGTCTTGTGTAGAGAGGATTTGTGTCTCATATTTTGAAGAGTGTTCAAAACAGGATAATGAAAAAATTATCTTACAATTTTCATTAGACTGAATGTCTTCAGTTGGTTTCTGAAGAATGTAATAGTTTAGATATCAGATCATATGTTTTATTATTTTGCTTTATGTTCTCAGACAACAATTACACAATCAGTGATGTAAAACTTTACACAATTTGGTCTATAAACTTCTTACACATCACTTTCAATTAAGAAAAGCTGATGTCAAAAAAGATAATGTACATCACTTTAAGGTAAAAAACTGATGTCAAAGAAATCCAGGTTCAAGTCTAAATGAAACATAGAAATCACTTTGTTTAAGAGAAAACTGATGTCAAGTAACATTATAAACATCACTTTTAACCAAACAAAACTGACGTCAAAAAACACAATGTACATCAGTTTCAGACAAATAACTGATGTTAAAGACTAACATGTTCAAGTCTAAATGATACATAGACATCACTTCATTCTAGAAAACACTGATGTCTATACGCTAAATTAGACATCACCTTTCATTAAAGAAATAGATGTTTAATATGTCATTTTACATCACCTCTGTCAGAATTATCGATGTTTTTGTGACAAAAAACATAGCTCAATATATGTTTAATATGTTTTAATAGGTGTAATTTAGTTATTAAATAATTTAGTTATAGCATTTTTTGTAAAACATCATCACATAGACATAAGTGTTTTTCACTAAAATCGATGTTTTTGTGACAAAAAATATAGCTCATGATATGTTTAATTAGGTGTAATTTAGTTATTAAATAATTTATATATAGCATTTTATGTAAATAATCAACACATAGACATCTTTTTTTTAACTAAAATCGATGTCTAATCGAGTATAAACATCGGGTATTCACCGATGTCTAGAATATACATCACCGACATCAACATCGGTTGGGAAACAACATAGACATCGGCCAAAAAGCGATGTCTATGGACTTTTTTCTTGTAGTGATGCAAGGATGGAAACTTTGTAAAAACATATTTAAAAGATCATAGGTTCTTTAAAAGTCACATGCAAAGCTTCTTTCTTTTTGAAATCAAATAAAACTAACACATAAAGCATAAAAACCCATTCGGCTCCTTGGAGTCATTGCCGAATGCTTGAGGCCAAGATTATGGATTGAAAGTAGAAGTATAACACTTCATCAAGACCATTTCTTGCTCAAGTTTTATAAGCCACAATTAGTTCAACTCTAGATTCACAAGAATCAAAGTTAAACCCTTGTGCTTTAACTACATGCAACTAAGAAAATTCACCTTAAATGATGATATGAAACCAAGTGAAATTAACCTTGCTTAGAGGGGTTGAAAGATGCAAGAAGATGAAGAAATGAAAAGAAAAAAAAATGAGAGGGGAGGGGGTTTTAGGTTCGGCCGAGAGAGAGGGGAAGGAGAGAAGAGAGTGAAGTGGTGGTGGAGAAATGAAGTGAGTGAAGTGTTTAACTTGTTTTTATCTCACAAAAAATGGTAGTGGAGTTTGAACTTACCACTTTAGCCTTCACCCACTAATAGCTAATTATTGCATGCAAGGTTTTATTGGTCTTTTGCTTGGTCAAAAGGAGTTAGTGGGGAGTGAGAGGATAATTCTATCCTTGGTTTCTATTTGAGGGGAAATTGCATGCAAGAATATGCTTGTAATTCGATAACTAGTAAAAGTAAAATTGAAAAAAAAAATAGTAATTAAAATACAAATCCATAAATCACCAAATAAATACCATAAATACTATGAGATTTTAGAAATATAATAAAACTGTTTTCAAAATTTTCGAATAAAATTTTATATTAAAAATAATTTTTTCTAACATTATTATACTAACAAATCAATCACGAAAAATATAGTTAACACATTATAAATCGCACAAATAATTGCAAGTAAATTGATTATATCCCACAATACTAAAACGAACATTTATCGCCTAATCGCAACTATTCAAATATTACTAAATCGCGAGAAATCTTTATTATTTACTAATCGCGTAGCGAAAATCTTACTCGCGTACGAAAATTACACGCTTAAAATATTCCAGCAACACTCGCAATGTCATTCGACAAAATTATACACAATATATAACGAATTCGCATAGTTGGCCTTATAACACAGAATATTTAGGAATATATATAACGCACTAATAAAATAGCTCCAATAATTACCGGTGGTCACAACAACTATAATATAATATAATATAAACAACTTTACATAATATAACTTACACTAGCCCGCAAACCCTAGACCAATTCCAAAAGCTTCTTCTTTGCTTCCTTGAATTATGCGGCTAAACAACGCAAGCTAATCCTCACTGGAGGGTTAAATTTAAAAACAGGTAAGTATGAGCGAAAGAAATGCTCAGCAAGTTCAGTATAACATAAATATGGTCTTTTTGATATAAAAACCGACATCTGCAATAGAGCAGAACAATTAAAATCTTAATTGCTGAATTAGAAAATTTTAATTAAGGAATAGCAGAATTGATTCCTTAAATGTATTAAAAATCCTTTTGATATTTTTGAGTGAAATATTTCAGCAATACTTTGAATCTTGACGAGAATAAAAAAAATCGCAAAACAGTGTTTATGAAAATATCGTAAACAACAACAATATGAAACAGTGATTATGGACTGAATCATAAACTTTATTTAAAACTAAACTCTTGATATCAATATTCATTTTGATGTCATATCAAATTAGATATCAATACGAACTTTGATGCTCACAACATCCCATACTGAAGTCAACATCAATTATCTCTATTAATACCACCTTTAATATTTAACCACGAAGTAAGTATCAACATAAATCAGAAACTAAATTAAACTGCATTTCATCTTTTTATACAAAACAGAAACACTTGATAAATCACTCTGTATATGATTATCAAAAGAAAATTAAATTTAGATTGAAATCTTTCTCCGACGGACGTACTATCACATCCTGATCAGCCCGTGTGATAGCACTAGATCATGATTCATAGAAACATGTCTCAAAACACGAGTACTCAAATAAAAAGACAATATATATTCCTGTGGAATAGTTTTTATTATAAATATTTCATATAATACATGGCCCTCCGCTGGACCGTCTGCCCCAGTCACTTACGCATTCATCCAATCTTAAAACATTTTATTGAAAGGGGTCATAAAAATCGACACCCTTATAAATTTTATTCCTCCCATTCACTTGGGCAGGAATACTCGCAACCAAATCATTTTTCTCAAAATCTAAAACATTTATAAATTCATTCATTTTTATAAGTAAAAATACTTAACTATTCTGAACATAGAATAGCAGAAGAGTACTTGCATAAACAGAATCATTTAATTAAGCGATATGTAAAACATTTATCTATTCTGAAATGGGAATAGAGAAGAATACTTGCATAATCATAAACAGTTTGATATGTAAAATATTGAACTATTCTGGAATTAGAATAGCATAGAAAAGTTGCCTTTGATTTTTAGCAGTTAGTCACACTCGTAGAAACACAATTATCTCAGTCTGGTATCTGAAGATATTACCGTATTTTTATTTCAATATGATGCTCCTGCGATTGCTAGAAGCCAGATATCCAATACCATTTTATTTCATTCTTCATCCAATGTTTGGTTCTGATCGTCTTGAATGATTGCATCTATAATTAAAAGATACAACTTATTCGTCTACACGATAATTACTCGACGAACTGCGCGTCAAAACTCTATCGTCTACCAGAACGATAACCCACATATAAAGAAAACAGTTAGGCACAAGACTCTTGACCCACGCATGCACGTAATTCACATAGCATGTACACATATAACTTACGTATCACATAATTTATATAACACATGACTTGGTTTGTCAAAACATTTGACTCAGTACTTATAGAATCGAAATCGGGTCAAAAATATGGTTTATCGATCAATAATCGACTCAGAATGACTCGTAAAACAAGCGGCCTTTTGAAACAAAAGAATTTGGATCTCGAAAATATTTTTAATGAAAGCAGAATATTTTTCTGAGTCAAGACACGTTTGTTTCGTATTAAACGGACAATCGGTCTATTTTTAACGAATAAAATAAGAATACTTCAATTAATAATAATATTAATTGAATATTCAATACCTTTATATAATTTTAAAAGTTCAAAATAATTTTAGAATATTATTTGGCTCAATTATAAATAATTACACTTCATTCAACTATTTATAAATAAAATTAATTGATTAAATGAATTAATCAATTAATTAAATGAATAAATAATTAATCAAAAAATTATAAATAATTGAATCAAATTATGATTTTCAAAAATAATAAAAAATCATACACTACGCCATAAATGCTCAAATGCTATGCTCTTCTGTTGTTGCCTTATGTCAAAAAAGCGTTGCATTTTCAATAATGCAACACCAAGGGGCGTTACATCTGCGGCCGTTGCATTAGAGGCCTAATGCAACGCTTTTTGGGGGTCTACAGCAACACCAGTAAGCATTGCCTAATAGATGTAATGCAACAGTATATACATCAAAGGCAACACCAAAAAGCGTTGGCTCTGACATAAGCTGGATGTAAGACTCCATGTGTGGGGCCCACATTAAGGCCACGTCAGCACGTGACACGTGGATGCCACGTGCAGTGGGCTCCACAATATCTGGTAAAAACATTACTATTACTTTATAATGCAATACCCAAATATCAAATGCAACGCTTTGTTTAAAATTTTTGCAAAATAATATTTCATAATTACAAAACCCATGAAAATTATCCTAATAGCCATTCAACAATTTCTACTAGCCATCCAAAACATCATCCAACAATCCCATTACAAGTTCCATCCACAAAATACATCCAACAACCCCAACATCATACTAACTACTAAATTCATTACAAGTTCTTCGATGTGACAAAAAGATACTATTACAATTGCAGCTAGAGCTATTGTAATTGGTGGGGCATCAAATGCCCTTAATTTAAGAAACTGTTCTGCTGGTACACGCTGGTACACGAATTGGTGAATCCTGCAAATCAGAAGTAAGACAAAGGTTTCAATAATATCACTGTATTATCTCCAATTAAAAAGATAACAACTCTAGTAACCATAACAATACAAATATTCCAGTAACCAGCTTACTTCTAAAGACAAAACAATTTACTAATCCTAGAGTAGGCTTAACCGCTCGAGGAAATCCATAACAATAAATACAACTACCAACCCAAAGTAACTTATTATACCTTAGACAACAAAGTAAGATCAAATGATCTAAAATACTCATATTTAAAGTCCTTCATTTGTTCAGATCTATGATAGCTTTCCAGAGAAACAACTTCACAACCAACAATATTTTCCATCTTACGAGCCAGGCTAGTTTTTCCAGACCCGCTTGGACCTCCTATTTAAAAACACAATAACAAACACTTGAGAATAACACGACCTTAGAATTAAAGGGAGACTCCAAATTTATTTTCCAAATCTACAAACACCAATATGATTTATGATTTTCAGTACATGTGTTGTCAAGGTTGTTAGCATTATCACCATATTACATGAGAAAATGAAACCATAGAAATAACTGTCTGCGGGTCAATTGTACATAGTCTTGCACTCTTACATCTATTTAGATTAGAGAGATTGTTTCTTGCAAAAAAACAGAATTGAAACATGCAGCATCCCATTTTGTTGTTTACATGTTATTTACCAAATGTAATCCAAAAACTACCTCTAGCCCCAATAAAAGTTACTTTAACTTACAAAATCATTTGTCTAACAAAGTTTTGGTATCAAAATTGTAAATCTAGACTTCTGTAACCATACTTGTTATAGTGTCATGCCAAACAACAGCATTGTCTTCATCCTCAGTTCTGCTGATGCCATTAGTTTAAATGATAAAGATTTGAGTTTCCTCTGTTAAATTAGTTGCTCGAAAATAATCAAGGATCAGAGATACAGGGAGTCTTTCTTCGCAGATAATTTGAATCTGCAAGCTTATAAGACTGTAGAGAATTTAAGATTGACAAACTGAAACAATATGATCAGCAAAACTTGAAGTATTTCTAAATTTACCGCAACTGCATGATCCAAGGTTTGGTTGCTAAATTTCTAACATCACAAACTAAGAGTATACCATGGTTCTAGACCATGGACCAACTTGCATCTCTAGAGTAGTACATTAAATCATGAGCACTTTCTCTTTCAACAAAATCCAGGCACAATTAAGTATAAACACCACAAAAACTACGATTACAGTTTCCTGCACACGGAAAACCTCTTTTTATTCTACTCAAATATAGCTACCATTCTACATAATATGACTACCTAGAAGTAACAGAAAGACAAATACAGTCAAGGGAGAAGTATCAAGCTAAACAATGAGATTATAAGAACCTGGGGGATTTCCTATTACAAACTCTTGAGTTCCAAATATTTGGCTTTAAATCAATCAGCTAGCTTGGTTTTATTTTTATCTACACCCCCTGACATTCGACAGATGATAGTTTTCACAATTTTTTCCACATCCAGTCATATTTGACACACAATATGAGAAATGAAACAGAAAAATATGATATCATCAAGTTCATATTTCAAAAATTTGTATGTTGGCAGAACCTTTGGATAATCATAAAAGGTGTCCAACCTTCTTCAAGGGTATCTGTCCTCATAAGGTTACATGACAGAGGTCCACAACCCATTTTAGATACATCTCCAATTATCGTTTTCACATCGACATGACCCAAGCGAAGCATTCCTGCACAAAAAGAACTATATGAGAACTTTCTCCTGAATACTGAAACCTAAAACTTTCAACTAAAAAATATTGCAATTGGAGAGCTCTGGGATAAAGGGGTTGTTGTTAACAGATGATTCCTACAAAGAAGCAAAACAGCAGAAGGTTTGTTCTTACTTGTGAAAACATATCTGAATTCTAGAATGCAATCTCTCAGGGATGACTACAGATGGGACCAAAGTCCCACGGGCTTCAGACTGTGGTAAGCAGCACCAACTGCAATTCCAGTAAATCCAGCCTAAAAATATCATTTATCATTTTTAATGGTCAAGTATCATTAAGAAGCCGTTATTTTTTAGGTGAGTTAGAGCGATAACCGCTTGATTACAGAATTCAAGCTCCAAGGCTTCAGACCTATGAACAAAAACTTAATTAAAATAAAAACATAGGTTTCTAAACAAATTTAAAAGTTACATACCTAATTAAACCAATCGCTTGATTTTAAACTACTAAATCAAATATGCCTAATTTCAAGCTCGATTTGTTACAGAGAACTCCTTCCCTTTCATCAAACAATCTTCAATCGCTCTTAACAAGGCCATAATACAACCTTCAACCAATCAATTTTGTATAAATCGATTTTGTTTCACCATTCAATTTTGTATAAATCAAATCCGTTTCAAGTTGGGCTTTTGCTTAATTGCGGCATGGTTTTAATTTGTGAAGTGGTGAGTACTAATTTGTGAGGATGGGGTAAATTAGGGTTTAAGATGGGTTGATAGAGAGGTGAGACAGGGGTTGTGACGGTGAGAGAGGGGATATGGAGTCGAGGTTTGAGAGAGAGTTTTAGTCGTGGTTTGAGAGAGACGGGGGAGAATATCAGGCGTGGTTTCAGAGAGAGAGAGGGAGTTGTGGTGAGAGAGAGTGAGAGTCGAGGTTGGAGACCGGATCCGAGAAAAAAGGGGGAAATTTGGGAAAGGGGGAATAAAAATTTGGGAAAGGGGGAAGATTTTTGAGAAAAGCGTGGAAATATGTGTACTAAAACGGGGGAAAAGTACAAGTAATTTTTTAATTTTTTAAAACTAGCCATTGACAATGGTTCGAAAAACTAACCGATGTTAAAGTTAAAAACGTGTATTCTGAAGTATTTCTTTTTTGAATATAGACAACGGTTAGTATACAAAACCGATATCAATATTCTTATTTAACATCGCCTATTTAGAAACCGTTATTAAAAAATATATTAACATCTGGTGCATTATGTACCGATGTCTAAGCACTGATGTCGTATATACTATTTCTAGTAGTGCTTTGTCAAGATTAGGTTCGACTCATAGCCTTGCATTTTTTTAAAATACCTATATTTTGATTAAAATTATTGTTTTTTCAGATTTTTTTAATTTTCAAAATTTATAATTTTACAAAAATTAAAAATACAATTTAAACTTATATAAAATGTATGTCTGAATATGTTTAATTAAATAAAATACTATATTTTATATTTTAAATAAATGATTAAAATATTAAAATTATTGTATTTAATTTTATAATATATCTATTTTTATAATCTAAAAAATAATTTAATATAATGAAAAGCTTAAACGAAAAACCTATATTTTGATTAAAAATATATATTTCTTTAGATTTTTTTAATTTTCAAAATTTATAATTTTACAAAAATTCAAAATAAGATTTAAAGTTATATAAAATGTATGTCTAAATATGTTAAATAAAATAAAATATTACATTTTATATTTTAAGAAAATAAATGACTAAAATGTTAAAATTTTGTATTTGCTTTGATAATATATATATTTTTATAATCTCAAAAATAATTTAATATAATGCAACGCTTAAACGTGGTGTTGCACGTCATCACACTACCAATTTTACCAAAACAGTACATTTATGTTTAATGCAATGCTTTTTGACTAGTGTTGGAGAAAATTAAGCAAAATTATACCTAACAGAACGTTTTTATTGCAACACTCAAAAAAAGCATAGCATTTGAGCACTTATGGCGTAGTGATAATTTGACATAATTTGAAATTGAAATAAATACTTTAGAACAATTTTCGAAATAACGTCTTTGTAAAACGGACTTTCCCGAGGTTAGAACCCCTCAAAATCAATTTCAAACAATACAATTCAACTATACTCTAATAAAATTAATAAATTTAAAACACACCATAATATATATATATATATATATATTTGCATATATAAACACGCCAGAAACGAAAAAAATGGTCAAATGTGACTTCTAAAACAACTTCTAAAAATTATGAAGTAAATATATAAACACTAACATGATATAATATATTAGAATCTCGAAATCCTTACCCAAAATAAATTCTGATCAGCCCAAGGGATTATTTGATGTCCAGAAAATATCTCCAGAAATATAATCCAAAAATTTTCTGTAACAATTTTAAAATTCTCAAAATATTCAAAACTTAAGAAAATATAAGTTTCATGATTTTTGAAAAATTCTAAAATTTAATACTAAATTTATACTAAAACACAATCAGAGAATCATTTAGGGATAAATAATTGATGAAATATTGTTTTCTAAATTTTATAAATCCCCATAAATCATTATTAAAATTATAAATCCATAAAAATAATTTTAGAGACAATTTCAATATTGAAAATTAATTTTCAATAAAATCACTTTTAAAAGTGAAGACAAAACAATACAATTCAACATCTAATAATACAATTAACTCTCGAATCCATAGAGTCACACTCAGCTAATAATAAATACAACACTCGGCTGACAGAACCATAACATATTTTATTTATTTAATAATTCTGTACTTACACTTATATATCGGATCCGAAAATAGAGTATTTAGCCGGTAAGTAACTATAAAAAAGATACAATTTAATACCAGATTTGGATAATTATCAAAACCGAGCTTCTTATAAAACACCCTATGAGAAAATAATATAAAAAATATCCCGTCTCTTGAGAATACGGGTTTTATTGATCTACCGAAATGATTATCATATCGAAAAATTTGCACTAGGACTCGTACGGGTCAAACTGTACTCCTGATCGAAAAAGTCAAAATACGGAAAATGTTTAGAATAATCAAATTAGGTTAGGAAGGAGTTTTCCGAAGAGTTCCGAGTTCTACAAACACAAAAAAGGTTGAAGTTGGACGATTCCCGGCTTTATAAAATAGTTTTATAATTAATCAGAAAATAAATATTAAATCTATAAATCCTTATAAAATCATATAACAATCCAAAAATTACCAGAAAAATACCATAATTATCTATACTTTATTCTGGACATATTAAAAATCAAAATACTTACACTTTATCACATATAAACACCCAAATATAAATATCAATCAACAGATAATTCACCAAAATTCCCATAATAATAACATAATAATTATTTAATGATAAAAATAATTGCACGATATTTTCCGGATATTACAAAACAATTTCAATTTACCGATATCAATAAGATCGGCTTTCAAATAACTTTTGAAAATAATACATTTAAGTAAATATTTCCAGAAATTAACAAGGATCGATATAACACATAACAATTAGCACATTACCATTGAATAACACGAACTCATCAAACATGAATAAAATATCCACCATTTTATTCCTTCTAAATCATAAAAGCATATATATATATTCAAATAATAATTATAATAATTCTAAAAATACGAGATATTACAGAACATGTGCCTTCGAGACATGTGTCTGTGGGACACACTGTCATTGGACAGTTTAGTGTGCCTTTTGGACAGTGTTGCCCAGTAAAGTAATTGTTTAAGGGGGATTAGATATAATTACTAAACAAAATGATGTATTATGAAAGTAAAGTAAGAACAGATGAATCAAATACCAGTTTATATTGATCTTTATTAAACTGTTACAAAACTCTCTCAAGAACAATATTCATAAGAGCTTCTAGGTTATGCGAATACTCGAGTTCAGCTCTCAAATTGTGATAACCTATTCTGTGTTTATATACTACACAACTATAATCAGTCCTCTATCAATTACAAGATATGTTACAATATAATTCTAACACTTTCCATACATATCTAAATCAACTACGATCTTATAAATCAGCACCTTCTGATTTATCTCGCAGTCCTGACTTATCATCCAAGTCATTCTCAACGGATAGCCTGATCAGCGGATATATGTTGTAGCTTCAGCGGATAATTATTTGTATATATCAACGGATGACTAAAGATTATCAACGGATGATAACGAAGCTTCCAAAGGATAATCATATCATAACAGTTGATCATATCCTTATTGTTAGACAGATCCTGATCTTCGACTTAGCCAATTCTTAACAATCTGTCGCAATTTATGCTTTGCAGAATAAGCATAAATTCTAATAAAATTTTCTAGTGCCAAAAACCAGATAGAAAAAATTAGTAGTGTTAAGCTTACTTTGGTTCAGACTTTGATCTTCATATTTCTTGATAAATTCTGCAGTATCTCTGAACAAATGATTTAACTCTGTCATCAATCTCTTTCAACAGAATATCTTCTAATTTGATCTTCAAATTCTTCTCATACTTTGTTTTATCAGATAATTGATAGATAGCAGCTCTTAGAGTTCTGATTTTAGCTCTTTCTGTCATCATGTCTTTCAGTGAAACATAACAAGTTTTTCTTTCATCAGGATTCATGGTTATATGCCTCTCAGTAAGAACATTTTCAATGATAGCTTCTCCTTTCTTCGCGTTGACTTCTTGCCCTCTGAAATTTATGTACTTAGGAAAATATGATCCAAAATATTATCGACCATCATCCAGTATCCTTCTTCTGATATTGGCAAGAGTCATGTTTGACCATAACCTAGAAGTTTCATCTTCAGCTCTTAGCAAATAGTGAATGTACTTCAATTCCTTTGTAAACATGATCATCAGTTCATCAAGTGAAAGAACTTGTATTTTATCATTTTGCAATAAGAGTAAGATCTTCTGTTTAGATTCAGAACCATCATGTTTGTCAAGAATAATCTTCAGAATTTCAAGTCTATCCAGATGATCAACAGTTACTTCCTTACCAGGACTATCAGCAAGTGTGAAGTTCAATAACTTTAAATTGACAAGTTTAGGTTCATGATGTCCTATTCCAGCTCTTGTGAATGGTTCAATCAACTTGAGATTTTTAGCTTGTACTAACCAAGACTTCTTATCTCCCATGGTATTAGAACCAAGTAAACCATCCATCCTTATTCCTCAAGGAGTAAAGCTCAATTTATCATTACAAATAAGATCAGCAATTTTCCCCATTTGTATTTATTCTTGATCTTTGGAAATACTTGAGCTCTCATTTCTGCTCTTTTCTGCAACATCTTCATATCAGTACTCCTCCATTTATTCCTCTCAAATATTTTAAGCATATTCTTCTATACTTGATCTGCTTTGTCAACATCAATTTTTATTTTTCCTTCCTGTGCCCTTTCTTCTCTGTCAAAAACCATTTCTTCTTCCTTGAAGTTTTCAGCATTAACAACTTCAACATAAGCAGAGAGAATCTGTAAATCCATTTAAAATAGAATTTCCTCTTCTTCAGTTTTCACAGAATCAGGAATCACTATCATTCTTTCAGTGTTAGGAAAAGAATCTGAACTTGTAATCTTGTTATCAGGAATTGAACTAGGAGTACAAAGAGCAGCTTCCATGTTAGATCCATGTGATCTACCATATGATCTATCCTTAGAGACTTGAATTTACTGTGTCTTTTGACTTTGAATTCCAGTTCCAGTTTGAACTTTCACAGCATCAGAGGTCTCCTTCTCTTGTTCATCACCATCATCATCAGAATTGGTATTTCTCCTCAAAACTGATTCAGGTTGACATTTTTTCTTTGATACTATCTTCCCCTTTTGGAATCTAGACTTTGTAGAAGAGAGAAAATAGCATCCAACTTGGAATTTGTAGCATTCTGACCAGCTTCCAAAGATGTCAGCTTCTCAGACATATGATCTTGTTTTTCTTCCAAGCTAAACATTCTATTTAGCAGACCACTTTGTTTGTTTGTACCTTTAATAGTCACATAAATATCAGCAAGCTCTTCTCTGAGAGTACATTATCTTTCTTGAGTGCAGAGACAGAAGAATGCAGTCCTCTGAATAAAACTGTAGTGGATTTGATAGATGCTTTCATTTCATGATGTGAAACCAATTGAACATCGTGATCAGCTAAAGTCTGAGCATATTCCATAAATATCTTCTCACTGGGTAACCTCTAGGAATGATTCCATTCATAAGCCCTATGAGGATGTACAAAGTAGCATGACCAGATGATAAACCATAAGTAAAGAATTTAGAGGCATCAATATCAGCTTTCAGAGCAGCATAATTATGATTATCATCATCAGAATAATCAAAATCATCATGATCACCAGAAGATTTCTCAGAAATATCAGAATCAAAATCAGGAACTATGCCTTTCAGCTTTAAATCAGGATTTGACTTTGAAGGCTTAGTTACATTTGTAGATCCTGTAAGAAAAGAACCATGAGTACCTAAATCTCTCTGTTCTTTTAAAGTGGTTTCATCACTTCTCACACCATTCATCTCATGACTTTTAATAGTTAGAGCTTCCTGACAAGGATTAACTAAATCCCTACTCTCATCTACCTCTTCTTTTGCCAGGTAAGGATCCTGCTCTTCTTAGTTCTATTTTTCGCTAAATCTTTTCTCTCATTCTCACATGAAAAGCTCAGATTAGTTTTTCTGACAGAAATAAGAGGTGGTCGAGAAGAGTTTTCTGTGTTCTTATGACTAAAGGTATTCCTGTGTACAGGTCTAATCATAGTCATGTCATCAGATAGAATAGAGTGTAAATGATTTGTACCTTAAGGAGTATCAACCATTGGTATAGCCTTGAGTGGTTGCACCAAGATAGATTCAATCTTATCTTAATAAGTGATCAGTTCATCTGGATGTTGAGAATCAGGAACAGTTTCATCATGAATTGTTCTTTTGTCAAGAATGTGCTGCTTGTCAGAATTGATCCCATATCAGAATATGATACTAAGTCTACAAAAGTACTTTGAACTGCTGGTTCTTGTGTGACTTGAGGTGTAGAAGCTTTTTCAATCCTTTGAATTGAACGTTCTTGTGTACTTCCCTCAAAGATGGGATCAGTGATAACAACATCCATTTCAGCAATGTGCTTTTGATGAGCTTTCATGTGTTGTATTGTCTTCAAAATGTCATCAACCACAGAAATTTGACTTCCTTAAGCAATGTCAGGAATAGTCAGTTGTGATGTTATGCTTGCACCTACACTTTGAGCGATGGTTCTTGTGTACCTGGGGCATTAACAGGTGCATCTTCACTTTAAGAAGATGGTTCTTGTGTACTGTACCCCTTCTGTGGTGATTGAAGTTTGGTCTTTTTACTTTGAGAAACTGTTGAAGTCTGTGCTTTTATCTTGATAGACTTCTACAGACCAACTTCTTTAGCAATTTTGACAATCTTGGCTGCGTGAGATTTAGTAAATTTTTGATCAGGAATGGTCACTATCTTGTCAGGAACTGCTTGAGACCTGTCAGTATTTAACAATGATTTATCAAGATTTGTAGATTCCTGATCCTGAGCAACATTAACCAACACTGTAAGACCATATAATTTCTTTTGAACTTTTTCTGCTGCCTTCATCAGTCTCCTTTTCTTAGGCTTAACAGCTACAATCAAATTTTGGTCTTCTTCCGCATTAGAACCAATAACCTCCACTGGTCTAGTAGGCTTCTTGAATAAAATTGCATCATCACTGTCACTTTCAGTGTTTGATGATTCATCAACCAGCTTATCACCAACCCTAATTTTCCTTTTCTTTCTTTCTGTATTCTCCTTGATTTTTGTTACTGATGAAACACTTTTCCTACTTACTCCACCTTTTTGCTCCAAGGATTTAGGTGAATGTGAAACAACCTTTAGACTTAATTGTCTCTCAGACAAATCAGTCTCAGCTATTGTCTTTGCTTTTGCAACTAATTCCTTTTGAGAAGAACCAGAGGTGATAGTGTGTTCCGATTTAAGGGAAGAAAAATAGACACTATGGTGTCAGGAACAAGGTTGGATGTGCCTTGTTCCATAGCTTCAGGATTTGGAAAAGTATATTTATCAGGAATTTTGTTAGACAAAAACACCAACAATTCTCGTGGTAAAATTGTTCCTCTCGTGAAAGTAGCTTTCCTTTTTGCTAAATCTGTTGTGGATATGTTGTGAACTTGATTATTTTATTAACAAAACACCTTGGTAGATTTTACTTAGTGAAAAATGTAGCACTCGACGGATAAGGATTATAGTCCCGACGGATGACTCAATATAGTCCCGACGGATGATGATTTATTATACATCGAGTGAGTAGCTTGTGTAACAATAAGTCTATAGCACATTTCTGCATACACATTGTTTAGATTCTGTAGTAGTACTCATGTCATGTTGACTTCAACTAGAGATGCAAAATAGGTTGATTAATTATACATAGATGATGTCTTATAATTCTGCATTAATGAAATGAAGTCAAGTGCCAGATAGCTACCCGACGGATAAACAACAATGCCACTCGACGGATGATTAACAAGGTAACCCGACGGATGATCATGAACCCGACGGATAAAGAATTCAAACATCTGTTGACAGTGACAACACAATCACATGCGTCGAGTGTATGCAAAAGGAATGTGGAAGCCTATTCAACTGGGTTTTAGAGAACAAAGAAGCATTGCCATTTACATGCTATTATGAAGATATTCAGAGATGCTGTAATAGAGTAATGAAGCAGCAGAGTATTAGACTTGATAGGTTTTGTTTTATTATCTTGTCTTATTACTGTGTAATCTTGGTGATATATAAACCAAGAAGTAGCAAATAGAACAACAACAAGACTAAGAACATTTTTCTCAGAGAAACATTTGTAAGCTTTATTTCTTAGCATTTCTCTGTAAACTTAGTTGTTCATATTTGTAAGCAGCTGTGAGCTAATTTAGCTACACAGAGTTCTCTTGATATAATATATATCTCTGGTGGATACATTCAAATCCACCAGAAAGTTTTTACAGACTTGTATTTTTAATTACTTGTGTCTTGATTCATTTCAAGATATTATTCCGTAGTTTGCAAATCAATTCACACAGTTATATATTATTAAGATTAACACTTTGTATCTTTGTGAAAAAGTTTCAAGAATTCCATTCAACCCCCCTTCTGTAATTCTTGTTGCATTGTTAGGGACTAACAATTGGTATCAGAGCAAGCTCTTGATAAAAAAGAGTTTTAAGATCACAACAAAACAGCAAGATGAACAAGAAGGATGTTGGAGTCAAGATTTTTTTTCTGGATAAAGATAATTACCATCACTGGAAGGTAAAAATGCATCTTCATTTACTTTCTCAAGATGAGGCCTATGTAGATTGCATAGAAAGAGGCCCTCATGTACCAATGAGAGCTGCAACTAGAAATGAGCCATATGTCCCCAAGCCAAGGCATGAATGGTCTAATCCTGATATTGAACAAGTCAGGAAGGATAAGAAGGCCATGAATATTCTGTTCAATGGAGTTGATGGTGACATGTTTGACAACATCATCAATTGCAAAACTGCCAAGGAAGTTTGGGACACTATACAGATTATCTGTGATGGCACTGAACAAGTTAGAGAAAACAAGATGCAGCAGCTAATTCAGCAATATGAGCACTTTCATAGTGAAGACAGTGAGTCTCTCACTGACATTTTTAGTAGATTTCAAAAACTACTAAATGCTTTGAAGTTGCATGGAAGGGTCTATCAGACAAAAGACTCCAATCTTAAATTCCTTAGATCTCTTCCAAAGGAATGGAAACATATGACAGTCTCATTGAGAAACTCTCAAGATTACAAGAAGTTTACTTTGGAGAGACTCTATAGCATCCTGAAAACTTATGAGCTTGAAATAGAGCAAGATGAGAGGATGGAAAGAGGAAAGAAGAAAGGAGGATCCATTGCACTAGTTGCTAAATTAGAGAAAGAGAAGGAGATGAAGATGGAAGCTGTTGAATCAACTTCAAAGGTCTGTGAAAACAAGGGCAAGGGGCTGGTAGCAGAAAATGAAGATTCTTTGAGCCAAGATGACATGGAAGATATTGACGAACATCTAGCATTTCTTTCCAGAAGATTTTCCAAGCTCAAGTTCAAGAAGAACTTTGGAGTAGCTAAGCCAAATAGAAACATGATGGATAAATCAAAATTCAAATGTTTCAAATGTGGTTTGGCAAGGCACTTTGCCAGTGAGTGTAGAAAGTCAGATTCCAACAAGAAAAGGTTTGAGCCTATGGATTATAAACAGAAATACTTTGAGTTGCTCAAACAAAAGGAAAAGGCTTTCATTACACAAGAAAATGACTGGGCATCAGATGGTCTAGATGAGGATAAGGATGTCAACTATGTCAATCTAGCCCTAATGGCCAAGTCTGATGAAACAGAGACAAGTTCTTCAAGTAATCAGGTAATCGCCACTAACCTTGCACATTTATCTAAAGCTGAGTGTAATGATGCAATAAATGACATGTCTACAGAATTATATCATTTGCGTGTTACACTTAAGTCTCTTACTAAGGAAAATGCTAAAATCAAAGAAAATAATTTGTTTTTAAGTGAGAGGAATAATGTGCTAGAGTCTCAGTTCATTGAATTTGAAAAATTGAGAATTGAGTGTAAAATTGCTAAGGATAAATTAACTGAGTCCTTGAAGAAAGAAGAGATCTTGAAGAAGCAGCTTGAACGAGAACATGAGGTGATTAAGGCATAGAAAACATCTAGGGATGTTCATGCTCAAATCACCAAAGTTCAAGGTATTGAGTCCTTTTGTGATGCAGCCTGGAAGAAGAATAAGGATAAGCTAGAATCCAATTTGGTTGAAGGATTGCTAACAGATGTAGACTCGACGAATGATGAGGGTCATCCGTCGGATAACAAAAAGGGTTATCCGTCGAGTGATATAAATCCTCATCCGTCGACTGTGAGCAAGCCTGTGAATAAGGCCAAACTTATTAAGTTAAATGAGAGATATGGATCAGTTTCCAAGAATTTTGTTCCAGGAGAAACCAGTCAAGTGAAGAAGGAGAAAAAGGCTAATGTTGGTCATATGACAGTCAAACAGTTGAGTGACAGACTGGAGAAAATTGAGGTTAAAACAAATGCTAAAAAGAAAAATAATAGAAATGGTAAAGTAGGAATTAACAAGAATAACAACTACACACCTGATAAATATGCTCCCAGAAAAATCTGTGTCAAGTGTGGTAGTGTAAATCACTTGTCTGTTAATTGCAAATCTTTCATGCCTACTTCCATATCTGTGCCACCTCATTTTCCCAACATGAATGCCATGCCTTCTATGCCTATGAATGCTATGTATGCACATAATATGAATGCACAATTTGCTGATATGCCATTTGTACCTAATCTTTATTATGCTGCATTTAGTATGCCACAAATGCCATTTAGCATGCCTTACTGGAATAACATGTTTACTAATAGCATGCCATTCTCTGTTAATCAAAATATGCATGATAATTCTGCTGTAATGAATGGTTTCAAAGGTCCAACTCAAATGACTAAGGATGAATCTGATATTCCCAAGTCAAATGAGATTAAACCTTAGAAACAGAAAAAGAAAGCTAACAAGGCGGGACCCAAGGAAACTTGGGTACCAAAATCAACTTGGTTTGATTTTGATGTGTGCAGGGAAACAGAAAGAATCTATGGTACTTGGATAGTGGCTGTTCAAGACACATGACTGGTGATTCTACCCTGCTCACATAGTTCAAGGAGAGAGCTGGCCCAAGTATTACTTTTGGAGATGACAGCAAGGGTTATACTGTGGGATATGGATTGATTTCAAAAGACAATGTCATCATTGAATAGGTTGCCTTAGTGGATGGTCTCAAGCATAATTTGTTGAGTATCATCCAGCTTTATGATAAAGGCAATTCAGTAACCTTCAACTCAGAAGCCTGTGTTGTGACAAACAAAAGAAGCAACAAAGTGGTTCTCAATGGAGTGAGAAAAGGAAATGTGTACCTAGCTGACTTTAATTGATCAAATACAGAATCTGTTACTTGTCTTCTCAGTAAAGCAAGTCAGGGTGAAAGTTGGTTATGCCACAAGAAGCTATCCCATCTAAACTTCAAGACCATGAATGAACTTGTAAAGAAAGAACTGGTTAGAGGCATTCCTCAAGTTGAGTTTTCTAAGGATGGATTGTGTGATGCCTGCCAAAAAGGAACGCAGATCAAAGCATCATTCCGAAAGAAGCTTGATTCATCAATTGAAGAACCTTTGCAACTGCTACACATGGATTTGTTTGGACCAGTCAATGTATTGTCAATTTCAAGGAAAAAATTTTGCTTAGTAATTGTTGATGATTTCTCAAAGTTCTCTTGGACATATTTCCTAAAGTCTAAAGATGAGGCTAGTGAAATCATTATCAATCACATAAGGCAAGTTAATAATCATCCTGATTTCAAAGTTAGAAGAACCAGGAGTGACAATGGAACTGAGTTCAAGAATTCCACTATGAGAGTATTCTGTGAAGAAAATGGGATTATGCATGAGTTTTCTGCAGCAAGAACTCCACAACAAAATGGAGTTGTAGATAGGAAGAACAGATCACTTATAGAAGCTGCAAGGACAATGCTTGAAGAGTCTATGTTACCAACATATTTCTGGGCTGAAACTGTAAATACTGCATGCTACACTCAGAATATTTCTCTGGTTAATCAAGAAAAATGCATGACTCCCTATCAATTATTCAAGAACAAGAAGCCAACTCTAAATTTTCTTCATGTCTTTGGCTGCAAATGTTATATCTTGAAAAATCAAACTGATCAGAATGGGAAGTTTGATGCTAAAGCAGATGAAGGAATTTTCGTTGGATATGTTTTTGGTAAAGCATACAGAGTCTACAATCTGAGAACCAACATTGTTGTGGAATCAATACATGTTATGTTTGATGATAAAAAGATTGAAGGACTACAAGATGGAGATTACCATGAGAGCCTCAAATTTGACAATGTGGAGATGGTTAGTGATGACAATGATGGTGAAAGTGATCAAGAAACTACTACTAAGGATAGTACAGGAAAATCTACCTCCAATGAAGCTGTTAACTCAACATCCGTTGAGTTACAAAATGCATCATCCGTTGGTAGACAACCTGCATCATCCATCGAGAGACAACCAGCCTCATCCGTCGGTACTCAAAATTCACCATCCGTCGAGTTATCACAAAGAGCTGAAAGTCAGAATAGATCACTTTCAGAAAATTTCCCTCTCTCAAATCAAAGATCCATAAACTCAGGGGGAGTTTCAAACAATCAAAACTCAATCACACATCAAGCCAACAATGAGGCCTCTTCATCTAGAGCTAATCTACCTCAATAAAGGAAATGGACAAAGGATAATCCTTCTGAGCTTATCATAGGTGATGTATCTTCTAGAGTTCAAACAAGGAGAGCAACTCAAGGAGAATGTTTATACATCAGCTTTCTTTCTAAGGAAGAACCAAAGAAGGTAGAAGAAGCTTTGTTGGATCCTGATTGGATTTTAGCTATGTATGAAGAGCTAAACCAATTTGAGAGGAATAAGGTATGGAAGCTGGTGCCCAAACCTAAAGGAAAGAATCCAATAGACACCAAATGGGTATTCAGAAACAAGATGGATGAAAATGGCATAGTGGTCAGGAACAAAGTTAGATTGGTTGCTAAGGGCTATTGTCAACAAGAAGGAATAGATTTTGATAAAACATTTGCTCCTGTTGCAAGACTTGAGACCATCAGAATTTTCTTAGCTATGCAGCCCATGCCAATTTCAAGGTCTATCAAATGGATGTCAAGAGTGCCTTTCTAAATGGAGATTTGGAGGAGGAAGTCTATGTCAGTCAGCCTCCTGGTTTTGAAGACTCAAATTTCCTAGATTATGTCTACTATCTATTGAAAGAACTCTATGGACTGAAGCAAGCACCTAGAGCCTGGTATGACACTTTATCAAAGTTCCTTTTGGAAAATCACTTCACAAGAGGTACTGTAGATAAAACTTTATTCTTTAAAAATATTAATGGCTCTAGTATACTTGTTCAAATTTATGTAGATGACATTATTTTTGGCTCTACAGATGAAAAACTTTGCAAAAAGTTTGCCAAATTGATGCAAAGTAAGTATGAAATGAGTATGATAGGAGAACTAACTTACTTTCTTGGTTTGCAAGTAAAGTAAGTCATTGATGGAATATTCATTAGTCAAACTAAATATATTTATGATCTTTTAAAGAAGTTTGATCTAATGGATTGCACATCTGCAAAAACTCCCATGGCCACTGCAACTAAGCTTTAATTAAACACTACTGAAAAGTCTGTGGATATTTCAAGTTATAGGGGCATGGTTGGCTCACTACTGTACTTAACAGCTAGTAGGCCAGATATAATGTTTGCTACATGTTTATGTGCTAGATTTCAGGCCGATCCTAGAGAATCTCACTTAGTAGCAATTAAGAGAATTTTCAGATATCTCAATGGAACACCAAAATTTGGCATTTGGTACCCTAGAGATTCTGGTTTTGATCTAACTGGTTATTTAGATACAGATTATGCAGGTTGTAGAATTGATAGAAAAAGTACAACAGGAACCTGTCAATTTCTAGGAAACAAGCTTGTGTCCTGGTTCAGTAAAAAGCAGAATTCAGTTTCAACTTCTACAGTTGAAGCTGAATATATTGCTGTTGGCAGTTGTTGTGCACAAATTTTGTGGATGAAAAACCAATTGCTAGACTATGGTCTACAAGTGGAAAGAATTCCCATTTTCTGTGATAACACAAGTGCAATTGCCATCACTGAAAATCCAGTACAACATTCAAGGACAAAGCACATAGACATCAAGTACCACTTCATAAGGGAACATGTAATGAATGGTACTATGGAACTACATTTTGTTCCAAGTGAAAAGCAGCTTGCAGATATATTTACTAAGCCACTGGATGAATCCACCTTTTCAAGGTTGGTAAGTGAGTTAGGTATGCTAAATTATTCTTAAAACCTTTATAGATATTTTGCAAGTTGTAATGCAGCCAAAAATTTAATTGATTTTTCAGTCTTGGATGAAATTTTGGCTAAGTCAAAATTTGCATCCCGATGGATGATCATTATCCATCGAGTTTGATCATCCGTCGGTATACAATTATCAAATAAAAAGCAATTACTTTTCTGGAATATTTTATGACTCGACGGATAACTGATTTATCCTCATCCGTCGAATTTTCTTATTCTTACTCGTTGATTCTCTGAACATTATCCATCGAGTATACTTACAGGTTGTCAGCATAACACGACGGATAATTGAAGGAATTTTTATAGTTTAGTTTTAAATGGCTATTTTGGGCAATTCTTATTGGTTACTTTATTTTACTTTATTATTTTTCACAGTTATTTTTGAGATAGTATAAAAGCTTAATTCATTTCCATTACTTTTCTTTTATCATTCTCAAATCATCTGCTCTAAATTCTCTCGTTCTCTAAAGCAACTACCATCTCTATATCTGCAATTTCCACTCTCTAACAATGGCACCAGTAGTTAAGATCATGTCACAAATTGGATACATCTATGAGAAAATCAACTTCATAGCTCTAGTAAACAAGGGGATTCAACATTCAAGTGACTACCACAAAATGATGGATTTTGTGAAGAACTGCAAACTCAGCTATGCAATGCTAGAATCACCCACCATCTTTTGTGAGGTTGTTGAAGAGATGTGGACGACTGCTACATACAACTCTACTGATAAGACCATCACACTCACTATTAAAGGTAAGGAATTATGTATCAATAGTGATGTTATTAAAGCATATTTCAAAATTCCTGATAATACTGTGACCTCACCACACACAGATACTGATATTGTTAATATGCTTAATTCCATAAACTATGCACTCTCTACTTCTAAGTTAAGTGATATTAGGAGGTCGGGTCTTAGGAAAGAATGAGGTTTCATGTGTGATGTAGTTACCAAGGTCTTTTCTGGTAAAATCAGTAATTTTGATTCTGTCAATATTTCTATGCTTAACATGCTTTACATGCTAGTTACATATAAGTTCTTTAATTTTAGTGATCTTGTTTTGTTTGAGTCGGGGTTTAAATTAGGGGAGTTAAACAAGAGGGGTAAAAATGTTTACTATGCTAGATTTTTCATGATGCTAGCTAACCACCTCTCTGAGGAAATTGTGCTTAAAAACCCAAACAACAAATTAGATTGTTGGGTTCAAGAGAGAAGAATTATTGCAGATTTAAACAAGGCAAACCATCACAAAAAGGTGCCACTCTTCTATTTCCCTGTAATGGAAGCACCTCAGGTAAGCGAGGTAAGTTCATTTGTCCCTACTCTTCCAACCTCACAGATTTCTTTGAATTCTAGTGTAGCTATGGCAACTATGTCAAAGACCCAATAGTTGCCTACCCAAGCTACCAAATCAACAAAAATTTCTAAATCCAAGTCAAAGAAAGCCCCCTCTGGTATCTCTCAAAAGATGCCAGTTGTAAAATCCACCAAACCAAAAGAGGGGAGTGTGATGGTGGGTAAGGTAGGTGAGGGACAAGGTGAACATAAAAGAAACCCTAAGGATAAGGTTGGAGAGGTGAGTGTTTTCCAGCTTAGCCACACTGCAGTTTCCCAACAAACTGCAGTGCTTAATAAGGATAAAAGCTCATTTCTAGTTGCTTCCTCCCAAAAGGATGTAACTATTGAACAAAGCTCTCAACCAAGAGAACAGGCCAAAAGGGTAAGGGACACAAGCTCACCCCAAACCTATGCTAGAAAGAAGAAATCAAAAACCATTGGGGGTGCACAGGATACACACACTGTGCAAGCTGGTGCTAAAGACAGTCACTGCACCTTCACAAAGTCAGTTTGATGTGGCTCCAATAAATGTGGAGTCACAGCCAAAATCTTTAGTAATAGAAGCACCCCAAACACCAAATTCTCCCACAAACTCTCTAGATGTGGACATGATCAACACATCAATTCCTGATTCCCCTTCTTTAACTCTGTTGGGGAAGCCAAAATCTAGTGCAAGTGAGCATCATCTTTTGGATGATTTGTTGGCTCACTTGCCAATTCTTTCAGGAACTGTTGAGACATATGTGCCAAAATACTCATCAATCTGCACAGAGTCCACAATAGTTTCCACTCCAAACTCATTTATTCCTACTCTCTCGATGGATATTGTTCATTCATCGAGTAGTGATTGTATCCTGACAGATAAGCTTAACAGCAGTTATCCGTCGACTAGCCAAACTACTACCCCGACGGATGTCCCCTATCCGTCGAGTATCTCTACACAGCTTCAAATTTCCTGAATTATCTCAAGTGCAGAAGACTTAGTGGTAGTACAATCACTTCTAGGATTGAGGGAAGGGAGTGAAAATATGAGTGAGAGTCTGGGTTGCTCCCAGGAAAATGGTGGATATTTTATTCATGTTTGACGAGTTGGTGTTATTAAATGGTAATGTGCTAATTGTTAAGTGTTGTATAGATCCTTGTTAATTTCTGAAACTATTTCTTTAAATATATTATTTTCAAAAGTTATTTGAAAGCCAATCTTATTGATATCGGTAAATTGAAATTATTTTGTAATATCCGGGAACTATCGTGCAACTATTCTTTATCAATAAATAATTATTATGTGATTATTATGGGAATTTTAGTGAATTATCTAATGAATGATATTTATATTTGGGTGTTTATATGTGATAAAGTTTAAGTATTTTGATTTTTAATATGTCCAGAATAAAATATTGATAATTATGGTATTTTCTGGTAATTTTTGGATTGATATATGATTTTATAAGGATTTATAGATTTAATAATTATTTTGAGTAATTATAAAACTATTTTATAAAGCCGGGAACCGTCCAACTTCAACCATTTTTGCGTTTTTACAACCCAAAACTCTTCGGAAAACTCCTTCCTAACCTAATCTGATAATTCCAGACATTTTCCGTGTTTGGACTTTTTCGATCCGGATTACGTTTTGACCCGTGCGCGTCCCGACGCAAAATTTTCGATACAATAATCATTTTGGTAGATCAATAAAACCCGTATTCTCGAGAGACGAGATATTTTTACATTATTTTCTCATAGGGTGTTTTATAAGAAACTCGGTTTTGATAATTATCCAAATCTGGTATTAAATTGTATCGTTTTTATAGTTATTAGCGGTTAAGTAATCTATTTTTAGATCCCATATATCAGTGTAAATTCAGTATTAAATTCCAGAATGTTTCAAAAATCATGAAAATCATATTTTCTTAAGTTTTGAATATTTAGAGAATTTTAAAATTGTTTCGAAAAATTTTCAAATTATATTCACCCGCGCATTTGTTCCTTAAATCGTAAAATGCGGGTATAGCGCGTGAGTCAAAAATGTTTTAAAAATTATAAAAAATTTATTTTATTAGTTTTTAAATATTCCGAGATTTTTAGAATTATTTCGGTATTTTTTTGAATTAGTTTCACTCGCAAGTTTGTTCTTTAAATCACGAAATGCGGGTCTGATTTTAGATTAAAAAATATATTAAAAATTACGAAATTTATATTATATTAGTTTTTAAATATTTCAGGAATTTTAAAATTATTTTGGTAATTTTTCGATTTAATTTCATTCGCAAATTATATCGTTAAAATCAAAATACGGTTTAGAACCGGGCTGCTGAGAATCCATACACATCCTTTTTGCTATGTGGCTATTTAATCAGGGGGTGGCATATTTATTTTATACGTGTTGTTTGTTAGTTTTATAAAAAAAGAAGGGAAAAACAAAACACACGCACACGACACAACACTCTCTGCTTGTCTCTCGATCTCTTCTCCCTCAACTCTCATGTTCACCTTCACCCTCTTCCACCTTTCCCCCGTGCTCCCCTGTTCCTAGAGATGCATAAAAGGCCCACCGGGCCGGGCCTTGACTGGGCCTTAAAAAGCCCGGGCTTTGACCGGGCTGGGCTTTTCGGGCTTTGACTTTGACCGGGCCGGGCCGGGCTTTCCGGAAATTTCAAAGCCCGTTTGGGCCCTCGAGGCGGGCCTAACCGGGCTTTTTTTCGGGCCGGATCGGATCAGGCCGGGCTTTTTTCTAATTTAAATCAGATCTAGTGTTATTAGAGATTCCGAAGAATACATGTGTTAGCAACTAGATCATCGTAAAAATGTATTAGTTTACATGGAATATTTTAGGAAAACATTACTTCGTTGAAAACATTTAAGTTCGGCAAAAAATAAACATGTTTATATGATATATTTTATCATTGTTATGATAACAATGATAACAATGATATCATTGTTATGATAACAATGATATCCAAATATTCATGACAATGATATCCAAATATATATAGTGTACTTATTATATATTCTTTCGTTATTTATGCAACGAAGTATATAAATAATATTATTAATCACAAATATGTAAATATATATGTGTTTAAAGTATTATTTATATGTATAGTAAATGTGAATTTATAAATATATAAGAAAATATATTAGAATAATCAGATTATAACCGGGCTTTTTCGGGCTTTTAATCGGGCCGGGCCGGGCCGAAGCCCGGGCTTTTAACCGGGCCGGGCTTTGCCTAAAAATATAGGGCCCGTCGAGGCCCGAAGCCCGGGCCGGGACCGGGCCGGGCTTGACCTGGCTTTGACCGGATCGGGCCGGGCCAGATTTTTGGGCTCGGGCTTTTTGTGCATCTCTCTGTTCCTCTTTCCTTTTACTTTTTTTTTATTTATTTTTTTCTGTGCGTGTATATTTATATACATCAAATATTTAAAAATTCATATTTTCTAAACCGTTTATCCAAATTTCAGTTATTACATATGGAAACAATCAGCGCTTCGATACCTACGCATAGGTATATATATTGCTAGATTTTGAGAAGAAAATTTGCGGAGCATATTTTCGATTTTAATTTATTTTCGGGGCATAGAAAAGGAGTTTGAAGGCGTTAATTACTCCACATGGTATCTCAACGTGTGTATGTTTATGGCTATTAATTTCGGATTTTTCTGGAGATATTTTCCGGACATCAGATATTCTCTTCGGGGTGATCAGAATTTATTTTGGGTAACGATTTCGAAATTCCGCTTTCATATTTGAGTATATTATAGCATGTTAATGTTTACATATTTATTTCATAATTTTTAGAAATTGTTGGAGAAGTCACTTTTGGTCCGAGTTTTGGTTCAGGTGGTTGTGTTTTTCGTTTCTCGTGTGTTTATAGATGCAAATATAAATAATTGTATGTTTTAAATTTATAAATTTGATTAGAGTATAGTTAGATTATATTATTTGGGATTGATTTTGAGGGGTTATAACCCCGGGAAAAGACTGTTTTACAAAGACGTTATTTCGAAAAATTTTCTAAAATATTTATTTCAATTTCAAATTAGTTTCTTTTATTATTTTTGAAAATTATAATTTGATTCAATTATTTATAATTTGTTTTGATTAATTATTTATTCATTTAATTAATTGATTAATTCATTTAATCAATTGATTTTATTTATAAATAGTTGAATGAAGTGTAATTATTTATAATTGAGCCAAATAATATTCTAAAATTATTTTTAGCTTTTAAAATTATATAAAGGTATTGAATATTCAATTAATATTATCATTTATTGAATTATTCTTATTTTATTCGTATAAATAGACCGATTTTCCATTTAATACGAAACGAACGCGTATAGACTCAGAAAAATATTCCGCTTTCATTAAAAATATTTTTGAGGCCCAAATCCTTTTTGTTTTAAAAGGTCGCTTATTTTACAAGTTATTCTAAGTCGATTATTGATCGATAAATCATGTTTTTGACCCAATTTCAGTTTTAAACGTACCGAATTGAACCTTTTGTCGAACCGAGGCATGTGTTGTGGCGTCCTCCAAACCCGGGTAAGAAGTTTGGGGTCCACAACACATAATCAATATATAAACCTATATATATAAAATATTATTTGTAATGACTCTGCTTTACATAACTACGGATCGCAACAGGTTAAAGTATGAAAACAAGCCACCACCTTAACTTTTATTACAACATACCATATCCCAAATAATTTAATTTACAACTAATAAAAAAATATTATTCTTCAACCTTGCTATCTCACTACTGTCATAAGTTTTTGCTAGCTCGATCAATCATAATCTGGAATCCTAGCTCGAACATTGAACTGGGAAACCTCGCTATCAACCGTATTCTTCTTAACTGTAGAATACATAAAACGATTCGCAAGAGTGAGCTAACTAGCTCCGGAAGTCATATTATCAATAACTGAGGTTAAACAATAATAAACGAGGTGATTCAAAAGAATCAAGTTTCCTGTTAAACAGTCAATAGAATTGGATATTCATTTTAAGTTTTTAAAACCAAGGTTAGGCTGCTGATCAGTCACGCACTAACCCCAAGCAAAGCACACAGCACTGCTCTAACTATTGGATCCAAGGCACACATTGGCCTAACTTGACCATCGATATGGTCTGACCATGAATCTGGTCCACACAAAGAAAACTATCCAATTCTAAAGCATTTCAATATGATAAACAATAGAGTTCAATAAAACCATATCATAATCAATAACCATAAAACATTTGTAAAAGAGCATGGTAAAAGTTCATAGTTACCAAAAAGGGTATGTCAAAATACATAAAAGAAGTGGCCTCCAGCCGGTAGGATAATCAGATATTAGATGAATAGTGTTTTTACAAGGTTTTAGTACTTTGATATCACAAGGTATGGTTGAGTATAAAAGTTTTTGTATGTGTAAACAATTCTGTTCCAGTGTTTGGTATATATGATGGATATATATTTGTGGAGTAGTATCTTATTTGTGTGGTTTAGTATCTGGTAAATCAACAAGAAATGGTTTACAAAGAATAAGGCTTACGGCTCAAAGATCAAATGTTGTGGCTCAGGTTCAAGGCTAAAGGATTCAAAATGTGTACAGTATAAAACAGAACTATTTTGGGTATTAACAATATGTCACAAGAGAATTTAGAAATATTTGCATTGTATTTTGAGAAAGGTTTAGAAATACTTGCCTTATCATAATCGATTTCAACTTCACTTGTACTTGTCTAATGACCCCATTCAACAATCACTCGTCTGTTTCTCTTATGCCTCGCTTCTATCCTCTGATCACTTGCGGTATTTTTTACATGTCAATTATATTTTCTGATCACCTGCTTCTCTTTCTTACGCCTTGCTTACTCTGCTAGGCATCATAAGTATCTATTAATATTTAACTCATACCATTCTATTCGACATACACTTCTATCTACCCTTCGTTTTACTCAAATCCGATTAACGAATTGAAAGTTACGCTATAAACAAGTAATCACCGAACATATAGACCGACAGTCAACCAACAAGTCTCATATAACACATAACACGTTAAATAATCAATGCCATCCCATTTATAAAGAAGTCTCGGGTCATAAACAGGCTTTCGGTTACTTAAAATGATTTTTAAAATATTTTTCGGAATTAAAACGGGTCGTTGGATCAATTTTGGAGTAATAAACAGGGTTCGGTTGGCCAATTCTGGCTCCGAAATAATTTTAGAATAATTATCGAGCCTTGAAAATAATTTAGAATAATATTTTAAAGCTCGAAACTATTTTTCGGAATTTTTAAATCATTTCTAAATAATTAAATCTAATTAAATAAGTAATTAAAATCAATTAATAATTAATTAAATCAATTAATCAATTAATTTTCGAATTAATTGACCAATTAATCAATTAAAAATTAACTGAAATTAATTAAATAATTAATTCAGATTTATTTTTGAATTAAAAATAATTTTCGGAATTAAAATACTAATTTTTAGAATTTTCAGAAATTAAAAATGAATTTTTATAATAAAAATAAATAGGAAATATGATTTTTAAACATTTTTAAAAAAGGAATCCAACTTTTGCAAACTCTGGAAAGTTCAGGGACTGAACTTCATCGTTTTCAAAAGTTGGGGTACTAAACTGCAATTTTCCAGGCCTTCCCCGGAAAACAGTCGGGTTCGCCGGAGAACTCAACTCCGGCCTCCTCCCACCACCACAAAGTCCAGATTTAATCTATACTTCATAAGGAACACAACCATGCCATCAATTCATTCTAATCATCCCGGAATTAACTGGAAAATGATCAAGAATCTCGCCGGTTTCCGGCGAGTTCGACGAAAACTTTAAAACCTAACTCCCTCTTTTACAGACCTCGTTGATTCATGAAACTTATACGACTAGATTGCAAATTTCACAGAGAACACAACCCACTATAACACAACATCAATCTATCACAGAATAAGAAACCCCCAAATTTCAATTAAGAACATTCATACGGGTTATAAACCCTATTTTTAAAATTCGAAAATCAAACTCAAATTTGAACATGTTATTGAACTCCAAATCAGACGTATGACATATGAAAATCATTAGGAAAACAAGCTCTACAACATGCAATCATCAAATCATACAAACAATCATCCGAACAAAAAAAAAATCATATTTTTAATAATTTTAATTCGAAAATAAATAAATTTTCAGAAAATAAACCTTTGGTTCTGCAGTGAAACAAAGCTCCAAATCTGATAAAACACTTCAAATCCTTCGTTTTGGTTACTCAAGCTTTGAAAACAGAGATCAGTAACGCCTTCGTTTTGCTGTTTGATTCTTAGAACAGTTTATGTAATTAGGGTTTTTCTCTGAAAATTATAGAATTAACTATCTGCAAATTATTTTGATACGAAATAAAATACGGTAAAAGGCTATTTATAATTACGGAAAATTAGTATCCCGTTGGATCATTTTGGATATAAAATGGTACGTTTATTTGTAAAAACTGATCCAAACGGTATCGGTTTTCGAGATAATTATCCAAATCAGTACAATTTGTACTGCGGTCTTGGTCTCAGCGCCTGGTTACACGTATTACGAGGTGATAATTGTGATAGTTTAATAAAAAGCTCCCGTTTCTCGAAAATACGAGTTTTATTGATTTACCGAAATGAATATTGTATCGAAAATGTTGCGCCGGGACCCGCGCAGGACAAACCGTACGCCGGATCGAAAAATTCGAAACATGGAATATGCTCGGAATATTACAATTAGGTTAGGAAGGAATTCTCGGAAAAGTTTCGGGTTCTAAAAATGTAACAACGGATGACGTCGGTTGGTTCCCGTTTTTATAAAATAGATTTTAAATACTCGGAAAAAGATTTTAGAAATTTCAGATGATTCTTATAAATCCATAAATCAACATAAAAATAATTAGGAAGATATGACAATTATCTATATTTTATTTTGGACATATAAAAATTAAAATACTCAATTAATATTATTTTTGAATATCCAAGTACAGATAACATTTAACAATTAACTCACAGAATAGATACTGTACACACATAATAATTGTATAATAGCAAAAATAATTACACTATATATCCCGAATATTACATCCTTCCCCCTTAAAAGGATTGTGTCCTCAGAATCTCCTAAGAAAATAAATGAGGGTACTTTTCTCTCATATCACTTTCTAACTCCCAGGTTGACTCTTCAACCTTTGGGTTTCCCCACAATACTCTTACTAACTTTACCACTTTATTTCTCAATATTTTCTCTCTATTCTCTAGAATCTCTACCGGATTCTCTACATATGACAAATCTGCCTGAAGCTCTATTGGCTCATATTCTATTACATGCCTGGAGTCTGGATTATATTTCTTAAGCATTGATATGTAAAAAATATTATGAATGTGCTCCATGTGCGGAGGTAACGTTAACTCGAAAGCTATTTTGCCAACGTGCTTTAAGATTTCAAAAGGTCCGACATATCTTAGGCTCAGTTTTTCTTTCTTTCCAAACCTCGTTAATCCCTTCCACGGTGCTACTTTCAGTAGTACTAAGCTTCCTTGTTCGAATTCCATGTCTTTCCTTGATTGATCTGTTTATTTCCTTTGACGGTATGGTACGGCTATCAATCTCTTCTAGATAACTTCAATAACTTCCTTTGTCTGCTATACTAATTCAGATCCAAGTATTTTACGCTCTACTGCTCCGTCTTAATACACTAGAGATCTGTATTTGCGTCCATAAAGGGCTTCTTAGGGTGACATCCTGATACTAGCGTGATAACTGTTGTTGCAAGCAAATTCTATCAGAGGTAAATGCTCGCCCCAATTTCCTTTGAAATCAATAGCACAAATACGTAATAAGTCTTTTATTGTCTGGATTATTCTTTCACTTTGGCCATCCGTCTCTGGGTGATAATCTGTACTCATATTCAATCTTGTTCCTAAACATTCTTGAAAACTCTTCCAAAATCTCGAATTAAATCTTGGATCTCGATCAGATACGATAGACACAAGAATTTTATGACGAACTACAATTTCCTTCAGGCACCTATGGATCAACTTATCGAGCGAAAATATTTCGTTTATAAGCAGAAAATGAGCTGGCTTGATAAATCTATCCACTATAAGCCAAATGGCATCATGATTAGTTTTTTTTGTTTTGTGCTTGGTAACCCCAACTATGAAATCCATGGTGATATGCTCCCACTTCCACTCTGGAACTTCCAATGACTGTAACAATCCACTTGATCTCTGATGCTCTACTTTAACTCTGTTGACATATATAACATCTGCTAATTCATTCTGCAATTCCCCGCTTCATATCTAACCACCTATAATTTCCTTTAAATCTCTATACATCTTGGTACTCCCTGAATGGATTGAATACCTCGAATTATGATCTGCCTGTAAAATTTCATCCTTCAATTCCATCACTGGTGGAATCCAAGTTCTAGAAGAAAACCTAAGAATACCTTGATCGTCCTTTTTGCATGCACTATTCTTCCCATACTAAATGATTTATATCCTGATTTATTACCTCTTCCTGACACTTCTTTATCTTTTCTAACAATTCTGATTGAAAAGTTATACTTATACATTCTTATTCCTTTTTGGATTATGCACTCTGACTTCCAATTCCAACTTCTAGAATTCCATAGATAATTCTTCTCGTACAGTCTCTATGTTCATTCTCTCTCCCTCTTGCTCATCTCTTGCCACTACATTTACTTTTCCTCGAGAGTTCATACTTCAACTCTTGTGGTCCGTATATATCTCACATCTTTCTCTATACTTATAATATTTTCCAATCTTTCAGAATGAATATTATTGTTGCTTTTAATCCCCAGTTATGAGTAGGGTACTTCTGCTCATAAGGTTTCGGTTGTCTGGATGCATATGCAATAACTTTATTGTTTTGCGTCAACACACATCCTATTCCTTTACGAGAAGTATCACTATAAACTACCAAATCTCCCTGATGCTTTCAAAGTGATAAAATAGGTGTTGTAACCATTCTTTCATTTAACTCCGCAAAACTTTCTTCACCCTTCTCCATTTCATATAACCTTCTTGCTTTTCCTGGTTAACTTCATCTCGAATATTATAACTTTCAAGAAATCTTGCACAAATTTCCAATAATAACCGGCCCATGATAAAACTTCTTACTTTTGTTGGTGCTTCTGGTCTTTCTTTATTCATACTATCTTTAAATTTTCTGCTGAATCCCCTTTTGTCTCCTCCTTACTGACTGTCTATACTAAGAATTATACCTCCTGCCATTAAAGTTTTCACCTGGTAAACTCTTTTTATACCGCTTCTTTCTTCTTTGACTCCTCAGCTATCATTGTATAGGTTGCATGGTTCTTCTTAATTAACACAAGTATATCTTATCCAAATTCTTCCTTCAAAATTCTACTTATCAAATTTAAATATCACTGGTATATCAGTTCATCCCACTAACATTTCTAGAATTTTATAACAACAGTACTGAGTTCTGAAAATTATCTTTGATACGTCCATAAGTTAAATTTTCACTTGGTAATATACCCAGTCTCAAATCAATCTTATAAAAATACCTTGCTTCGTTCATTTAATTAAACAAATCATTGGTTCGAGATAACATATATCTGCTCTTGAGAGTAACCTTTGTTAGGTCCCAATTTGTTTTGTAGAAGGGGGGGGGGTTGAATGCAAACAATACCGTTTAATCGAATAAATGCGGAATAAAAATGTGAAACAAAATTCAAGTTAAATAAAACTTTTATTAAACTTGAAAGGTGTTACAACTACGGTATCGGTTACAAGGGATTAATCTCAAATCAATTATTACAAATCTAGAATAAATTCGACATGAACTTTTTCTATTTTTGCAATTAAAAGATCAAATGCTAAATGCGATTTTGAGATTAAGTTCTAGGGATTTTAATCCGCTAGATTGATACACAAGAACAAGATAAATAATTCTAGTGGATTGGATTTAACTTTTCAATCTAGAATTTTGATCTTGAATAAAGCAGATGAAAAATAAAATGTTGAGCCTTTGTTTTCTGCTGAGTTCTTGACTTGTGTTTTCTGTTGAATTATTGCATGAATTTCTTCTGCTGTGTTTTTGTTGTTTAAGTAAACAGAACAATCCAGTTTACTCAGCAAGACTTTCGGCAAGACAATCAAATGAACTGGTATGACAATCCATTTGAACTGGTAGGACTTTCGGTGAGACTATCCTCTTGAACTAGCAAGACAATCAGAATGAACTAGCAAGACTTTCGGTATGACTATCAATTGTCATACCGATTGTCATAGTAGTTCAAATCACATTGTCTTACTGAATTATTAATAGATTTTAATCTAATAATAATTCTGAAAATCCTTAATATTAATTCTGAATTAATTAATCAATTAATCAATTAATTCAATTAATCAATAAATTAATATTTGCAGATAAAATTTATTTTCTTAATTAAATTATTTGACTTAATTAATTAATAGAGAATTAATACTAATCTTGAGCAGCAACCATTCTTCTGAAAATCTTCTGAAAATTACTGTCAATTATGAATCAATTCCACCACTTCAATGTTGACACTCGATGTACTGTCTGGTTCATGAGTGACTAACTTCCGTGACGTTTCTTCAAGCCTTGACCTTGATACTCTTGATTTTTTTCAGATTAAATCCTTGTAATTAATTGATACCCTGACGAGATCTCTGTCACTTGATTAAATCCACAATCTTGATTTATATCACTGAGGCTTGATCAATTTCTTGAGCTTCTTCCAGTGAATTAAGTCTTCAAGTCTGTAGATGAATAATGTTTCTTAACCGTTTGACAGATGTTACTTTGTGAGATCTCTCTGACGATAGATCCACTATTTACTTATTACATTCTTATTTGAGTTGAGTTATATCCTCGAATATACAAATAGGCTATGCCATATGCCTTTCAATCTCCCCCCTATTTGCTTGTTAGACAATAATAATAAATACCTAGAGGATAACTCAACTAACAAATAAGAAAAAGATATAAACAGTAATGCAAAGTAAATAGCAGAAAAGTTTTGGATTATATTTAACATTTTCCAGATTCCAAAAGATATTTACAAGTGAATACAAGATAGATGTTCCTCTAGCCTGAACATATAACTACATTAGACTATCTTAATTCATAAAGCTCTAATCATATTACATTGAGTTTTGAGCTAATTGACTTCAGTTGTCTTCTCTTCTGACTTCACCTTCTTCTAAATCTTGAAGCAACTCTTTGTCAAAGACACGATCCTTTTCTGAAGTGAAGCTTGCTGGTCTGACTGGTTGAACTCCAACTGACTTCAGCTTATTCTTGATCTGATTGTACCTTTTAATATTCTTTTCACAATAAGCTTGAATCAAATCAGCAGCTTGAGTCTTCAACATGGATGAGTATCCAGCAGTTCTTAAATGATGTTCCATCCAGACCAGATGCTTAGCTGAGTAGTCTTTAAGAGATTGTACATCTAGCTGACAGATTTGAAGACAATCAGACTTAAAGAATCTCACCTGATGAGGATTGTTGACCACTTGAGGACTAGCCCTGCTGGCAAACTCTTTAAGCCTTTCTCGAAGGACTTCATTCAATTCTGAGCTTCTTTTTACCTTGTTGAGAAGAACCCAAATCTCTGACAAAGAACGATTCTCAAACAGATGAAGTGACACCTTGAAAGATCCTTCACTCTGACAATATACAAAAATGCTCATCTCATTTAGGGATCTATCAAAAGCAGCTGTGATCCTTGAAACTTCAGTCTTGATAGCATTCATGTACATGTCATTATTAGGATTTGAGATTTCCAGCTTGTCAAGAAGATGTAGGAACTGTCTATCATTGTTAGTGCTCAGCTGAGGCATATCAAGTACTCTCCTAGCTTCATCCCATTTTTCACCAATCTTCAGTCTGACATCTCTTCTCCTTTCTTGAGCCTTAATGTCATGAAGACGTTGCTTTTAAAGAGTTTCTATTCTTTGTATGTCTTTCCTCATGTCAATGATCTGGGAGACCTTTTTGAGTTCAGCTTCTTTTCTTTTCATCTCTGACTGCTGCTGCTGAAACTCTTTCTCAAAGATAGGATCCACTGTAGCTTCCTCTTCCCATTCTCCAAAATCACTTTCCTCTTCAGCTTCAAATAAACCATCTTTATCTTCCAAGACTGGTTTAGTGGGAATGTTAAAAATATCAAAGTCATCCTGTTCTCCACTGTAATAGACATCATCAGCCTTTCCTTTGTCCCCAGCAGAGGTATCTTTTTCTTTCCCCTTTCCACTACTCCCTTTCTTCTCCCCCTTAGTTGAGGGATCCTCTACTGACTTTCCCTTAGATCCTCCATGACCTCCATCACCTCCCGAGCCTGAGCCTCCACCAGACGGCCCTTCAAAGTAAGTCCTTTGTTCTTCATTGGGACAGTGAGAATTTTTGATCATGTAGTACAGGTGCTTCATCCCTTCATTCAGATGTTCCATACCTGTCTCTCTCTTCAGAAATCTAGAGGAATCCAGTGAATGATTCATTTCAACCAAATCTTCAAGAGAAGTCATCCTTGTATATAAAGAGCAGAAGTCAGAAATGTCATCAGCTGATAAAGTTGGAGTTTCCTGAATGGAATTGAGCTTTGGTGTGACAGTGTTCTTGAGATCTGAGATATCATTCCTTATGAGTGCCAACTGATTGTTGACAGAGGTGGAAGAAGAAGACCGTTCAACCACTTGTGCTTTGAATGCTTGAGCTTCAGCTTGACTTTTAGCAAGTTCTTCTTTTAGAGCAGCAATTTGAGCTAACAGTATCAGTGTCTGTGTGTGCTCTCACCTGAATTTCACTCGTGTTTGGTTCACTCACCTCACGTGCTTGTGTTTCTCTCAATATAATTGCTCGTGAGAAGTCTTCCTGTTGCTGTTCTTCTGTACCTGCAGTTAAAATCACCCTAGCCTCTTCAAGAGAGGTCAGTGGTGGTGCAATGGGAATTCGCGAGTCCCGATCCTCAGTCAAACCTATCATTTCATATGAAATAGATGTCTGAATTGCTTCAGGGATAGATTGACCGAGTTGCCCTCCACTTTCTCCAGATAAATCTGCGAGTGGAGAATCCCGTGAGGGAGCCAGAGGTGTTTGATCTGGGAGGGGAGAAAATGACTCTATTAAGGGTGGCTGAGAGTCAGATTTTCCCTCAGAAGCATGTGACTGCTCTTCTGCCGTAACTATGGCAGGCACTGTAACAAACTTTATGTGCACTCCTCGCTCTGTGTCCTGAGGATCATCTGTGGGTATGTATGGTTCCATTGTGAGTAATGGAATTGTGCTTGACTCAGTACAAGATGCCATGGCCCTATGGCGAATTTCAATAGATTCATCCTGTTGAGAGAATGTCTCTAGTAACTGTTCATTGGCCATTTCAAAGTCCATGTCTTGTTGGGAGGACAAAGATGGGCTTTCAGATGCCTCAGTATAAGTTCTTCTTTTCTTTGGAGGAGGCAGAGCTGAGGGTTCACTCACATTTAACAATGCACTACTTCCTATTAACCTTATGGGTAACATTTTAGACAGTGGGGGAGAGGTTGAGATAGAATGTGAGTGTTTGGCTCTATGACCTGGGATTGAAGCTGTGGTTCTACAACTTCATGGTCAGCCCTATCAACCACTGGGGGTCTTTCAACAGAAGTAGGAATGGAGTGAGAGTGAGGAATTACTACCTGTAAAGGAAGAGCATCTGATGTTGGAGGAGCCTGGGTGGCTTGAACCACTGGAGGTTGAGGTTGCTGTTCATGACCGGGAAGATTGAAAATAGGTAAAGGAATATAAGTGGCCATGAAAGCAGATACAAGTACTGGAACTTGCATGAATTTAAAGGTTGTGTCTTGGCGGGTGTAAATCTTTTTGCTTACTGGAGGGGGTTCGGTTACTGCAGAGTTAGCAAAAAGGGCTTTGTGTTCAGGTGTGAGAAGATGATCTGCTATAAGCATGAGAAAACGAGCATAGTAACATGATACCCTACGATTTGTGGAATGATCACGTAAAGCAGTAGTGAGACGTCTCAAGAGAATGGGAAAAAGTAGTTTGCCAAAATTGATCCTTTGATTGAAAACAACCGCAAGACCAATATACTGCAGAGTGGAAGTGATGTTGTGAAAGTTGGATTTAGTGCAGTTGGCAAACACTTTAGAAAGTGTATCGAAGAAAATATCCCATTCAGACACCAAATTGGATTTTGAAAGTTTGGTTAAATTGATCACCCCCTGATAGTGAATAGCATGGAAAAAGTTTGTGATATCATTTTCAGAGGGTAAATTACAGAAATTGTCCAATGGAAAATTTAACGCCTGATTGATGACTGATTCATCAACTACATACTGTGTGTTTGCCACGGTGAATGAAAAAGATTTTGAATCATCGGCCACAGTAGAGGTTGTGCAAATCAGTCTAATCAGATCGACATTTAAAATCACATTTGATTTAATAGCAGAGCTAACAATCGAATGGTCATTTAAAAATCTAATCCAAGGCTTAAATTTTTCCACATCACATTTTTCCGAATTAAAATAACCAACCTGATTATGCGCGACAATTTGGAAATTGAGAGCCATTTAAAATAATAATAAGACACACACACTTTCAGAATTTTAAGAATAATATTAAGAAAATTCGAATTAATTAAATTAATTTAATAATTCGAATTAAATTAATTATAATCGAAAAATTTAGAAAGGAATGTATCTCGTTAAAATTCCTAACTCACCAACATAGATTTGAAAAACCAAAAGACACAAAACAGAAATTGAAATTAAAATTAAAAAATACCCAAATGCAACACACACAAACTGATTTTGAAAGGAAAAAAAAATTGATTCGAGAAAAAAAAATTTGAAAAAATTTTGGCAGCACTCCTTTATGTATATACTTGTATGTATATATAACAGGAGTAAATTGCTGAGTAAGAACTCGAGCACAAGAGTAACAATGGAGATCTGTTGGTTCGAAGAGAGAGAGAGAGAGAGACAAGAGAAACTGTTGAAATTTGAAAAACAAAATGAACTGAACTGATGAAAATAAAAAGAACAGACACAAAAACCATTAAGTAGTATAACTGGTATGACAATCCGGGATTGTCATACCGATTGTCATACCAGGTAAAAGAAAGAAAACAAATAAAAGAATAAACACTAAATTTATAACTGGTATGACAATCTGATAGTCATACCGATTGTCATACCAGTATAAAAATATATATATATATATATATATATAAAAGTTTATAACTGGCAAGACAATTGATAGTCATACCGATTGTCTAGCCAGTATAAAACTATACTGAAAAACACTAAAATGACAATTATATACTGAAATGACTTTCATCAAGACAATTTCAATTGTCTTGCCGATTGTCATTCTGGAAATAAAACGTTTACAAACAGAATTAATATGTATATATGTGTATATATATATAAGTACTGAAATGATTTTCAGCAAGACAATTTTAATTGTCTTGCCGATTGTCATTTCAGTAGAAAGATAATCAAATATGTACAGAAAATATGGAAAACTGAAATAAAGTCTTATATAAATAGTAGAAATTCAGAAAATATTTACAAAATTAAAATAATTAAAATATTTCAGAGATAATAATATTTTCAGTCCAAAAATAGATTTTTTTTGAATTTTAACAAATTAAATTCATAGAAAAATATTTTTAGAGAAAATAAAATATTCTGAGACATTAAAATTAACAATTTGAGTAAATAAATAAGATAAGATAATAAAAATTCCATAGAAATAAGCAAGACATATGATAAAATGATAAAATAAATTTGTAAATGAATTTTTCATTTATGAAAAATTCATTTGTAAATTCATTCAAGAACAGATCTCAGATATTAACTAAATTAATCACTAAAACTATTCAACATGCCCAATTTACCAACTAATTTGGTAAATGTGGATTCATCAAGTGGTTTAGTGAAAATATCTGCTATTTGTTCTTCTGTTAGAACAAAAAATAGTTCAACAGTACCACTCATGACGTGCTCTCTAATAAAATGATACCTGATGTCAATGTGCTTTGTCCTCGAGTGCTGCACAGGATTGTTGGTGATGGCTATTGCACTTGTATTGTCACATAAAATAGGAATTTTGTTTAATACAGAGCCATAGTCTCGTAGCTGGTTCCTAATCCACAAGATTTGAGCACAGCAGCTTCCAGCAGCAATATATTCAGCCTCGGCCGTTGAGTTGGAAACTGTTTGCTGTTTCTTGCTGTACCATGAGACTAGCCTGCTTCCTAGGAATTGACAACTCCCTGAGGTGCTTTTCCTATCAACAACACTTCCTGCGTAATCTGAATCTGTATATCCAACAAGGTTAAAACCAGATTCTTTAGGGTACCAAATACCTAGATTTGGTGTTCCCTTAAGATATCTTAAGATTCGTTTAACAGCAACGAGATGAATATCTCTAGGATCCGCTTGGAACCTTGCACATAAGCATGTAGCATACATAATATCTGGTCTACTTGCAGTAAGATAGAGTAACGAGCCAATCATACCTCTGTAGCTTGTGACATCTACCTTAATGGAGTTTTCACATGGTCCAAGCTTGACAGCTGTAGTTGATGGAGTCCTTGCTGATGCAGAATCCTCTAGATTGTACTTTTTGAGGAGTTCCTTGAGATACTTGGATTGACAAATAAATATTCCATCTAACCTTTGATTTACTTGTAATCCAAGAAAGAACTTCAGCTCTCCCATCATGCTCATTTCAAACTTGCTGTGCATTAACTTAGCAAATCTCTTACAGAGATTATCATTAGTAGACCCAAATATTATATCATCCACATAGACTTGGACTAATATAGTATCATTCTTATGTTTTTTAGAAAAGAGAGTTTTGTCTATGACACCTCTAATAAAGCTATTTTCAATAAGAAATTCAGAGAGAGTGTCATACCATTTTCTTGGAGACTGTTTGAGCCCATAGATAGCCTTGAAAAGAGAGAAGACAAAATCCAAATGATCCGGATCTTCAAAACCAGGAGGTTGCTCTACATATACCTCTTCATCCAACTTTCCATTCAGAAAGGCGCTCTTGACATCCATTTGATAAACTTTAAAGTTTGAGAATGCTGCGAATGCCAGAAATATCCTGATGGCCTCAAGTCTAGCCACTGGAGCATAGGTTTCATCATAATCAATGCCTTCAGCTTGAGAATACCCTTTTGCTACCAGTCTTGCCTTGTTTCTTGTAACTACACCATCTTCATCTAGTTTATTCCTGAATACCCACCTAGTACCAATAGCTTTCTTGTATGTAGGTCTAGGTACAAGTTTCCAGACTTATTGACTTTCAAACTGATTGAGTTCATCTTGCATAGCAATCACCCAATCTGGATCAGTTAGTGCTTCTTCAATCTTCTTACATTCCATCTCAGATTGAAATCCTGAGAACAGACACTCATTTTGAGTAGCACGTCTAGTTCTGACTCCAGCATCTGGATCACCAATAATCAACTCAAAAGGATGAGCTTTATTCCAGACAGTCTGTCTTGGAAGATTTGATCTTGATGATTCGCCTTGAAACTCATTTGGATGTTGTGTCCTACTAGATGATCCTTCAGCATCTCCCCCTGAGTTGTTGCCATGTTGACTTGAAGATTCTCCATCAGTAGCAGTGGTATCTCCATTGTTGCCAAAGTTTCCATCACTATTACCTTGAGTATCATCAAGATTAACAGGTTCTTCACCAGCAACAACCTCAGGTTCTTGACCATGTTCTGATTCTGAATCTTGCATATCATCAAACTTCAGTTTCTCAGAAGGATCTTCAGTTTGGATACTAGGGAGTTTAGTGTCATCAAATGTAACATTGACACTTTCAGTTACTTTGTGTCGATCAATGATATACACTCTGTATGATCTTCTTCCATATCCAACAAAAATACCCTCATATGCCTTTGCCTCAAATTTACCACGACGCTCATCTCCATCCTTGAGCACGAAGCATCTGGCACCAAATACATGAAAGTATTTGATAGAAGGTTTCTGTTCATTTAAAATCTCATAAGGAGTTTTCATGAAGTCTTTGTTGATTAGAGTTCGATTCTGAGTATAACATGCAGTATTGACAGCTTCAGCCCAAAAGTACATTGGAAGACCTGATTCACTTAACATCGTTCTTGCAGCTTCAATTAATGTACGATTCTTCCTTTCTACCACTCCATTTTGCTGAGGGGTTCTAGGAGCTGAAAATTGTCTGGTAATCCCTTTGTCTGTACAGAATCCATTGAGAAGTGAATTCTTGAATTCTGTTCCATTATCTGACCTTATTGCTCTAATAGGGACGTTAGAATCTAACTCAATCATCTTGATATGATCAATCACAAATTTTGGTGTTTCATCCTTAGAGTGAAGAAATAAAACCCACGTATACTTGGAATAGTCATCAACTATCACAAGACAATAACACTTCTTTGACATCGAAAGGACATTAACTGGTCCAAATAAATCCATGTGCAATAATTGCAGAACACCAGTTATGGAAGATGTGTCAGTGCCTCTGTGACTTACTTTCTTTGACTTTCCTTTCTGGCAAGCCTCACATAGTCCTTCTGGAGAGAATTCCAGCTGAGGCAGACCTCTTACCAATTCTCTTTTTATAAGAGAATTCATTGTTTTGAAATTGAGATGAGAAAGTCTCTTGTGTCATAGCCAACTCTCATCTGACGATGCCTTTGCATAGAAGCAATTGACTTCAGGATTGCTTCCAGAGTTCATGTCAGCTACGAACAGATTTCCTTTCCGGATTCCCATTAAGGAGGGTTTTTCACTTTTCTTGTGCAGAATCTGACACTTCAGCTTGTCGAATAAAATATTGTAGCCGTTGTCACAAAACTGACTAATGCTAAGCAGATTGTGTTCAAGTCCTTGCACAACATACACATTTTCAATGATAACATTTCCAGCTAGCAAACAGCCATATCCCTCCGTTAAACCTTTGTTGTTATCTCCAAAGGTAACCACTGGGCCAGCTTTCTCAACCACATTTGATAGCAGGGCTCTATCTCCGGTCATATGTCTTGACGATCCGCTGTCAAGAATCCACACTACCGGTTGTACCTGTTTAATGCCCTGCAATACAAATGGATTAGACCTTCTTCGGAACCCAAGCTTGGCTGGGTCCGGCATACTTGTAAAATTGGCCTTTATCAGGCAAAACAACATTCTTAATTTTAATATTCTCAACGTTCTCAATGACTGAACATTTGACCTTGTGAACAGCCTTGACAAATTTCTGTTTAGGCTTAGGCACAAATGTCTCCTTTCTAGCTTTAGGAGGACTATCAGTCTTAGACCTATCATGCTTTCTATTATTCACATGCTGACGAGGAGTAGTCTTATCATTAGAAACATGCTTACCATTAAAATAAGCAAACATCAGATTAAAAGCACAAGACATACAATCAGGAACACCACATGCTTTATGAGAGGGATTAACAATAGGCAACTTATGCATGGTAGACATGGCATTTGTGTTATCCAACTCATGTGTGTCTGAGTTAGTCTCAGTTGCTTTCACAACCTTGACTGGAACTTTTGACACACTTGACTGGGAGACAGCTTTCTCATTAGCATTATCTTCAGCACGGATTTCTTCTTGAATAATAAAAGAGGTCTCATCAAATGGTTCAGCAATTGATTCTTTATAGAGGGGTTCATCAACACCCTTAAGCACATGTGGTACTTCCCTGTCTTTAGCACAGACATGAGGAGGGGAGTTTATGCCTAATTTTCCAATAGCAGCATTGTAATCATAACCTATACTAGATGTTTGATTAACAGCTTGCTTATTGTAAAACTCTTTGGACTTCGAACAAGAATTAAAGTAAGCTTTAACCTTAGCCTCAAGACCGGCGATCTTGTCTTTAAGAATAGTTTCAAGTTGTCTATAACAGTCAACTCTATTCTCTAGAAAAGATACTTGTTTTTTTAATTTATCTTGATTAATGTGCACAAGTCTTAATTCATTGACCTCTTTCTCAAGGTCTTTGATTTGTTGATTTAACAATTCATTATCACGACGAGCACAATCTAAGGAACCTCCTAGATGATAAACTAATTCAGCATCAATAAATTTTACCTCTTTTCTTGACGATGAGGTGTTTGCATCACTAGCCATGAGAGCAAGATTCCCAACTTCTTCATCTTCACTGTCAGTATCATCCCAGCTTCTTCCCTTTGCCAGGTAAGCCCTTTTAGATTTACTCTTTTGATTGGAAGACTGTACCATTATTTCTGACTGTTGAGATTGGTGTTGATATTGTGGTTGTTGTTGTTCATCAGCTACTAGAGCAGTAGACGTGCTGACCACTCTTCCTTTCCCGTAAACTTCCTTCTGCTGAATCTGCTCCAACTCATAAGTCTTTAACACACCATAGAGCCTTTCCAAAGAAATCTCACTCAGATCTCTTGCTTCTCTTATGGCAGTGATTCTATGTTCGAGATGAGTTGGCAGTGTTAAAAGGAACTTTTTGTTGACCTCCCTGATGGAATAGTATTTACCATTAATGTTCAGGTTGTTGATCAATGCATTGTACCTCTCAAACACTTCAGTGATTCCTTCTCCTGGATTGGATTTAAAGTATTCATACTCAGAGGTTAGGATTTCTAGCTTGTTCTCCCTAACTTCCTCTGTGCCTTCATTAATAATCTCAATAGTTTCCCAGATATGTTTGGAATCTTTACAATTCATCACATGTCTATTCATCAAGGGATTAAGGGAATCTACTAAAATTAATTGAAGGCTAGCATCCAGGGAGGCTTCTTCTATTTCAGCAGGAGAGAAATCCTCAGGATCTTTCACATAAGTTCTTGCTTTGGTGATCACCACATCATTTTCTATTACCTCTGGTTCAATAACCATAGGAATTTTTGGACCCTTCTTTAACACTTGCAAATATTTGGGATTAGCCACTTGTAAAAACAGTAGCATCTTCTTCTTCCACATAACATAATTTTCTTTATCGAAAAGTGGAATTTTAACGGTTCCAACTTTTTGTGTAGTCATTATGAATTTTTTGAGTGAATAAAAAATTCAAGAAGTGAAAGAAACATAAAAGTCTAGGATCTAGATTTGTACGTTAATCAGAAGGCTTTGATACCAATTGTTAGGTCCCAATTTGTTTGTAGAAGGGGGGGTTGAATGCAAACAATACCGTTTAATCGAATAAAATGCGGAATAAAAATGTGAAACAAAATTCAAGTTAAATAAAACTTTTATTAAACTTGAAAGATGTTACAACTACGGTATCGGGTATAAGGGATTAATCTCAAATCAATTATTACAAATCTAGAATAAATTCGACATGAACTTTTTCTATTTTTGTAATTAAAAGATCAAATGCTAAATGCGATTTGAGATTAAGTTCTAGGGATTTTAATCCGCTAGATCGATACACAAGAACAAGATAAATAATTCTAGTGGATTGGATTTAACTTTTCAATCTAGAATTTTGATCTTGAATAAAGCAGATGAAAAATAAAATGTTGAGCCTTTGTTTTCTGCTGAGTTCTTGACTTGTGTTTTCTGTTGAATTATTGCATGAATTTCTTCTGCTGTGTTTTTGTTGTTTAAGTAAACAGAACAATCCAGTTTACTCGGCAAGACAATCAAATGAACTGGTATGACAATCCATTTGAACTGGTAGGACTTTCGGTGAGACTATCCTCTTGAACTAGCAAGACAATCCCAATAGCTAGCAAGACAATCAGAATGAACTAGCAAGACTTTCGGTATGACTATCAATTGTCATACCGATTGTCATAGTAGTTCAAATCACATTGTCTTACTGAATTATTAATAGATTTTAATCTAATAATAATTCTGAAAATCCTTAATATTAATTCTGAATTAATTAATCAATTAATCAATTAATTCAATTAATCAATAAATTAATTTTTGCACATATAATTTATTTTCTTAATTAAATTATTTGACTTAATTAATTAATAGAGAATTAATACTAATCTTGAGCAGCAACCATTCTTCTGAAAATCTTCTGAAAATTACTGTCAATTATGAATCAATTCCACCACTTCAATGTTGACACTCGATGTACTGTCTGGTTCATGAGTGACTAACTTCCGTGACATTTCTTCAAGCCTTGACCTTGATACTCTTGATTTTCTTCAGATTAAATCCTTGTAATTAATTGATACCCTGACGAGATCTCTATCACTTGATTAAATCCATAATCTTGATTTATATCACTGAGGCTTGATCAATTTCTTGAGCTTCTTCCAGTGAATTAAGTCTTCAAGTCTGTAGATGAATAACGTTTCTTAACCGTTTGACAGATGTTACTTTGTGAGATCTCTCTGACGATAGATCCACTATTTACTTATTACATTCTTATTTGAGTTGAGTTATATCCTCGAATATACAAATAGGCTATGCCATATGCCTTTCAACCTTGTTGAGCTTTCGCTAACATATAATCTCACACTTTCATCTTTCATAGTGCTAGGGCACTTTAAGGGGTACGCTAGGTCCAGTTGCTTTTTCTTCTATTTATCTCCTACGTTTCCTCTAGTAACTTCTTTATTTTATCTGGTGCCATTCTGTGCGGGGCTTTGGACACTGGCTTCATTTCAGGTGCCACATCAATCATAAATGCATTTTCTTTATCTAAAGGAAATATTGGTAACTCATCTGGAAACATATCTTCAGACTGTAAAATCTTCAAGTTCGGTTTGCTCCTGACTCTTATTTATAATCGCCATAACACTTATATTCTGGTCGCTGTAATCTTAAATCGTTCTTAACAAGTTCTTTACTTTCCTTTGTCCTTTAAACTTCTTCATGTTCTCATTTGGCATCTTCAGAACTATCTTCCATCACGACGGTCTACCTGGGCATCACCCTTGAATAGTTAATCCACTTCTTAGAATAATGTCAAATCCTCTTATCTCAAATGATATCAATTCTTCACAGCTTATTGCCAGAAATATCGATTCCGCCATTGGTACTTACTTATTTAATAACTGCACGTTCTTAACTTGCTATTTCTTTAGTCATAAACTTATTGATTCGACTGGATTGTAACACCCCCAGATCCGGGGTCGGGGATCCGGGTCGTCACGGTCTTTCTTTCCACAATATCACTTCACTTAATTAATAATAATAACCTTATGCTGTGACCCCACACTAACACACACCACAACCCGTTATAGTCTCAGAGATGAAATTTAAATAAGTACAAGTCTTTGAATCCACAATTTAAAAGTTATTACAACCCAAAATGATTACTTGATAAATTTACAGTTAATTGCCATTATCTGCCACAAGTTATAATTATACATAATTGATTCTCAAAAATAGAATGCCTGATCTACCAATAGATCTACCTCTGCAGCTATAGCAGCCACAACATCATCGGGAAGACGCGGGACGCTTCCCATGCGCTTGCACTGGGTCTGCTGGAGTCTGGCCATCTCTCCTAACTGTTGTTGTGTGATGAAGAAATAAAGCAAGAGTGAGCCTTACAGCTCGCAAGATAATACATAGTGATAACAATAATATAAGTATCTAAATGGATACTTACTAGAATCTTTATCGTGAGTAAGGTAATTACTTACTGGATATAAGTTTTAAAACAAGGGATGAAGTTACCAAATACTTCACTATACTTATATCATTTATAAAGCTACTTGAACTACCACTGTTCAAAGTATAATAAAATTCACGAGGTCATCCCATAGATGAGACCACAAATAAAACTTGAAAATATTTGATCTTTGAAATATTTTGAAAAGAGATGAAGTTACGAGATACTTCATTCAATGGATACACCAATAAAAATGTTTGACCCTGTCAATGCTTCGGCAACCACCCATTAGTAGCCTTTCAATCGAAATGCTACGGGTAGTGTTGCAGAATTATCCAAATGGATGATGAACTCATTACGGGAGTTTACCGCGCCAGGAAGACCACTTACGATGATCAGTCGTAGTAGTACAACCCACCATTTTCTACATGTAGAGGAGAACCTGTCGGATTTACTTGTCAACCGAACACTGAACTCCTAAGGAATGGACCGCCTTAGTGGAACTTCCAGGCCATTTGGGCCAATATAATAAGGCTGGGCCGGCGCTACTCGACCACTTATGCCACTCCTAGTTCAGATGAAATCCATGACTCTGAAACGTAAAGCTCGTTTCCCCCTTTCCCCAAGTAGAAACTTGTTGATACGGCTCCACCAAGAAGTCGTATCTAGTTGGAAAGGAAAACTCACCGATATTTCCCAGGCGATGCCTGTTAATGGATTAACTTGTTCCAAGAATTTTACTTCCCGAATATTGGGTAAGTAATCAAAAACTCTTTTACCAAGACAGCAACCTTGTTGCGAATATAAAACACACCACCGAGCCGGATCCCCCATGTTTTGAGCGAGTATTTAAATCCCCTTTTTTAAAAGGAAGATCTTAAATATAAAAATAGTTTTGGGATCCGCTCTCACTTTTAAAAATCATTTTAAAGACTCGAAAACACTTTAAAGAGTGTTTGGAGTAAAACTGATTTAATGAAGTAAATCAGTCCCCAGAATATTTAGAAAATGACTGAATATTATTATTTAAATAATATTCCCATAAAGAATAATCTTTATAAAAATAATTGAAGTAGAAGTATTAAAACTTATACTTGAAACGAGTATTAAATAACCAAAGATATACTTATATGAAAGTATTATCTTTATTTGAATAATCGAAAATAAGTTTGATTATTAACACCTTATTCTTTAATAAAATAAAGAATATATTTCAGCAATTAATCGGAGTCATAGATCCTCAAATGAATATTCAAATAATATTCATTAAATAATATAAACTGAGTCATACGCCCTCGAATGAATATTCAAAATAATATTCAATAATAAAATAAAGTTAAAGCTATCGAATAAACCTTATTCGATTAATAGTTTTGAAAACTATGACCATATATATATAAATATATATATATATATATATATATATATATATCCATATCCATATATACAAAATCTACTCGGGATCCTCGACTCCCGGTTTTAGAAAATATTTTCACCTTTGGGTCCCTATACTAAGGGTATATGCAAGTTACCGCTATCCTCTAGCATAGGTATTATCAACTGAACCAACAGATATATATTCCAAGAATATGAAACAGGCATGCATATATACCATATCACATGCTACAATATATCGCATCATTTGCTAATTATCCAACATGCATCTATCGCAAGATAAGGCAAATACATATATTCATCACAACAACAGTATAACGGATAGAATACTTGCCTGAGCGACTTGGGGGTGAGAAAGGCTCGGGACGAGTCTGATAACCTATAAACAACAAGTAAGTTGGAATTAAACCAAAATCACTTGTAAATCTATACTTTAACTAACTTAGACTCTAACGCTTATTTTGCGCTCACTGATTTGCTTAAGTCACTCGGGTACCCTCGGCTCCACCATTTTTAATAATTTAACCTTTACGAGTTTTAAAGCGATTCCTTCGCGAGTGTCTTACCAACTGCCTAACACACTTACCATAAATGTTTCATACATTAATTAACCCTTTTTGGTCTTTAACCTATGTTTCAAAGTAAGGCGAGGGGTAAGGGTTCGTTCGCGAAACGTCGTTACTTAAAACGGCCGTTTCTCCTAAACCGTTCATCGGAATCGAACGAACTACATATCAAAACGAAGCTCGTAACATGAGCTATATAAACATGGCAGTGGTCATAATCTAGCAGGGGGTTCTCGGGTCCTAATGCTATGCACAAAAACAGTCCAAAGAAAATCGGACGTTACGACGGCTATGTTTACGCGATTTCCCAAATTTTAAACCATTCAAAACCAACCACAAACCAACCTCAAATCCAACATACAACCAACACCCATCCTTATCACATCATAACAATCCCAACCAATTCAATTTAATCATTCATACTTATGCCTAAACTTAACTTTAATCATACTTAAGTTCTTTTAAATCAAAACCACAACAATTACCATTCCATTTCACTACCATTCCAAATCCCAAACTCTAAATCATAACAACAAGCTACAATATCATCCTACAAATCAAAATCACCTTATAATATATAGGAACCTAGGGTTTGGAGATGGTATACCTTCCTTGAAGTGGTGGGTGGATCTAGGAAGCCTTAAGAAGCTTTGAGAAGCCTTAGGAAAGCTTGGATCTTCAAGAAAAACAAGAAAAACTTCAAGTTAAAAACTTGAAAACACTATTCATTGTCTTCTTCTTTGATTAAATGGAGAAGATTGAGAAGGAATTAATGGCTTAAACTCATGGTATAGCCCTAACTAAGCATGAAGATGATTAGGGAATTTACTCACCAATTTAGGAAGCTTGGATCTTGAATTTTTGAAAATTCTTGCCTTTTGAATAGTGAAAAGCCGTGAGCAATGAAGAACAAATGCCTTGGTTCTTTTGATTTTTGATGAAATGATTTTTGCTTGGCTTGGTTGCTTGGTTTTTGTGCTTGCTTTAGTCAATTACCTTTTTGCCCTTGAATTTGTGTGGTTACAAAGCCACCACACCTCCTTCCTTCCCATGTCATGCCTATGTCATCCTCATGATGTCATCCTCCCTTCCTTGTCCTCTTTCTATTGGTTGGATGACATCATTCCCACTAATCCCTTTGATTAACTTCCTAATCGTTTGCCTAATGACCGCTGATCTGTTATACGGTTCGCTTAACTTTCATTCTCGTTTATCGTTTGAAGGATCATACTCGGGATCTTATTACCTAGGTTCCCTTAACCTTTCTCAATACATTATATTCCTTTTTATGATCCTCTATTATAATCCTTTAATTTAAATCCTTTTTATCCTGTTACCTTATACTCAATTCTCTCCGTATCTTGTGGATTTCCGGGAAAAACCAAAGTGTTCGGAATTGGATTCTGACGATCTTTACATACACTTATATACTTCATAGAGTACTAATAATATCCCAGAATATCCATAACAGAACCCCTACATAGTGTGGCGTGAAAAGTTTTCTCATTCAGCTAAAACACTATTCACAAGGGTTACAAAAAGTTGAAAATTTTGGGGTTATTACAGTCTCCCCTCCTTGAAAGGATTCCGTCCCGGAATCAAACAGAAAACAAATGGGGGTACTTTCTTAGCATTACACTTTCTAACTCTCGAGTCAATTTTCCACATTGTGGTTCTACCACCAAACTCTGCCTAGTTTGATAATCCTTCTCCTAAGCACTTGTTCCTTTTCACTCTATAACCCTTCCTGGTTGCTCCATATAGGTTACGTCGGGTTGCATATCTATGCGCTCATATGCCTCTATTTATCTGGCATCTAAATTACACTTCCTTAACATTGATACGTGAAACGCGTTATGACTCGCTACATGTTCGGGGGTAGGGCTAGCTCATATGCTATCTTCCCAATATGTCTTAATATATCCAAGGGTCCAACAAATTGTAGACTTAGCTTTCCTTTCTTTCCGAACCTCATCAATCTTTTCCAAGGGATACCTATAACATTACTAGGTCCCCTATTTCATACTCTTTATCCTTTCGTGTCAAATCAACATACTTATCATGTCCATCTTGGGCTACTACCAGCCGTCCTCTGATTAGATCTATCATATCCTTGGTCCTTTGGACTACTGCGGGTCCGAGCATCTTGCGCTCTACAACTTCATCCTAACATAAGGGAGATCGACATTGTCTTCCCTCAAGGATCTCATAAGGCGACATCTCGATAATGACATATGATCTATTGTCGTAAGATAACTCAATTCGAATTAAGTGATCATTCCAAATTCTTTCAAGTCTATTGCACAGACTCTCGTTATTGCTTTTAGCATTAGAGCTTCTGCTTCTCAATACCCATTCTTTTCGAGTTCGTAATCGCTACTACCTTCCGTTCCTAATATTATACTGGTTATACTTTTGCTCGTTAGCGTTCTATAACCTTTTAATAACCACGTCAACCTTAGTATCACGAATGTGTTCCCATTCCGCATACTACCACCACTTTATTACTCCTTTTTCAGTTGTTTCTATTTTCCAAAATTTGATCAATCAAATAGAAGTAAAGGAATTTGTTGAGAGATCACTATGATCATGAACACTTGTTATATCGCATAGTTAGTACAGAAGGTGGCCAGCCTTTAGTACTTGACAAGCAATTAAACAATAGCTGGTATCCTACTCAGCTTCTATCACACAGATAGATAGTCATTCGGCAATACCTCCCCTTCTGGAAGGGTTGTTCTTCTCAGCTTACATGAAATGAAAAGAAGAGAAAAGAACGAACTGAAGAGAATTGTATATATGAAAAAAATATACTGCCACAAAATATCTGGCTTGGAACCTACCTCTGAACTATAGAGGTTTGTCATAGGAGAACAAAACATATACGTATTTATATCAGCATCAAGCATTATAGCCTCGTATTTCCTATGCCTAAATATTTTCGCTATCCCGTCCATCATTCTATGGACCCACACTCTTCCTCGAGCTTATACACAATCACCTTTGAAACTCCCTCGACATCGAAAATCGAATCTGGGATCTCATTCTATACATCATCGTTACTAGAATTATATGCTTGCACCGCAACCTTCCTCGTATAATAATACGACTCTCTATTGATAAGAAAGAATAAATATACAATAGGTAGATACTCTACTTAATTAGTCTATCAATGATAACTTATACACTACCACGACCCGATTAGTGGTACTCAATCTCAATCACCCATTCCAATACAACTCTCACGGTTGTAATCAGCTCATTACTCGCAGAATCATTGCTGCCTTACTATGGTCCACCACTGACCTACTGTCGTCATTCACTTTTCCATAAAATCTTAATATCTAACCATACGGAGTCCATACATGTCATATCAAATCATTCTAAGGAGGTAACATAATCACCATTCCTGATCCATGAAGAACACTCCTGATCCTGACATACATACATGACATGAAGCAGATAAAATTGCAGAAGAGTTTCGCTCAAAGCAACGATAGCAGGTTAATACCATTCGTAATCATATGCCTTCAATAGAAGACTTAACTCAAAGGTTTGTTTAGTCCTTTTTGAAACATGGTCCTGGCTTATCTCAAGATAGGACCTTCTAAGATAGATAGCCCGTTCATGGCGATTACACGAATTAAACCTTTACCAACTACTATTACGGTTGGGTATTGCACAGTCATCAGAAAGAATGTCAATCTTCCAAACCATAATACAACCTTCACAGCTTTTTTTTAACCATCATCACTGTATTCTTTTGGCACACGCGCCTATAATTATCCACTTACCTTTAAAGTGTCGGCCACCTCTTTGGCCTTTCCTGATAGTAAAATTTCCTTACAGTCAATGTCACATTAACCACCTCCAAATAAATTTCTACCTTATTTCAATCACAGCTTATGTGAAAATGCTTTCCTTAAAATCTGATGAGTAAAAAAAAAATCACCATTTTTCCATAAGTTATTGCCTCAGTCTTTTAGAGGTTAATCACTGTCATGACTGACTCTCAATCATAATTAGAACATCTTTTATCTTAAGTCCTAATTGCCCTGAATAATTTCGACCATTACTGGTTCGATCCATACTTTCTCGTGGTTTAACACGTGCCCCACTTGGCAACATTATAATTACGTCATATTTCCTTTATCAATATTTCTATTCTTGAGAATTTTGAATATTACCTTTCTCCTTGTAAAACCTCTAAGGTTATCCTTGATTCGTTCCTCCTGTATTCCCTAGATACAGGGCATATCAACATACCCTTTACTAATACTAGAACCATTATCTATATGTTTCTGAAAAATTTTCTCCACTGATACTTAAAGGTCATCATTACCTTAATATTTTCCAATTCATACTGTCAAAACTCATACTATCCCTATTAAGGGTGAAATGCCAACCTGTATGCATTCCCCTAGGATTCATTTTAAGTTACCAATGTTCTATCCTTAATTCCACCTTTAAAAGGTACCTGCATCCTTCCATGGATAAATCAAGTCATATATCCTTGATAGATTATCTTATTCATCATTCCCACCTCGATAGTCTATACCTAACTTCATAATAGCATCCTTATTCAATATTGAGGTCAATCCATATGGCCTCCAAAAGATAACAATGGTCATCCGCTTTTCTTTCCTGATTTGGTAATGATAACATGGATGTTCTGGAAGATATTGGTCATGTTCAACGTGAACTTCTTCTTAATAATTCCTTATTTACTTTTGTTGTTTATCTCAACAGTCACCTCAATGTTGGGATACCTCCCATACCTGGCGTCTCCCTTTCTGGGTATCGAGCCACCGGTCTTACATTTCACATTATTGAAGGTCACTTCCTTCATCCAATTTTTCCTGATTTCTTACTTTCTTGTCTCCTCAGTCTATCCGTGTCTCAATATTTATCCTTCGAACTATCTCAAGGTTTCCTCGAATCCTCCCAACTTAAAGGGGGTACAATATATGTATCTCTTATGCCTTCAACCATCAATTTTAACTCATGGTGGATCATCATCCTGACGATTACATACTTTTCTATTTCTATTGCTATGAGTCTTTAGGGTTTCCTCATACCCAACTCCCTTATCATTCCTCAAACTCTATTGCCTTTATATTCCTTTCCACTTCAGTTTCTTTTTATTTTCCTTTCTCTTATCATTATTTCATGAACCAACACAACATAAGCATTGATTTCAAACATCCCGTCATTCTGGATTCGTGTCTTCAGAACGAATCTTGATAACTTTTACAACTTGGATTCATAATTCATCATACTCGTCTGCCTTTGTTCTGGCTCTAAAGCTTTTACACTATTCCATAACCTTGGGAATTACTTTCCCGAAAACAATTGGCTGAACTTTAATCAGTTTATTATAATCTCTTGCTCCGTGCCTTCCTTGGCCTTTCACCAGCAGGTGGTCTCTCTCTTAGGAGGGTGAGTGATAAAAACAGTCTTCTGTGATTCGTCAATCATTTAGAATCTCAAATGATTCCTATATTTCCTTTAGCCAGGCTCTTGCCTCGACTAGGTCAACTTGTTCCTTGGAACTCTGAGAGCTTAACGATTTAAAGGTCATGAAAGAATTTCCTGCCGCATTGTCCCCTCAGGGTGGTGGTTGGGGATAATAGTCTAAGTTCTTTTTAGACAGGTCCATGAATTGCCGTATAGGAGTACCGTCTCGGGTCTCCTTTCCTTACTCGACTTTTTGTTTCCTTAGTATGAAATGTTTCATCCTACTCCCCATAATTGGGGTCATCTTTTAATTTAAAATCCTCATTTTCCACTCCATTATGTCATGGGTTCCTTCTATCTTGATGGCGACCTCCCTGACTATCACGTTCAGGGTTTGCTCTAAATCTTATTCCTCAAACTATGGCTCTCATCTAAGTTCTCATCCTTACGCTCTTGAACTTTCGGAACCCAAGTTCTATAGGAATACCTCATTATTCCCTTATCATCTTTCTCGATATTAATCTTTTATCTAATTGTTGGCTCTCTGCCTTCATTCATCACTTTTTCTGGAACAATATGTTCTCTTCCAATAATTCGGGCTGTATTGCAATCTCAAACAGCTTTTCGGTACCGGCTCCGGTTACCTTCACTTCTATTTCCATTTTCTCAAAATCTCTTATAAACTCTCCAAAAGACATTATCATCTTGAGTCTCTCCTTTTTACTAAGGGCATCAGCCACCATATTGGCTTTCCCCGAATGATAAAGAATCTCCCAATCATTATTCTTGATTAGCTCTAACTGCCTCCTCTGGCATATGTTGAGCTCTTTCTACGTAAGAATGTACTAGAGCACTTATGGCTTAGGTAATTCTCGCACTTCTCTCCATACAAGTAGTGCCTCCAATCTTTAGGGTAAAACTATTGCCACGAGCCTAAGCTCATGGGCGGTGATATCAAATTTCATATTACCTTAATTGTCTTGACGCAGACGCGATTATCTTGCTGTGCTAAGAAGCACCCTAATTCCTTATGCGAAGCATCACTTACAAATCAAAAAATCTCCTTTTTCCATCCGGCAATGCCAGCATAGGGGCCATCACCAACCTCTGCTTCAGTTCTTGAAAGTTGTTCTCGCATTTCTCTGTCCATTCGAACTTCTCAGTCTTACGAGTAAACCGCGTTAAAGGGGCTACTGTCTTTACAAACTTGAACGAACCTCTGGTAGTGACCGACCAATCCTACCTCTGGTAGTCGACCTAACCATGGTCATCAATTCATCAGTGGTCCTTTATTCATTCTTGTCAGGATCCTCCTTGGGATCCTCCTCAACAACTATCCCCTCTAGGACAACCTCCTCAACCGCTACATCCTCAATATCAACATTATCCGGTCCTGCGTTAGGACGCTCTATCGGATCCATAATCTGATCTCCAATAAGTAATAAACATCATCGCATTGTTGCTCCTCAACCTCAGGGTTCGGAATCCCGCTACCATATACGATAACGAACTACGCTACTATCACGATATTTATAAGGGTTCCCATAAGGGTTTTAACTGTCAGTACTACGTTAGGTAGTCCGACTATGAACTTGGCAAGAGTTCTTATTATCTTAGTGAACTTATTATCTTAACGTCCCATCATCTCTGAGGTTTATAACGCTTAGCTCTGATACCATTTCTGTAACACCCCCAGATCCGGGGTCGGGGATCCGGGTCGTCACGGTCTTTCTTTCCACAATATCACTTCACTTAATTAATAATAATAACCTTATGCTGTGACCCCACACTAACACACACCACAACCCGTTATAGTCTCAGAGATGAAATTTAAATAAGTACAAGTCTTTGAATCCACAATTTAAAAGTTATTACAACCCAAAATGATTACTTGATAAATTTACAGTTAATTGCCATTATCTGCCACAAGTTATAATTATACATAATTGATTCTCAAAAATAGAATGCCTGATCTACCAATAGATCTACCTCTGCAGCTATAACAGCCACAACATCATCGGGAAGACGCGGGACGCTTCCCACGCGCTTGCGCTGGGTCTGCTGGAGTCTGGCCATCTCTCCTAACTGTTGTTGTGTGATGAAGAAATAAAGCAAGAGTGAGCCTTACAGCTCGCAAGATAATACATAGTGATAACAATAATATAAGTATCTAAATGGATACTTACTAGAATCTTTATCGTGAGTAAGGTAATTACTTACTGGATATAAGTTTTAAAACAAGGGATGAAGTTACCAAATACTTCACTATACTTATATCATTTATAAAGCTACTTGAACTACCACTGTTCAAAGTATAATAAAATTCACGAGGTCATCCCATAGATGAGACCACAAATAAAACTTGAAAATATTTGATCTTTGAAATATTTTGAAAAGAGATGAAGTTACGAGATACTTCATTCAATGGATACACCAATAAAAATGTTTGACCCTGTCAATGCTTCGACAACCACCCATTAGTAGCCTTTCAATCGAAATGCTACGGGTAGTGTTGCAGAATTATCCAAATGGATGATGAACTCATTACGGGAGTTTACCGCGCCAGGAAGACCACTTACGATGATCAGTCGTAGTAGTACAACCCCACCATTTTCTACATGTAGAGGAGAACCTGTCGGATTTACTTGTCAACCGAACACTGAACTCCTAAGGAATGGACCGCCTTAGCGGAACTTCCAGGCCATTTGGGCCAATATAATAAGGCTGGGCCGGCGCTACTCGACCACTTATGCCACTCCTAGTTCAGATGAAATCCATGACTCTGAAACGTAAAGCTCGTTTCCCCCTTTCCCCAAGTAGAAACTTGTTGATACGGCTCCACCAAGAAGTCGTATCTAGTTGGAAAGGAAAACTCACCGATATTTCCCAGGCGATGCCTGTTAATGGATTAACTTGTTCCAAGAATTTTACTTCCCGAATATTGGGTAAGTAATCAAAAACTCTTTTACCAAGACAGCAACCTTGTTGCGAATATAAAACACACCACCGAGCCGGATCCCCCATGTTTTGAGCGAGTATTTAAATCCCCTTTTTTAAAAGGAAGATCTTAAATATAAAAATAGTTTTGGGATCCGCTCTCACTTTTAAAAATCATTTTAAAGACTCGAAAACACTTTAAAGAGTGTTTGGAGTAAAACTGATTTAATGAAGTAAATCAGTCCCCAGAATATTTAGAAAATGACTGAATATTATTATTTAAATAATATTCCCATAAAGAATAATCTTTATAAAAATAATTGAAGTAGAAGTATTAAAACTTATACTTGAAACGAGTATTAAATAACCAAAGATATACTTATATGAAAGTATTATCTTTATTTGAATAATCGAAAATAAGTTTGATTATTAACACCTTATTCTTTAATAAAATAAAGAATATATTTCAGCAATTAATCGGAGTCATAGATCCTCAAATGAATATTCAAATAATATTCATTAAATAATATAAACTGAGTCATACGCCCTCGAATGAATATTCAAAATAATATTCAATAATAAAATAAAGTTAAAGCTATCGAATAAACCTTATTCGATTAATAGTTTTGAAAACTATGACCATATATATATATATAAATATATATATATATATATATCCATATCCATATATACAAAATCTACTCGGGATCCTCGACTCCCGGTTTTAGAAAATATTTTCACCTTTGGGTCCCTATACTAAGGGTATATGCAAGTTACCGCTATCCTCTAGCATAGGTATTATCAACTGAACCAACAGATATACATTCCAAGAATATGAAACAGGCATGCATATATACCATATCACATGCTACAATATATCGCATCATTTGCTAATTATCCAACATGCATCTATCGCAAGATAAGGCAAATACATATATTCATCACAACAACAGTATAACGGATAGAATACTTGCCTGAGCGACTTGGGGGTGAGAAAGGCTCGGGACGAGTCTGATAACCTATAAACAACAAGTAAGTTGGAATTAAACCAAAATCACTTGTAAATCTATACTTTAACTAACTTAGACTCTAACGCTTGTTTTGCGCTCACTGATTTGCTTAAGTCACTCGGGTACCCTCGGCTCCACCATTTTTAATAATTTAACCTTTACGAGTTTTAAAGCGATTCCTTCGCGAGTGTCTTACCAACTGCCTAACACACTTACCATAAATGTTTCATACATTAATTAACCCTTTTTGGTCTTTAACCTATGTTTCAAAGTAAGGCGAGGGGTAAGGGTTCGTTCGCGAAACGTCGTTACTTAAAACGGCCGTTTCTCCTAAACCGTTCATCGGAATCGAACGAACTACATATCAAAACGAAGCTCGTAACATGAGCTATCTAAACATGGCAGTGGTCATAATCTAGCAGGGGGTTCTCGGGTCCTAATGCTATGCACAAAAACAGTCCAAAGAAAATCGGACGTTACGACGGCTATGTTTACGCGATTTCCCAAATTTTAAACCATTCAAAACCAACCATAAACCAACCTCAAATCCAACATACAACCAACACCCATCCTTATCACATCATAACAATCCCAACCAATTCAATTTAATCATTCATACTTATGCCTAAACTTAACTTTAATCATACTTAAGTTCTTTTAAATCAAAACCACAACAATTACCATTCCATTTCACTACCATTCCAAATCCCAAACTCTAAATCATAACAACAAGCTACAATATCATCCTACTAATCAAAATCACCTTATAATATATAGGAACCTAGGGTTTGGAGATGGTATACCTTCCTTGAAGTGGTGGGTGGAGCTAGGAAGCCTTAAGAAGCTTTGAGAAGCCTTAGGAAAGCTTGGATCTTCAAGAAAAACAAGAAAAACTTCAAGTTAAAAACTTGAAAACACTATTCATTGTCTTCTTCTTTGATTAAATGGAGAAGATTGAGAAGGAATTAATGGCTTAAACTCATGGTATAGCCCTAACTAAGCATGAAGATGATTAGGGAATTTACTCACCAATTTAGGAAGCTTGGATCTTGAATTTTTGAAAATTCTTGCCTTTTGAATAGTGAAAAGCCGTGAGCAATGAAGAACAAATGCCTTGGTTCTTTTGATTTTTGATGAAATGATTTTTGCTTGGCTTGGTTGCTTGGTTTTTGTGCTTGCTTTAGTCAATTACCTTTTTGCCCTTAAATTTGTGTGGTTACAAAGCCACCACACCTCCTTCCTTCCCATGTCATGCCTATGTCATCCTCATGATGTCATCCTCCCTTCCTTGTCCTCTTTCTATTGGTTGGATGACATCATTCCCACTAATCCCTTTGATTAACTTCCTAATCGTTTGCCTAATGACCGCTGATCTGTTATACGGTTCGCTTAACTTTCGTTCTCGTTTATCGTTTGAAGGATCATACTCGGGATCTTATTACCTAGGTTCCCTTAACCTTTCTCAATACATTATATTCCTTTTTATGATCCTCTATTATAATCCTTTAATTTAAATCCTTTTTATCCTGTTACCTTATACTCAATTCTCTCCGTATCTTGTGGATTTCCGGGAAAAACCAAAGTGTTCGGAATTGGATTCTGACGATCTTTACATATACTTATATACTTCATAGAGTACTAATAATATCCCAGAATATCCATAACAGAACCCCTACATAGTGTGGCGTGAAAAGTTTTCTCATTCAGCTAAAACACTATTCACAAGGGTTACAAAAAGTTGAAAATTTTGGGGTTATTACATGGATATTTCATCTTATCAATAAAACCTTGAGAGATATACGATCCAATTGCTCCCACATCTTTCAATACTTTAACACATAAGGTATCCGCAATAATCTTCCACGTCATCACATCCATATTCTAAATAGCATATCACAAATTCTCGTTCTTGGAGATGTATCCCTTATTGAAGTAGATTCCTTTGACTCGTAATGCATCCCTGGCTAGGGCCAGTGATTTGCAATTCTCACCATATGCCCTTGTTTCCTTTCCATGCATGAGAGGTAGATGAGACTTTGCCCGCTGGGTGTATAATATGTTGACTTTTGTTTAAAAAGCTCTCGCAAAGAACAACGGTACAACGAAACAACTAGAAGGATTCACAATTTTAATAAACTTAGAGTTGAAAAGAAAGAAGAAGTAATGATTTGAATATGAATGAGACAACCACATTGGTACTTAAGATGGCTAGTCTTTCATACCGTATGGCATACAGCACATGATTAGGTGGCGTCCCACCCGACTCTTCGTCATTCCGATAAAGTATCTTATCATAACACTGTTTGTCCCAATCAAAAAACAAAACTCGAGGGGAACAATTAAATTTGAAAGGAATGCAAAATCCTTCTTTTTGATATTATCAGAAAGAATTTATAAAGAAAAGGAGTTCAGACATTTTAGGAATTAAAAAGGAATATACGCTGTAATGTTGAGGACGAGGATGGTACCATTGGTCACCATCCACATTTCACTTGTATTCATCTTTCGAGCTTCCTCAATCATTTCCCAATTGTATCACATAATAACTTAGAAGTATGCTAAAATGCCTTCGCAACTAAGCATTATGGTAGATTCTTACTCGTTAAGTCTCGCATCTATAACGTCGCACCTACACGTATAATACTTTAACAATTTGATCATAATGGCATTCTTATCAGATAACCTTGAGTTTCCTCTTTTTAATTTGGAATAACCGTAAATCATTCAACATAACGATCATTTTATTAATAATATTCTTCCTTTAGAAAAGTCTGGAAATTTTCCCAATCTTCTTCGGTCATGCTCAGGCTTCCGTTTAATCAATGAATTCTTCGAACTCTGATAATCCCAGTAATTGGATGAATAGTTATTCCGTACGCTGGTTCTGTTGTTAATCCTATCAGACAATACTTGCACTCACTTCTTCATAATCGCAGGTTACCTTGTTCTCCGAATTAACAATACTGAGTCTGAAACAACATCCTTCCAGATAATCCGGGTCTTTTAACAAATAAGAAACTCAAGTAGTAACTTGAAAACCAAGGTTTAAAACTTATTTTATTCAAAAAGGCTTTTAGAAATTTTGTGAGGAAAAATCTTTTTCGAAAACTTGTTAAAAAATTTTGAAAATTTTGAAAATCACACCTCCGGTTGTCCTTACTGTATGAGTTGGTTGTTTTCCTTCTTATGACCAGATACCAAGTTAAAGAAATGATCACCCAAAGATCCATTCACTTTCATTTATCTCCTTTCCTTCATTAGGTCTATTACTTTCCGTAATCAATGAAAACTTCCGCTGTCGTTGCACGTTATCTTATTCGTAGCTTCACATTAAGGCTCCCATACTGGTAGTACTCCCGTTAACCACTTTGCAATCATTGAGTGGAACAGATTATCCAATAGTCAACAAGTCAGCTAATGTCACATCATCTTGTTAAAATGTTTATCACATCATTACAACACCATTTTCTAATCTCAAGAAATCTTCAGATCCCTAATCTCCTCTAACTCTCTCTTTTCAACACTTTTCTACTTCATTTCACAAGCTAGTCATGAGTGGCCTAATTACTAATAGCTTCTTTTAACCGGATACAGCCATCCTCCAGAACACTTGAATCTTCTTTCTAAACTCCTTCTCACCTTAATTAATATCTTAATACTCACCATTTACTGCCGCTATCGCGTCCCTTCTCGCAAACGCTGTTATTTCGTTGGAAAGGTTTTTAAACTAAGGATGTAGAATATGGTGTATAATAGACAGAAAAGATACATTCATAGTTGAATGTTCATAAGAACAAGAATAAGCAAATGAAGGTTCTTGAATAGGTAGTCTCATATCGAGAGATGATAGAATAGCGTTGAATAACTTGGAGAGGCGCAACTATCATAACCAAAGGTAATACCGCTAATACTGATGGAAGATCAAGGCGCAAATCGAATCTGAGAGAAGATGACGATCCTTAAACGGAAGGTTCCAAACGATCAGTTGATGCAGGGAAATCAGGATCTGCCATTGCCGTTGCCTGGATATCATGTCGCTAGTCAAGAATCCCGAATCGCAACACGAACCGTGCCGGAGACCTACTATACAGTCGCACTCAACCTCACAATGACCTATCTTTCTATTTCCTATTCCTAATCCTAACCCTCTACCCAATCCCGACAATCTAGGCTTGTTTCAGTGACTTATAACCTGTAGCTCTGATACCAACCTGTGGCATCCTCCAAACCCGGGTCAGAAATTTGGGGTCCACAACACATAATCAATATATAAACCTGTATATATAAAATATTATTTGGAATGACCCTGCTTTACATAACCACGGATCGCAAGGTATGGTCGAGTATACAAGTTTCTGTATGTGTAAACAATTCTGTTCCAGTGTTTGGTATATATGATGGATATATATTTGTGGAGTAGTATCTTATTTGTGTGGTTTAGTATCTGGTAAATCAACAAGAAATGGTTTACAAAGAATAAGGCTTACGGCTCAAAGATCAAATGTTGTGGCTCAGGTTCAAGGCTGAAGGATTCAAAATGTGTACAGTATAAAACATAACTATTTTGGGTATTAACAATATATCACAAGAGAATTTAGAAATATTTGCATTGTATTTTGAGAAAGGTTTAGAAATACTTGCCTTATCATAATCGATTTCAACTTCACTTGTACTTGTCTAATGACCCCATTCAACAATCACTCCTCTGTTTCTCTTATGCCTCGCTTCTATCCTCTGATCACTTGCGGTATTTTCTACATGTCAATTCTATTTTCTGATCACCTGCTTCTCTTTCTTACGCCTTGCTTACTCTGCTAGGCATCATAAGTATCTATTAATATTTAACTCATACCATTCTATTCGACCTACACTTCTATCTACCCTTCGTTTTACTCAAATCCGATTAACGGATTGAAAGTTACGCTATAAACAAGTAATCACCGAACATATAGACCGACAGTCAACCAACAAGTCACATATAACACATAACACGTTAAATAATCAATGCCATCCCATTTATAAAGAAGTCTCAGGTCATAAATAGGCTTTCGGTTACTTAAAATGATTTTTAAAACATTTTTCGGAATTAAAACGGGTCGTTGGATCAATTTTGGAGTAATAAACAGGGTTCGGTTGGCCAATTCTGGCTCCAAAATAATTTTAGAATAATTATCGAGCCTTGAAAATAATTTAGAATAATATTTTAAAGCTCGAAACTATTTTTCGGAATTTTTAAATCATTTCTAAATAATTAAATCTAATTAAATAAGTAATTAAAATCAATTAATAATTAATTAAATCAATTAATCAATTAATTTTCGAATTAATTAACCAATTAATCAATTAAAAATTAACTGAAATTAATTAACTAATTAATTCAGATTTATTTTTGAATTAAAATAAATTTTCGGAATTAAAATACTAATTTTTAGAATTTTCAGAAATTAAAAATGAATTTTTATAATCAAAATAAATAGGAAATATGATTTTTAAATATTTTTAAAACAGGAATCCAACTTTTGCAAACTCTGGAAAGTTCAGGGACTGACCAGAAAACAGTCGGGTTCGCCGGAGAACTCAACTCCGGCCTCCTCCCACCACCACAAACTCCAGATTTAATCTATACTTCACAAGGAACACAACCATGCCATCAATTCATTCTAATCAACCCGAAATTAGCCGAAAAATGATCAAGAATCTCGCCGGTTTCCGGCGAGTTCGACGAAAACTTTAAAACCTAACTCCCTCTTTTACAGACCTCGTTGATTCATGAAACTTATACGACTAGATTGCAAATTTCACAGAGAACACAACCCACTATAACACAACATCAATCTATCACAGAATAAGAAACCCCCAAATTTCAATTAAGAACATTCATACGGGTTATAAACCCTAATTTTAAAATTCGAAAATCAAACTCAAATTTGAACATATTATTGAACTCCAAATCAGACGTATGACATATGAAAATCATCAGGAAAACAAGCTCTACAACATGCAATCATCAAATCATACAAACAATCATCCGAACAAAAATTCATATTTTTAATAATTTTAATTCGAAAATAAATAAATTTTCAGAAAATAAACCTTTGGTTCTGCAGTGAAACAAAGCTCAGAATCTAATTGAACACTTCAAATCCTTCGTTTTGGTTACTCAAGCTTTGAAAACAGAGATCGGTAACGCCTTCGTTTTGCTGTTTGATTCTTAGAACAGTTTATGTAATTAGGGTTTTTCTCTGAAAATTATAGACATAACTATCTGCAAATGATTTTGATACGAAATAAAATACGGTAAAAGGCTATTTATAATTACGGAAAATTAGTATCCCGTTGGATCATTCCGAATATAAAATGGTACGTTTATTTGTAAAAACTGATCCAAACGGTATCTGTTTTCGAGATAATTATCCAAATTAGTACAATTTGTACTGCGGTCTTGGTCTCAGCGCCTGGTTACACGTATTACGAGGTGATAATTGTGATAGTTTAATAAAAAGCTCCCGTTTCTCGAAAATACGAGTTTTATTGATTTACCGAAACGAATATTATATCGAAAATGTTGCGCCGGGACCCGCGCAGGACAAACCGTACGCCGGATCGAAAAAGTCGAAACATGGAATATGCTCGGAATATTACAATTAGGTTAGGAAGGAGTTCTCGGAAAAGTTTCGGGTTCTAAAAACGTAACAACGGATGACGTCGGTTGGTTCCCGTTTTTATAAAATAGATTTTAAATACTCAGAAAAAGATTTTAGAAATTTCAGATGATTCTTATAAATCCATAACCCAACATAAAAATAATTAGGAAGATATGACAATTATCTATATTTTATTTTGGACATATAAAAATTAAAATACTCAATTAATATTATTTTTGAATATCCAAGTACAGATAACATTTAACAATTAACTCACAGAATAGATACTGTACACACATAATAATTGTATAATAGCAAAAATAATTACACGATATAACCCGGATATTACAGTTAGCGTTCTATAACCTTTTAATAATCACGTAAACCTTACTATCACGAATGTGTTTCCATTCCGAATACCACCATAACTTTACTACTCCTTTTTCAGCTGTTTCTATTTTCCAAAGTTTGATCAATCATATAGAAGTAAAGGAATTTGTTGAGAGATCACTATGATCATGAACACTTGTTCTATTGCATAGTTAGTACAGAAGGTGGCCAGCCTTTAGTACTTGACAAGCAATTAAACAACACATGGTATCCTACTAGGCTTCTATCACACAGATAGATAGTCATTCGGTAATACTTCCCCTTCTGGAAGGGTTGTTCTTCTCAGCTTACATGAAATGAAAAGAAGAGAAAATAGCGAACTGAAGAGAATTGTATATACGTAAAAACTTTGTTGCCATAAATATCTGGCTTAGAATCTACCTCTGAACTATAGAGGTTTGTCATAGGAGAACAAAACATATACGTATATATATCAACATCAAGTATTATAACATCGTATTTCACATGCCTAAATATTTTTTCTATTTTGTCCATCATTCTATGGACCCATGCTCTTTCTCGAGCTTATACACAATCACCTTTGAAACTCCCTCGACATCGAAAATTGAATCTGGGATCTCATTCTAGACATCAACGTTACTAGAATTCTATGCTTGCACTGCAACCTTCCTCGTATAGTAATACGACTCTCTATTGATAAGAAGAATAAATATTAAATAATCGACCTAGTTTTTCTATCAAAGATAACTTATACGTCAACGAGACCCGATTAGTGGTACTCAATCTCAACATCCATTCCAATACAACTCTCGCGGTTGTAATCAGCTCATTACTCGCAGAATCATTGTTGCATTACTATGGTCCACCACTGACCTACTGTCGTTATTCACTTTCCATGAAATCTTAATATTTAACCATACGGAGTCCATACATGTCGTATAGAATTCTTCTAAGGAGTTAACATAATCACCATTCATAATTCATGAAGAACACTCCAAATTCTGACGTACTTTCATAACATGAAGCAGATAAAATTGCAGAAGAGTTTCAATCAAAGTAATGATAGCAGGTTAATACCATTCTTAATCATATGCCTTAAATAGAAGACTTAACTCAAAGGTTCGTCTAGTCCTTTTTGAAACATGGACCTGGCTTATCTCAAGATAGTACCTTCTGAGATAGATAGCCCGCTCATGGCGATTACATGAGTTAAACCTTTACCAACTACTATTACGGTTGGGTATTGCACAGTCATCAGAAGGAATGTCAATCTTCCAAACCATAATACAACTTTCACAGCTTTAACCATCATCACTGTATTCCTTTGGCACAAGCGTCTATAATTATCCTCTTACCTTTAAGGTGTCGGCCACCTCTTTGGCCTTTCCTGATAGTAAAATTTCCTTACAGTCAATGTCATTTTAACCACCTCCAAATAAATTTTCTACCTCATTTCAATCACTGCTTATGTGAAGATGTTTTCCTTAAAATCTGATGAGTAAAAAAAATATCACCATTTTTCCATAAGTTATTGCCTCAGTCTTTAGAGGTTAATCACTGTCACGACTGACTCTCAATCATACTTAGAACATCTTTTATCTTAGGTCCTAATTACCCTGAACAATTTCGACCTTTACTGGTTCGATCCATACTTTCTCGTGGTTTAACACGTGCCCCACTTGGCATCATTATAATTACGTCATATTTCCTTTATCAACATTTCTATTCTTGAGAATTTTGAATATTACCTTTCTCCTTGTAAAACCTCTAAGGTTATCCTTAAATCCTTCATCAGGTACACCCTAGGCACAGGGCATATCAAGATAACGTTTACTAATACCAGAATCATTGTCTATATACTTCTGAAAAATTTCTCCAATGATCCTTAAAGGTTGTTGTTACCTTAATCCTTTCCAATTTATAATGTCAAAACTCATACTATCCCTATTAAGGGTGAAATGCCAACCTTTATACATTCCCCTAGGAGTCATTCTAAGTTACAGATGTTCTATCCTTAATTCCACCTTTAAAAAGGTACATGCATCCTTCCATGGATAAATCAAGTCATATATCCCTGATAAAGGTGTCTTATTCAATCATTCCCACCCAGATAGTCTATACCAATTTCACAATAACATCCTTATTCAAACTGAGGTCAACACATATGGCCTTCAAAAGATAACAATGGTTACCCGCTTTTCTTTCCTAATTTGGTAATGACAACAGGGATGTCCTGGAAGATATTGGTCGTGTTCAACGTGAACTTCTTCTTAATAATTCCCCATTTACTTTTGTTATTTATCTCAACAGTCATCTCAACGTTGGGATGTCTTTCATACCTAGCGTCTCCCTTTCTGGGTATCATGCCACCAGTCTTACACTTCACATTCTTGAAGGTCACTTCCTTCATCCAATTTTCCTAATTTCCTACTTTCTTGTCTCCCCAGTCTATCCGCGTCTCATTGTTTATCCTTCGGACTATCTCAAGGTTTCCTCGAATTTTCCCAACTTAAAGGGGGTACAATATGTACATCTCTTATGCCTTCAACCATCAACTTTTAACTCATAATGAATCATCCTCATCCTGATGATCACATACTTTTCTATTTCTATAACTATGATTCTTTAGGGTTTCCTCATACCCAACTCCCTCATCATTCCTCAAACTCTATTGCCTTTATATTCCTTTCCACTTCAGTTTCTTTTTTTTCCTTTCTCTTACAATCATTTCATGAACCAACACAACATAAGCATTGATTTCAAACATCCCGTCATTCTGGATTCGTGTCCTCAGAACGAATCTTGACAACTTTTACAACTTAGATTCATAATTCATCATACTCGCCTGCCTTTGTTCCGACTCTAAAGTTTTTACACTATCTCTCTATCTTCCTTAGCCTTCCACCAGCGGGTGGTCTCTCTCTTAGGAGGGTAAGTGACAAAAACAGTCTTTTGTGATTCATCAATCATTTAGAATCTCAAATGATTCCTCTATTTCCTTTAGCCAGCCTCTTGCCTCGGCTAGCTCAGCTTGTTCCTCGGAACTCTGAGAGCTTAGCGACTTAAAGGTCTTGAAAGAATTTTCCACCGCATTATTTCCTCAGGGTGGTGGTTGGGGATAATAGTCTAAGTTCTGTCTAGAAAGGTCCATAAATTGTCGTATAGGAGTACCGTCTCGGGTCTCCTTTCCTTACTCGACTTCTGTTTCCTTAGTCTGAACATTCCCTCCTCCTCCCCATAATCGGGGTCATCCTACATGTTTTAAATCCTCATTTTCCACTTCATTATGTTATGGGTTCCTTCTATCTTGATGGCGACCTCCCTGACTATCACGTTCAGGGTTTGCTCTAAATCTTATTCCTCAAACTAGCTTTCATCTAAGATCTCATCTTTAAGCTCTTGAACATTTGGAACCCAAATTCTGTAGGAATACCTCATTATTCCCTTATCATCTTTCTCGGTATTAATCTTTTATCTAATTGTTGGCTCTCTGCCTTCATTCATCACTTTTTCTGGCACAATATATTCTTTTCCGATAATTCGGACTGTATTGCAATCTCAAACAGCTTTTCGGTACCGGCTCCGGTTACCTTCACTTCTATTTCCATTTTCTCAAAATCTCTTATAAACTCTCCCAAAGACATTATCATCTTGAGTCTCTCCTTTTTACTAAAGGCATCAGCCACCACATTGGCTTTCCCCGAATGATAAAGAATCTCCCAATCATAATTCTTGATTAGCTCTAACCGCCTCCTCTGGCGTATGTTGAGCTCTTTCTACGGGAAAATGTACTAGAGCACTTACGGCTTAGGTAAATCTCATACTTCTCTCCATACAAGTAGTGCCTCCAATCTTTAGGGCAAAACTATTGCCACGAGCTCAAACTCATGGGTGGGGATATCGAATTTTATATTCCCTTAATTTTCTTGACGCGTACGCGAGTACCTTGTTGTGCTGTATAAGAGCACCCTAATTCCTTATGCGAAGCGTCAATACAAATCACAAAATCTCCTTTTTCCATCCGGAAATGCCAACATAGGGGCCATCACCAATCTTTGCTTCAGTTCTTGAAAGCTGTTCTCATATTTCTCTGTCCATTCAAACTTCTTAGTCTTACGAGTAAGCCGCGTTAAAGGGCTATTATCTTTACAAACTTGAATGCACCTCTGGTAATGACCGGCCAATCCTACCTCTGGTAGTCGCCCTAACCATAGTCATCAATTCCTCAGTGGTCCTTTATTCATTCTTGTCAGGATCCTCCGCGGGATTCTTCTCAGCAACAATCCCTTCTAGGACAACATCCTCAACCGCTACATCCTCAATATGAACATCATCCGGTCCTGCGTTAGGACGCTCTATCGGATCCATAATCTGATCTCCAATAAGTAATAAAGCATCATCGCGTTGTTGCTCCTCAACCTCAGGGTTCGGAGTCCCGCTACCATATACGATAATGAACTACACTTCTATCATGATATTTATAAGGGTTCCCATAAGGGTTTTAACTGTCAGTACTACGTTACGTAGCCCGACAATGAACTTGGCAAGAGTTCTTATTATCTTAGTGAACTTATTATCTTAATGTCACATCATCTCTGAGGTTTATAACGTTTAGCTATGATACCATTTCTGTAACACCCCCTAATCCGGGGTCGGGGATTCGGGTTGTCACTAGTTCCATTTCCCTTATCAATACTTAATCTTAACAGTCAACGAACTACTGCGTACTGTGACCCCACAATACACACACACACACACACCACAAGTTATAGTCTCAGAGATGAATACCAAAAATAACATAAGTTATTTTATTCCACAATTATAAACCATTTCACCATAAAAAGGGTTTCTGAATAATTTACATATTCTTTGCCATTATTACAATTCATAAGTATACATAAGTCTAGCACAACAAAAGTTGAAAGCCTAGCCTACTGGTAGCTCCTACCTCAGCTACAACGGCATCAATGCCTATAGGAAACTACGGAACGTTTCCTAACCGCTCACGAATTGGGAGCTTGATCCTGTTCATCTTGTATATCTGTTGTTGTGTAATGAGAGAAGAAAGCAAGGGTGAGCAACAAGCCCACCAAAATAATATGTATAATGATTAACAATATATGAGCATTCTCATAGTACTCATGAAAGTCTTGGTCAAAAGAAATGAACCAAGTTTGTTATCTTAACGCGACCAAGTCGCAAAATATTCAGTATATATACATATATACTTTTCACAATCTCTGAAATCCTCTGACCTGTATAACATCCACAGAGTTCCAGTTTATAACTGTATAAAAATATCGTTGCAAGGTGATCTCATATATCTAACCTTGTCTCAACGTTTTTGTGAAAATCTTTGTCATGCACAAGATAATCATTTACTAGATATAAGTTTAAAAGATGAAGTTACAAGATACTCCAATATACTTATATCTTTTCCGAATACTACTTGAACTACCACCGTTCAAGGTATAATCCGTTTCAAAAGTTCATCACATAGATGAGACTACAAGATAAGATTTGAATAGGTTCAATCCTTGAAATATCATTATAAATAATGAAGTTACGAGATACTTCATTAAGTCCCGATATATATATACACCTATATATATATACATTTCATACACTCCTTGAAAACCTCTATTATGAAAATTATGAACAGAGTTGTAATATCCAATGAATTTGGAAAGGAGAAAATCTTGGCATAAACCCGATATCTTGCTGATCAGGCAAAGATACCAATAAGTAACCTTTTCTAATGTAGATGGATGAATTCCTCACCGGTCATCACCCTGGCCGCATTCGGACCTCGCGCTAGACCGTTACCCGGCCACTCACGCGTGGATGGACTGTCACCCAGCCTCTTACACCTTCATAGACCGTACCCCGGCCCGTCGCTTATGCCGAATCAATCAGATGGACTTACTTCCCGAACATTGGGCAAGTAATCAAATTGTTGTCTCAAAATAGCAACCACGTTGCGAATATAAAATACACCATAGAGCCAGATCCCTCAGGTTATGAGCGAGTATTTAAATCTCCTTTGAAAGGAAGATCTTAAATATAAAAATGAGTTTTGGGATCCGCTCTAACTTTTAAAAATCATTTTGAAGACTCGAAAACATTTTTAAGAATGTTTGGAGAAATGCTGATTTAATGAAATAAATCAGTCCCGATATATTAGAAAATATCTGAATATTATTATTTAAATAATATTCCCATGAAGAATAATCTTTATAAAAATAATTGAAGTAAAAGTTTTAAACCTTATACTTGAAATGAATAATAAATAACCAAAGATATACTTATATGAAAGTACGATCTTTATTTGAATAATCAAAAGTGAGTTTGATTATCGACACATTATTCTTTAATAAAATAAAGAATATTATTTAATAAATAAGCGGAGTCATAAGTCCTCAAATGAATATTCAAAATAATATTCATTAAATAAAATAAAGCGAGTCATAAGTCCTCGAATGAATATTCAAATATTATTTATTAAATAAAATAAACCGAGTCATAAGTCCTCGAATGAATATTCAACTAATATTCATTAAATAAAATAAAGTTATTGAATAAACCTTATTCAATTAATAGTTTTGAAAACTATATCAATATATATATATGTAAATATATATATATATAATATACTAGGGAACATCGACTCCCGGTTTTAGAAAATGTTCACCTTGGGGTCCCCTATACTAAGGGTATACGCAATTACTGTTTATCTCTAGCATAGGTATTATGCAACTGAATCAGCAGATATATGTATCAAGATTACGAAACAGGCATGCATATATACCATATAACATGCTCCAATATATCGCAAGAATTTGCTAATTAACCATCATGTATCTATCACAATATAATGCATATACATATGTATACATCACAACAACAGTATAACGGGTAGAAAACTTGCCTGAGCGACTGGGGGTGGTAAAAGTCCTGGGATGAGTCTGGTAACCTATAAACCACATATAAGTTGGAATTAAACCAAAGCCGCTTAAGAATCTATACTTTAACCAATTAGACCCTAACGTTCGCTTTTGCGCTTAACGATTCACTTAAGTTGCTCGAGTACCCTCGGCTCCACTATTTTTAATAAATTAACCATTAAGGTTTTAAGGCGATTCTTTCGCGAGTGCCTTACCAACTGCATAATACACTTCACATAAATGTTTCATACTCCAATTAGTCTTTTAAGGTCTTTAACCTATGTTTCAAAGTAAGGCGAGGGGTAATGGTTCGTTCGCGAAACGCCGTTACTTAAAACGGTCGTTTCTCCTAAACCGTATATCGGATTCAAACGAACCACATAAAACGAAGCTCGTAACATGAAGTATCTAATCATGGCAATGGTCAAAACTTAACAGTGAGTTCTCGGGTCCTGATGTTAAGAACAAAAACAGTCTAAAGTAAACTAAAGTAAATCGGACATTACGACGGCTATGTTTACGCGATTACCAATTTTTATTCTACTCCAAACCAACCACCAATCAACCACAATTCATTCATACAACCAAAATCGATCCATATCATATTACAACAGCCCCAATACCTCAAGTTCTCCAATTTATATTATTCTCAAACATGAATTAAAACTATACTTAAGTTCATTAATCAATAATCCAAGAATTACAACTCCAACTCATTACAAAACCAACCACACTCTAAGTATACAAGAATCATGCTTCTCATGAACCATAACAATAAAACTAAACCTAATACTCAAAGTAAAGTTAGGGTTTGGAGGGGTTATACCTTCCTTGGAGAGTGGAGAATCAAGTAATTAACTTGGAATCACCCTTAAAAGTCCTTATCCAAGCTTAATCTAAACAAAAACTCAAGAACAAAAATTTAAGTTCTTGAAAAACACTATTCACCCTCTTCTTCCATGATTTTTAGGAAGAGATTTTGAATGAATTTGAAGCTCAAACTTATAGGATAGCTATATCTATGCATAAGAAACCTTGGATAATTACCTCATGATTTAACAAAGCTTGGATCTTGGTTTTGGATTTTTCTTTCCTTTGAAAATGAAATGAGGTCGAGAGCTTCTTCTTGAATAATGAAGTTAACTTTGTGTTTTTTGATTTGTGATTTTTTTTGCTTGGTTGTTTTTTTTGTTTTGCTTAATTACCTTTTAACCATGGTAACATTTGCATGGCCAAGAATCAACCAACAACACACTTCCTTTTTGTCATGCTTATGTCACCTTGTTATGTCATCCTCCCACACTTGTCCTCTTCTTATTGGTTTGATGACATCATCCTCACTAACCTCTTTGATTAGCTACTAATTACTTGGCTAATGACCGCTGATCTGTTATACGGTTCGCTTAACTTTCGTTTTCGTTTATCGTTTGAGGGATCATACCAGGGATCTTATTACTTGGGTTTTCTTATCCTTTCTCAATACATTATATTCCTTTTATGATCCTCTCCTAATATCCTTGAATTTAAATCCTTTTTATCCTGTTACCTTATACTCAATTCTTTCGGTATCTGGTGGATTTTCGGGAAAAATCAAAGTGTTTGAATTTGGATTCTGACGATCTTTATATACACTTATATATCATATAGAGTGCTAATAAGATCTCAGAATAACAATAAAAGAACCCCTACATAGTGTGGTATGAAAAGTTTTCTTATTCAGCATAATCAGCAAAATCACTATTCATAAGGGTTTCAAAAATTCCAAAAATTGGGGTTATTACAGGTGTTTCTTATCTGTTAAGTTCTGATGTTTGTAAATCTTATGGGTGTACTAAGTGCTGATAAGTCTTACTTATCAAAAGAAAAATAAAGAAAAGAAATAAATATCAGGTACTCCTTTGAGATCTAGAGAAAAATGTATGTGGAAGGAAAGACCCAAGTGCATTGCTGATATTAAGTAATATGCATTAGAAAAGCAAAATAAAATTTTCTTGGTGACTTTTCACATTCTCTGATTACTGGAGAAATACTCTAATAACAGCATAAATTCTGATAAGCAGTCGTGACTCACTTACACTGAGAAGCCACTGTAAAAAGGAATTTTAAAAGATGCATAAAATGAGCACAAAACAGTTGAGGTGGACTCATACATGAACTCATTCTATAGTAGACTTCAGACTAATGACAGATTTTGAGCAAAGTTCTTAGTTATGCCTTATTTCTAAGATATACTGAAGTGAAACAGACTTTACTTTTTGTCTGACATTTAGCTTAAAGCACACACTTCCACTCCATATGAATGATGAAAATTACTGTGGTGATCAATGTTGTTTTAGATGAACATTTTTAGTGTCAGTTGCATAAATTCTGAGGACAAATTCTGATGGAACGTCTGATAATTAAGTTCTGTTGAAACCATATCAGTATTTGTGTAAAGAATTACAGAAATAAACATTCACTTTTTGAGTTAAGAAGCCATATTCTGATGACTTTTAAATTCTGATAAAAATCAAGTTCTGATGCTGACGTGGTAGTATTTATTTACTTGATTTATTTTTGGTCATTACTTGAACGGTTATATTTTATCAGATTATTGGTTTATATGAGATAAAGACAATCATAATCATTTGTTTAGTGGGAACATTTTTTTTTAAAACTGCAAGTGTATAGTAATTATTACTTATTTCCCGTGCCCATTAACTACTGTCTTAACTGCTGCATGCCTGACAGGTGTATAGTCTGTTCTACTTCTCAATAACTGTTGTCACGTGGGGTGTCTAAGTAAAAGAGATAAAAGATTTTCAAATCTTTTATTTACATTTCTATTCTATCAACTCTCTCTCTTTTTCTTATTCTCTAATATTTTCTGACGGTTTACTATACAGACATTTTCTCAAACACTTTTCAGGCATTCTAAATTCTCACTCGTTTTCAATGGCACCCAAGGATATAATTTTTGATGGAGAAAAGTTCGTCCTTAACAACTATGCTGCCATTCTCACTAAGAGTGAAGCTCCATCAAAACTTCATTTTATCCAGGATTTCTTATCTCATAGTGAAATTGGGTTCGCATTGACACAACCATCCAGTATATCTGGAACTCAAGTTCTGACATTCTGGCGAACTGGGTTATATGATGATGGTGGTAAGAATGGGACTCCAAGCATCATGTTTACAGCAAATAAAGTTGAGTATGTTGTTATTCCGGGAGCAGTCCGAAAAGCTCTACACCTACCTGAATCCTGTCAATTTAGTTTTGCTGTTGAGGAGCCACTGCTACAACAAATGATGGCAAGTCTTGGATATGAACAGAGTTTGGCTAAGTTGGGTCAACTCAAAAGCCCATATATTCGAAGGGAATGAAGCTTCTTCTTCGATTGCATCACGAAGACGTTTGCCAACAAATGCTCCAATTTTAATGTTATTCCCATTCTGAGTCAGCAAATTGGGTATGCACTCCTAAAACAGTCTCATTTTGATTATGCAAAGACTGTGTTATGTTTTATAGGAGATAGAATGAAAGAGGACAGGAATGTAGTTTACTTTTCTAGGTTCTGTCAATTAAGTTACAATTACTGTACAGAAGATGAACCAAAACTAGCAGGTGAACTCATAGAACCTTTTAGGTTAGCAAAAAGGGCTTTTACTGATCTTTTAACTGCTGACAATAAGAAGGGATTTTTGAGACCCCTTAGCATTCCTTTATCAGTAAAGCAAGCTCTTGTAAATGCTGATGCTGCTACATATTCATTGCTATATCCCGATGTCCAACCCACCAACACACAACAGCCATCAGCACCTACTCCTGTCACTCCACAACAGATTTTTCTTGGATCATACTTATCAGGTGTATAGTTGTTATGTTTGTCAATCCCTACTTTCATATTTCTATTATTTTTCTTTTTAGCCTCTGTTTTAACCTCAATCTTTTCTAGTCTGTCATTCAATTTCTTGATGGACAGATGACCAATATTCACTTTCTTCTCCTTCTTCACTTGACTAGATTCTCCTGAAAAAAAGTTTTTGGAAACTGATCCATATTTTTCATTTAACTTGGCAAGTTTGGCTTTACTCACAGGTTTACTCACAGCCGACGGATGAAGATTTATGTCACTCGACGGATAATCTTTTTGATTATCCGACGGATGACTCTCACCATCCATCGAGTCTACATCTGTTAGCAATCCTTCAACCAAATTGGATTCCAGCTTCTCTTTACTCTTTTTCCAGGATGCATCACAGAAGGACTCAATTCCTTGAACTTTGGTGATTTGAGCATGGACATCTCTAGATGATTTCCATGCCTTAATCACCTCCTGCTCTCGTTCAAGCTGCTTCTTTAAAATCTCTTCTTTCTTCAAGGACTCAATTAATTCATCCTTAGCAATCTTACATTCTATTCTCAATTTTTCAAATTCAATAAACTGAGACTCTAGCACATTATTCCTCTCACTTAAAAACAAATTGTTTTCTTTGATTTTAGCATTTTCCTTAGTGAGGGACTTAAGTGTAACACGCAAATGATATAATTCTGTAGACATGTCATTAATTGCATCATTACACTCAGCTTTAGATAAATGTGCAAGGTTAGTGGTGATTACCCGATTACTTGAAAAACTTGTCTCTGTTTCATCAGACTTGGCCATTAGGGCTAGATTGACATAGCTGACATCTTCATCCTCATCCAGACCATCTGCTGCCCAGTCATTTTCTTGTGTAATAAAAACACTTTCCTTTTGTTTGAGCAACTCAAAATACTTCTGTTTATAATCCACAGGCTCAAACTTCTTCTTGCTGGAATCTGACTTTCTACACTCACTGGCAAAGTGCCCTGCCAAGCCACATTTGAAATATTTGAATTTTGATTTATCCACCATGTTTCTATTTGGCTTAGTTGCTCCAAAGTTCTTCTTGAACTTGCGATTGGCAAATCTTCTGGAAAGAAATGCAAGATGTTCATCAATATCATCCATATCATCTTGGCTCAAAGAATCTTCATTTTCTGCTACCAGCCCCTTGCCCTTGTTTTCACAGACCTTTGAAGTAGACTCAACAACTTCTATCTTCACCTCTTTCTCTTTCTCCAACTCAGCAACCAGTGCTATGGACCCTCCTTTCTTCTTTCCTTTCTCCATCCTCTTATCTTGCTCTATTTCAAGCTCATAAGTTTTCAGGATGCCATACAGTCTCTCCAAGGTAGACTCTTTGTAATCCTGAGAATTTCTCAGTGAGACTGTCATTGGTTTCCATTCCTTTGGAAGAGATCTAAGGAACTTCAGATTGGAGTCTTTTGTCTGGTAGACTATTTCATGCAACTTCGGAGCATTTAGTAGTTTTGAAATCTACTAAAAATGTCAGTGAGAGACTCACTATCTTCACAATGAAAATGCTCATATTGCTGAATTAACAGCTACATCTTATTTTCTCTAACTTGCTCAGTACCATCACAGATAATTTGTATGGTGTCCCAAACCTCCTTGGTTGTCTTGCAATTGATGATATTGTCAAACATGTCACCATCAACTCCATTGAATAAAATATTCATGATCTTTTTGTCCTTCCTGACTTGCTCAATATCAGGTTCTGACCATTCATGTCTAGGCTTGGGGACTGAAGGCTCATTACTAGTAGCAGCTCTCATTGGAACGTGAGGACCTCTCTCTTTGCAATCAACATAGGCCTCATCTTGAGAAAGAATATGTAGGTGCATCTTCACCTTCCAGTGATGATAATTGTCTTTATCCAGAAATGGAATTTTGACTCCAACATCCCTCTTGTTCATCTTGCTGTTTTATTGTGATCTTTAAACTCTTTGTACTTCAAGAGCTCGCTCTGATACCAATTGTTATTCCTTAACAATACAATAAGAATTACAGAAGGGGGGTTGAATGTAATTCTGGCTTCTTTTTAAGATTTACGAAAAATGGTTATAACTCAATAATATATATATGTGTTTGATTTGCAAAGTGCGGAATGAAAGAATTATAGAAATCAAGACACAAGTAATAAAAACACAAGTCTTTAAAACTTTCTGGTGGATTTGAATGCATCCACCAGATATATATATATATATATATATATATATATATATATATATATATCGAGAGAACTCTGTGTAGCTCAAATAAGCTCACAGCTGCTTACAAGTATGAACAACTAAAACTTGCAGAGAAGTGCTAAATGATACAACTTATAAATGTTTCTCTGAGAATGTATTTTCTTAGTCTAGTTAGTTGTTGTTCTACTTGCTGTACTAGGTTTGTATATATCACCAAGTTTACATAGCAAAAAAGATAAGATAATAAAACAAAACTATCAAGTCTAACTTTATGCTACTTCATTACTCTATTTCAGCATCTTTGAAAACCTTCATAGCTTGCATGAAAATGGTAATGCTTCTTTTTTCTCATTTTCCTACTAAACAGGCTGCCACATTCCTTTTGCAAACACCCAATGTATGTGACTGTGTTGTCACTGTCAACAGATGTTTGAATTGATCATCTATCGGGTACATGCTTGTTATCCGTCGGGTTGCCTTGTTGATCATCCGTCGGATAGCTTTGTTAGTCATCCGTCGGGTAGCCATTTATCACTTGACTCCATTTCATTTATGCAGAATTACAAGACATCTTATATTTACATTTAGACAACCTATTATGCACATCTACTAGCAGTCTCCATGACTCATAAGCTACTACAGAAACTATACGAAGTTGTTTGCGGAAATGTGCTACATGACTTATTGTTACACAAGCTACTCACCCGATGGATATCAATTACTCATCCATCGGGACTACATTGAATTATCTGTCAGGACTATAATTGATCATCCGTCGGGTGCTACAAAATTCACCAAGTTAAATCTACTAAGGTGTTTTGTTTAGCTTATCATCAAGTACACAACATATTCCTAATACTAATGCTTATAACAAATAAGAAACTCAAGTAGTAATTTGATAACCAAATTTTAAAACTCATTTTGTTTAAAGATCTTTTAGAAATTTTGTTAAAAAAATCTTTTTCGAAAACTTATTTTAGAATTTTGAAAATCAAACATTTGGTCGTCATTACTATATGAGTTGGTTGATGTTCTCTTCAACCGCAACAAGGTACCTAATTAAGGAAATGGTCACATAAAAGTCCACCTACTTCAGCATATCTTCTACCTTTTATTGGGTTCATTTCGCATTCACTTATCGATAAAAAATTCTATTTACCGTTGCAATTTTATCTTATTCATAGCTATATCTTCAATGTTGATATCTGGTACTACCTTAATACTCGCATCATCGTCTTTGATGTCATAATTATAATCAATCGGAATAATACGATGTCCTATCCGAAGATAAGGTTGTATCTTCATTATGTACTAACTTTAAGTGTACCTAATAAGGTGGATGTGTCGTTACTTGCGTGATGTCCGAAAAGTGATAAGAAACTTCTTGCAATGGCGGTGCCTTTGAAACTTGCAACGTTGGCTCCCCGTCAACTTCAATCAACTCGTTACCTCCAACCTGGAGCTCGTCCTACTACACAATTCTAAGTTGGATCATACTGAAACTCATATATCTTTCCTTATACGAAGTTCTCAAAAGAATCAATCTCATTTTTCTTTAAAACCACATGAAATGTAGGATAATTTAACCAGTCTCCGTAGAGCTTTCGACTCTTCACAACTATAGGATCTGGGAACTCAATATATCTACAGCGTCAATATATTCGTTTTCCACTTATCTTAAAATATCTTATCTTACAAATTTTAATTCACACTCAACTCGAACTCACAATGAGTATACTTAGGGTCTTTCCTATCTTATATGGCATACTCCTATCTTATTTCCACCTATTCTTATTTCAGGGACCAATAACCTGTAGCTCTGATACCAAGTGTAACATCCACGAATCTGGGGGCAGGATTGGGTGTCACCAAAAAACTTTAAACAATATAAATCTTTATATTAAAATAAATATACAGATAACCCTTCAATTCTGGATCGTTTACACGTTATGGAATGAAACAAGAATCTAACCTTCTAAAATTTACAACTAAATAAAATTTTATTACCTCTTTACTAACTTCCTCGTCTTATTCACTCTGACATCTCCTACTTCTTTCAGCTGGGATCTCTTCAATTTTGCTGCCTATTAAGAGATATTCACTTTTATCCTCATTTGATAATGAAAGAAATAAGAATTCACAAAGCAACAGTGAGCCAAAAATTCCCAGCAAGTATCATAATAGGTTTCCAGGTATCATATCAAAGAAACTTCTGGAAACAATATTTAAATACTTTTAAAAACATCTTTATTTATTAAAACAATTGAGTGAATAAAACATCGGCCTTCATTAGCATTTAATCATAAATCACATTTCTCTGAGAAGAATATCAAACAATTCTCAAATTTATTTCTTGAATTATATCTTTGTTTAATTTTGTAATCATAAACTTTCAAAGAAGGAATGTCGTTAAAGGCGATCAGCAATAAATTAGACTGGACACTAGAATTAACACAGTACTATAACCTGTTGATTAGTCAGGTATAGTACGGACCTATGCCCATCTACATAGACCCACGTATATCAAGGTACCTAGGCTCATTTCTGGCCTCCGTAGATAAAGGGTCCAACCATCTCTGGCCCCAGGCCCATTCTGGCCTCATAATTGAGGGTCCAATCCATCCCTGGCCCTCATCATAACCATCCAGTCCAGGAGTATTTTGATGTCAAATCATTTTGATTTCAAAACATCCTGATTCAAGGTTCGCAAATAACCCGGAACAATAGATATTTACTCAAGACATCACAATTCGTACTAAGGAACAAGAACAAAAAGTACTTGTATAATTAAGAGTAATTGCAGCCAAATATAAAACATTTAACTATTCTGAATTTAGAATAGGGAAGAAATACTTGCCTCAATTAATAGCCCTCTGCTCTTTAACTATCTGCCATGTAACTCGGGTCTGTCATATATATATATATTTCCATCGACATGTTATCTGACCTTCCTTGTTAATCATCATTCTATGTTTATCTTATCTCTGTATCTACTCGTCTCATGTATTATATATAAACAAGCTTTACTTTTAAATCTCTCTGTTTGGCCTTGAACGCCTCAAACTATGTGTATCTATCATAAGAGATATTATTTCAATTAACTGACAATATATAATTGTCTAGTCTATACATTTATCATTATCGTTTACCCACCGATAATAACAGATAATGATCACATTTCAATCAGATAGCTTTTAAAACACACGTGGACTCACAATTTTTATAACACATAAACATATAAGGCACATATCACATTATTCATGTTACATATGATTCAGTTCGTCAAAACATTCGACTCGGTATGTTTAAAACTGAAATCGAGTGGAAATACGACTTTTCGATAATTATATGACTCAGAACCGTTTACAAAATCAAACGGCCTTTCAAAACGAAGATTTTATGTCTCGAAGGTATTTTTTAATAGAATCAGAATATTTTATGAGTCTCGACGCGTTCGTTTCGTATTAAACAGACGAACGGTCTATTTATTACGAATAAAATAAGAATAATTCAATTAATAATAATATTAATTGAATTTTAAATACCTTTATATTATTTTTAAAAGCTTAAAAAGATTTTTTTAATCATTATTTAGGAAAAATCAGAATTAAAAATGATTTTTCCATAATTTTTGAAATTAAAATGAATTTAAAATAAATTATTTAAATAAACTGATTAAAAATCAAAATAATTAATCAATTTAAATATAAAATAAATAATTAATAAATAAATAAGATTTTGGATTTTTAAAAATATTAAAAACAATTCAGATTTATTTATAAAATAAATCAATTAATTAAATTAATTATCGATTTATTAAATAAAAAAACTGAATTTTAGAAGTTATAAAAATAAAAGTAAAATAAAAATCAGAAACATGTTTTTGAAATTGGAATTGGGGAAAATAAGATCAAAACCGGGTCGAATCCCGGGTTGAACAACGGGTCGCGACACCGGACCTTTACCCAGAATCCGGCTGGTTAAAATACGGCGAGTCGCCGGCCAACTCCGGCGATCCCTAAACTGCTCTCTACCATTCGGTTTTTCTCTGGTTTTTATTCCAAACCAATCCATATGATTCCAGCAATTCAGTTAAGCCAACAATGAATACAAACGAACAAAGGTTCATCGTTTCCGGCCAATCACGATCGATTCCGGCCAAAAAAATGATCTGCTCCGATTGTAAACCAATCTCAACAATTTTAACATCCAAACGAAGCTTATTAAACTTATAATCGATTCATAGGATCAAAATTAACCAACACAACTTGTATAATGTAGAATAATGAAAATAAAAACAATAACATTCAAGAAGTTGACTAAGTACTTCGGGGAATCGTTTGATACATATGAATATACAAATCGACTCTAAAACATACAAAAAAGCTTAATCAATCATTAAAATCAAACAATAACCCCTGAATCAAAAAGTCCCAATTTCAATTAAGAACATTCATATCCCTTATAAACCCTGATTTTAATAATTCGAGAATCAAACCCAAATTTCTATATGTTATTGAACTCCAAATTCAACGTATAATATACCAAAATGATCAGGATAAAATTATCTATGAGATACAATCATCAAATCACACAAATAATATCAAAATCAAAAATTCATATTTTAATTATAATTAAATTCGAAAATAAATATATATATAAATACCTTTGATTTCTGTAGTAAAACAAGTTGTTGATTCTGAAAGTACTTTTCACGAGCTTCGATTCGGTTACTCACACGCTTAATTTCGATTTTGATAACGCCTTCGCTTTTAGGTTTGATTTTGAAGAACATGACGAATATTCGATTTTTTCTCTGTAAATTATATAATTTAACTGTTCATTTATGATAATCTGTATAAAATAAAATAAGAAAAAGGCTATTTATATGGAATATTAGTATCTCGTTGGATCATATCGGATCCGAAAATAGATTACTTAGACGCTAAGTAACTATAAAGATGATCCAATTTGATACCAGTTTTGGATAATTATCAAAAACCGGGCTTCTTATAAAACACTTTACAAGAAAATAATGTAAAAATATCCCTTCTCTCGAGAATACGGGTTTTATTGATCTACCGAAATGACTATCGTATCGAAAATTTTATGTCAGGACTCGTATGGGTCTAACCGTACTCCGGATCGAAAAATCACAACACAGAAAATGTTCAGAATAATCAGATTGGGTTAGGAAGGAATTTTCCGAAGACTTTCGGGTTGTAAAAATACAAAAACGGTTGAAGTTGGACGAGTCCTGGTTTTATAAAATAGTCTTATAATTACTCAAAAAATAATTATTAATTCATAAATCTTTATAAAATCATATAACAACCTAAAAATTACCAGAAAAATACCAAAATTATCTATACTTTATTCTGGACATATATAAAAATTAAAATACTCAATTTTTATCACATTTATACATCCAAACATCAATTCCAATTACCATATAATTCACCATAAATTCACATAATAATTATTTATTGATAAAAATAATTACACGATATTTCTCAGATATTATAAAAGGAGTATTAATAGCAACTCATCCTGCTTGAAAAATGCATAAGCTTGAGAAAGTGAAGGCAAAGGACTCATCATGAGTATCTGTCCTCGAATGGTAGCATTGTTGTCGTGTAACCCCATTAAAAACTGAAGTAGCTTCCTCTTTTGATCCCTTTCAACCTGAACCTTAAGTGTACCACAAACACAACTAACAGCAGGCTCTAACACTGAAGATTCATTCCACAATCCCTTAAACTTATAAAAATACACATCAACGGACTTATTTCCTTGCTCTAGACGGTGGATGTCTTTTAATACTTGAAAAATTTTGTGTCTATTAACTCCCGAAAATCTCTCATGTAATTCCTGCCATACTTGATTAGCAGTTGTTACATAATTCAAACCATCACTGATTTCGTCTGCCACTGAATTAAGAATCCAAGTAACGACTAAATCATTCACTCGCTCCCATTGTACAAAAAGTGGAGAGGTAACATCTGGTTTAGCATAAGTGCCATTGACTAATATAAACTTATTCCTAGCATTAAGAGCAATCTGCATAGATCTACTCCATGGAGCATAATTATCCAGTCTAATCAACTTCTTTGTAATTAGAATAAGCCAGGATGATTAGTATTATGAATGAACAGGGGATGAAAATTGTTATCAATAACATCATGATTATATAATTGAGAAGTTTGTGTGTTATTTTGTTGATTTTCATCTGAATTATCATCTTCATTAGTATAAACAGAATGAGCAGTTTTACTAGTCTTACAGTCTTGTACGATATTTGCATAGCTATAAGGCATTAAATCTAGGGTTTCAAATAATTGTGATTGTATGAAAATGAAATTTGCATAGAAATGAGAAGAGCTCAACACAATAACAATCTCAAGGAAACACAATAGCTATCTCAACAATATGAAAGAAGAACTAACACTAAAAATTGACGAAAACACGAAGAACCTATATTTTGGATTTGTAGAGATCGTAAATGCGATCAAAAACGTGAAAACATGAAGACGTAGTTGATGATGAAGCGATCGAGAATGTATCTATAATTTTCATTGTGTGAAGATTGATCGAAATAGTCATGATGACTCTGATATCACAATAGATTTGCAGATATAGATCTGTAAGTGTATGTAACTATATAGCTGAAGGAGAAGAAATGAAAGTCTATTTTATCAATCAAAAGTTACAGTGAATGAACACAACATTTGTTTTATAGTAGAATATTATTTGACTAAAAGATAACATAATGTTTATAACTGAATGTCCGACTGTCAAGTCCAAATGCTACTCTGTAATGTTCTGCTAATTTGAGAATCCAATGCATGAGCTATTGTGGCTTTGTGATGTGATTTTAGACTGACAAGAGCCGCAACTGTATGTACATTACTTGAAATATCACTCGTAATTTTTGAATAATTCTAAAGATATCAAATTGGTACCCAAAATTAATCTCAAATGCCATTCGTCGTAGTTTAATTGGCTATAACTAAATTAATAATAGTGGACCCCATGTATTCACACAAATATTACATACCGCACTTTACATATTGATGTATGAAGGTATGTATAGGATAGTTAATGGTGCATGCTTTAATTAAATTAATCATAAACAAGATAAAATCTGTACCGACTCAAGATTTTAAAAATGTACAAACGATTATGAGATTCTTGTGTTTATTGAACACGGAATAAGATACGAATCTTCTTTATTTTCGACATAGGGCAATTATGTCAAAAACGGGTTCATTGAACTTGTATGGTTGTGGGTTTTAAGCGAGACCGATGTGACTTCTCCACTACCTGGAAATCAAACCATTGATGAGTATTAATTTGAAGTATTTTATTCAAGGAAAAATTGGGAATCTCTTTATGATGGGATCATGATCATTTTAAGACTAACAAAACCCTAATGTTTATATTAAGTTTTTCAGATGCCTTCGAATATCTCCAATAAATTAACCCCTAGATCGATAAGGAGTGGGTTCGCCAGAGCGAAGTACTCCCATCTATCGTGGGACGGCGTGTTGAAGTATATGATACTTTTTAGACCTTTGGGTTTGACTTAACTAAGTTACCACAATAGGATTGTGAACTTAGAGGCATAGAGTTTGGTGAAATTTATTGGATAAATACGAATAAATGTTGTTCCACTAAACTATCCAAGAGTTATATAGTTGACAAATTTTGTCTACCTAAATAATATTATTTTAGGAGAAAAGCCAAAGTTGACCTAAGATATGATGAAATATGGAACTTGGCTCACTAGAAAGTATATAGAAGATATTCTTTTCGAATTAATAGTTAGGGCTATTGATTTGATAAAAATAGGGGGAAATTTATATTTTGAATATATATTAATAATCACTTGAACATAAGATAATAATCTTCTATAGACTAATTTATCTTATGCATTTTAAATATTGCAGATATCTAATGGCAAACAATTCAAACAACTTCTATATGCGATCAGTCCTTGAGAAGGACAAGCTGACAGGAACAAACTTCCTTGACTGGCAGAGGAACTTGAGGATTATCCTCAAATGAGAGCGCAAGCTCTATGTAATAGATATTCCTCGCCCTGCACCTCTCCCTGAAGGAGCATCTCGTGCTCAACATACTGTGTATCAAAAATATATCGATGATGACACGAATGTTCAATGTCTCATGTTAGCAACCATGAGTGCTGAACTTCAGAAACAACATGAGAATATGGATTATTATGATATGATTGAGCACCTTAAACCTATGTTTGAAGGACAGGCTCGTCAGGAGAGGTTTGATACTTTCAAGTCGTTGAGCGCATGTTCTAAGAATGATAGGGTATATTGAGTACCTTTCGAAATTGGGTGCCCCGATTGCTATGGAGCACAATAACTAACAATCTCCCACTTGCACTAGAGCCAATCACCCATGTATCTAATACTCATGGAACTAGTATGACCATCGTACTTCTGTTACGACAAAACCTTAATGAGTGGGTCTGCAATACTATCATTACTATGCACTTTACATTTATATCTCCTTAATCATTAATCTCATTAATAAGGCGATATTGCCTAAGGACATGCCTAAACAGTCTCCATGGTTGTTTCAAAAAAATATTAATATATTCGGATTCCATAGAATCATCAATGTTCTTGCTGTGAACTATTCAAAGCTAACATCAATTATATTTAGACAAAACACAAAATATACATAAACTCGTAATCATCCTTGTCTGTCCAAAAATTAGGTTCAGAAACTAGTATCACTGTAACCCTTAACAACCAGTTCCCTATCTTTTCCATGCACCAATAATATATCTTTAGTCCTCTTTAAGTACTTAAGAATATTCTTGAAAACTATCCAGTGACCCTCACTGGATTAGATTGGTATCTGATCATCATGCTCAAAGCATACGAAATATCAAGATAAATACACATCATTGTACATATTATAGATCCAATTATTGACGCATCTGGAACTTTCTCAAACGGCCCTTATCATCTAATGATTTAGGGGGCAATTATCTTTTGAGATCACTATCCCATAAGACATCGAAACATATCCTTTCTTTGTCGCTTGCATCATAAAATGATATAATATTTTATCAATGTATGTACTCCGACTAGGTCGATTAATCTCTTCAATCTATCTCTTTAGATCTTGATCCTTAATATATAGGTAGCACCGCCTAAGTCTTTCATCGAGAAATTATTTCTCAACCAATTCTTAACATCCTTAGAGAAGGTATGTCATTCCATATCTTTTATATGTCATCTACATATAATACTAGAAATGTCACATGGCTCCCACTAACCTTCTTGCAAACACATGGTTCATCTTCATTTTGAATAAGGCCAAACTCTTTGACCATTTTATCAAAATAAATATTCATTCTTCTTGAGGCTTGCTTCAATCTATAAATAGATAAAAGCAATCCCTTAACCCAATCCCTGGAGTTTAAGGATCCGATGAGTGTAGGTGGAGAAACTACATAAGATGCAACAAATAAGAAAGGTATGATAAGTGAATACACGACTCTGTCTCCTCAGAAGAAAAGGAGTATCCACAATGAGACAATTGTTATCCCCTTGTACCTTACTAAAAAGATGCAGTGGCTGAAAAGGTAATTGAACAATTCATAGGTTCATCTTCTCAACAAGATGCATCTATTGAAATTCGCCCGTCGTCTAGGTTATCCTGTATTGAGTCTATATTCTTTCCCCAATTCAAGAATGTGTAAATTTGAATGCGTCAATTAGACAAGAGGTGTTTGGTGAGGAAGAATTGATGGAAACAGAAGGTTCAGCCATATTACATTTAGAAGCTTGTGCTCAAGGTCTTTTAATGGATCAGATTTCACAGGTGTTAGGAGAGAGTGATATAATCGCTGCCAAGTCTAGCACGTCACTTACTCACCGGGACTAGTAAACCAGGATGCATTTGCGTATAGGGATCCGATATAGGTGCGGATTGAAAACCTATTGGCCACGAACCGGATTCAACTGATGAGCCTCAGGGGAAAGTGTCCTTACAGACACTTGAGAACAATGAAGGACAGATGCCAAATATGATGGCTTCAGTGATTCTCTCAGAGATTTAAACTTTGGATCATTCATCTCAGCATGATAGGCAACTTGTCTAGTACAAGGAAATAGAATTGTGAACTCCCATTGCGCCACTGTTGACCTCCTTAAGGATGGCTCCAGTGATTTCTGCAGGTAAATATGGTTCTCGGAGTTTTGAGAGGAGTGTATTCGTGAGGATTAGTGAAACACAAACCCATAAACCGGGCGATAGAGTGCTGAGTGAAACACGCGAGAGCCTAGAGAGATACCTACCATCCAAACTACACCTATATATATGCCTCATTATGTTACAAAAGCTTATCTTAAGGAACAGTTGGCATTCAAGGGTGATTATCTTAAGGAACAAGTGGCTCTAAAAGATCAACTATTAAAAGCTGAATTATCGGTAAGGGATCATAGGATCGCACGTCTTTCTGAACAACTTGAGGTTTAACAAGCATCTTTTGCTAGCTTATGGGAATTCATGGATCAATCTCTATTACACTCTAGAAAGGCTAAGGCAATTTCTAAAACTGGGCCAAAGATCTCAGTTAGCAAGTAAGCGTTGATTCCTACTTCCACTTGAGTAGTTCTTGTTAGTACTGAGCCAAAGACCTGAGTTAGTAAGCAAGTTCCTATTCCATTATTATCCGTTTAAAAATTTCATGACAAGATAATCAACCCCAGCTCTGAAGGATAACACAACTGAGGGGGAGAAAAGGGTAGAGGAAGAAAAGTACTTGTTGATGTCGATTTAATTCAAGATGTATTTCAAGCAGCAGACATAATATATGATTTTGATGATGAAGAATTTGGTGATAAAGAAGATGAAGCTGAAAAGAGGAAAAGGTGGATGAAAGGGTTCTCATAAAAGCAAGAGTATGTGAGCAGAGTTCAAGAACTTAGGGAGAGAAATTAATTTCAAAACAGAATCTTCTGAGTCAGGTTCTAAAAGCTCATAGGAGTCTTCTATCAAATGTATATGTTCCAAGACCCTTTTTCACAAAACAGGAGGATGAACTGGAAGGAGTAATTGATGATAGAGAATTTCCTGAAGGCTTTGAACCGGCATTTGAGAAAGTTGAGGTAGAAGAAAAAAGAACGATCTCTACTATGGAGCACCTGAAGCACTTAAGATGTCATATGAAGAGATTCAAGATGAAATAACCAGAACAAGAGCAAGAATTCAGAGGGTTGTTCAAAGGAAATAAGCGAGGGAGGTAAGGAAGTCAACTCTACAAAAGAGCAGAAAAGGAAAAAAGTGGGAGGAGATCAAAAGCAAGATGGACAAACTAGAGACCTATCTCAAGAAATACACTGACAACAGAAAGCTTCTGAATTTTGTGGAAGAATTTAGAAAATGTCACATGAATATTATGTCTTCTATCACAAGTTTAGTTAGATAATCAATGGTGTTACAATGAATACCTTGAAGAACAGGTGGAGAACTTATGTTAATCATGTAGATGTAATATCAACGAGAATATCTACCAGTGTGCTGAGAAAGATGAACATGGTTTAATTGTTTGTCCTGTCTACAAAAATACCATGGTTGAACTCACTTGAAAATGAGTACTTCAGATACAAGCTTTACAAGATGTTAACAGATGTCTCTTCTCAGGATTTTGATGAACCATTTGTGATCAAGAGGTTTACAGACTATAGGATGCAAAACTTGACATTAACT